>NC_092378.1:56899510-57201159 GCF_030028105.1 Mobula birostris | reverse complement strand
TGTTGGGAGAAGCTGCTGCTAACAAGATGGCACTGGTTTCACTTCCAGCTACCACAGTTTGAAGGAGAATCAATGACATAGCGGAGGACATCAAAGATCAGCTGTTGGAACATCTTGACAAGTCACCATGGTATGCTATCCAGGTCGATGACGACAGCAAGGCAATGCTGCTGGTTTATGTGCGATATATATTTCGATATATACAGTTGAGAGAGCAGCTACAGAGGTTTCTTTCAGGAACAAAGTCACCACTGGCAGCACACTTCAGTGGCAAGGAGTGGATGGCCAGGAGCCGCCGGGGCCCGCCAGCCCGCTGACAGGAGCCGCCGGTGCCCGCCAGCCCGCTGACAGGAGCCGCCGGGGCCCGCCAGCCCGCAGGCAGGAGCCGCCGGGGCCCGCCAGCCCGCTGACAGGAGCCGCCGGGGCCCGCCAGCCCGCAGGCAGGAGCCGCCGGGGCCCGCCAGCCCGCTGACAGGAGCCGCCGGGGCCCGCCAGCCCGCAGGCAGGAGCCGCCGGGGCCCGCCAGCCCGCTGACAGGAGCCGCCGGGGCCCGCCAGCCCGCTGACAGGAGCCGCCGGGGCCCGCCAGCCCGCAGACAGGAGCCGCCGGGGCCCGCCAGCCCGCTGACAGGAGCCGCCGGGGCCCGCCAGCCCGCAGACAGGAGCCGCCGGGGCCCGCCAGCCCGCTGACAGGAGCCGCCGGGGCCCGCCAGCCCGCAGACAGGAGCCGCCGGGGCCCGGCAGCCCGCTGACAGGAGCCGCCGGGGCCCGCCAGCCCGCTGACAGGAGCCGCCGGGGCCCGCCAGCCCGCAGACAGGAGCCGCCGGGGCCCGGCAGCCCGCTGACAGGAGCCGCCGGGGCCCGCCAGCCCGCTGACAGGAGCCGCCGGGGCCCGCCAGCCCGCTGACAGGAGCCGCCGGGGCCCGGCACCCAGCTGCCAGGAGCCGCCGGGAATCGCCTTTAAATACAGGATGGAGTCGGGACTCTTCTTAACACAGGGTCAAAACCCGATCAGGCTATAGGGCCAGCACCCCGTTTAGACGAACGACTTGGATACGGAGACTACACAACGATAAACAAAACTGTAACTGGGCTCAAATACGCTCCAAACCGCGCCGAGTTCTTGACTCACTCCAGCCGCTTAACTTTGACTGACCCGTACTGACAAGGGAAGGCAGCTTACTGGCACCTGCTTCGGAAGGAGACTAAGCTTACTCCGGCCAGATGATACTAGCTCGCAGCACCTCCACCGATTTTGTTACCACTCTCACACCAACCAGCCGAAAGCCGGCGATTTATAACCTGCCGGTGCAGCCGAGTTTAAATTGCCTCCAATCACCAAGCCCGAGCGACACGGGAAAACTGGGAACCAAAGGGATCCTGGGATTCAACGTCCGGATCGTAACACAAAGGAAGTAAATTTAAAGGGAACCCGATCCGGCCCATGATACACCATACATTCTTTATGAAATTGATAGAGAGACCCATTTTTCCAGTTTCTTCCACAACTGTATCAATTAAGTTTTGTAGTTCTTTCTCCGTACTTGCAATTAACACGGTGTCTTCATATGTTAAGACGGTGCCGGTAACTGGCGACTTCGCGCGTGCTCTCCCGAGCAAACTGCCCTCTCCACTATCCTATACCCGAGAAACCCTTCTAAACCTCCAATTTAGCAAGATCAAGATCAACAACACCCTGCCGAAGCTACTGACCCAGCTGGAGACCACCGCGGCAGAACTGCTTCTTAAACTCCGGACCGCAACTGGATCCGACCAACGAGGTCCACCATGTTCCCGGAGACCTCAAGGTACCCCAGACGCTTCCCTGGGGCGACCACCGTAAAGCCCCGTTGGTGGCTATGCACGCCTGCCGGAAGTGAGGCCACCATCGCCGACCTCGGAAATCGAGCCTTGACCTGGAAAGATGCACGACTTACCGAGGAAGCTTGGGAAAAGAGCTGGGCTGCTGGTCAGATTGAAGCTGAGGGGCTTCAGGGCCCCTATGCCCACCAATCTACTAGCTAACAAGGTGGATGATCATAAGTGGAGACGCACCTACTGCAGGGAGATACAGAACTGCTGTGTATTCTGTTTCACCGAGACCTGGGTCTCCCCTGCCACCCCCGACTGTGCCATCCGACCGGAGGGATTTTCGATCCATCGGATGGTCCGCACAATATCTTCGGCCAAGGCGAGGGGAGGTGGTGTCTGCCTACTAATCAACACTGGGTGGTGCTCGGACACAGTGGCACTGAAAAGCTCCTGCAGCCCGGATCTGGAACACCTGTCGGTGAAGTGTCGTCCCTACTATCTGCCACGGGAATTCACCTCGGTCATACTGACAGCGGTCTACATTCCCCGCCCCCCCCCAGGCGGACGTGGAGTGTGCTCTGAATTTACTGTATGCCAAAATCAATGAACTTGAGACCAGGTATCCGGAGGCTTTGCTCATTACAGCCGGGGACTTTAACCAGGCCAACCTCAGAAATGCGCTGCCAAAGTTATACCAACGTGTCTCCTGCCCCACAAGAGGCCCGAATATACTTGACCACTGCTACACAAGGATGCTTACCATTCCGTCCCACGCCCTCACTTCGGAAAATCGGACCATCAGGCCATACTCCTCCTCCCGGATTACAAACAGAAACTGAAGCAGGAGGTCATGGTGTCAAAAGTAGTGTCGTGTTGGAGGGAGGAAACGGATGAGGTCCTCCGTGACTGCTTTGAATCAGTGGACTGGTTAGTATTCAAGGACTCGGCAGCTAACCTCGATGAGTATGCCTCAGCTGTCACGGACTTTATTCGGAAATGCACGGAGGACCGCGTGTCTCGCAAGACGATCTGGGTATTTCCTAACTGGAAACCTTGGATGAATTATGAGGTCCTTTTAAAGGCTAGAGCTGCGGCTTTTAGGTCTGAAGATACCAGTCGCTACAGGGGGTCCAGGCGTGAACTCCAGAAAGCCATTAAGGGCACCAAGAGGCAATATCGAGCCAAGTTGGAAGCCCAGGCTAACCAAAGGGATGCCAGTAGACTATGGCAGGGTCTAAATGAGATCACTGGGCGCAGAGAAAAGGCTGGGAATATCAATAACTGTCACGCTTCTCTTCCTGATGAACTTAATGTATTCTACACAGGATTCGAACAGAAGAGGAGCGTCCCGCATCCTCCGGATGAACCAGACCTGATGGCATGGAGATTCATTGTCACCGAGGAGGATGTTAGAAGGGCCTTCACAAAGATAAATCCAAGGAAGGTGACGGGACCAGATAGCGTCCCAGGACGGGTTATCCGGCCCTGTGCAAGCGAGCTGGCTGGAGTGTCTGCTGATATCTTCAACTGCTCCTCTTTCAGTCTCAGATCCCCTCATGTTTTAAGAAGGCAACGATAATCCCAGTGCCAAAGAAGAGCAAGGTGGTATGCCTGAATGACTATCGACCTGTGGCTCTGATATCAATTGCTATGAAGTATTTCGAGAGATTGGTTATGGCACACATCAACCACAGCCAACTGGTCAACCTCGACGCTTTGCAATTCACCTACTGGACCAACAGGTCAACGGCAGATGCCATCTCTCTGGCCCTATATTCCTCCTTAGAACACCTGGAGAATAAAGATGCATACATAAGGCTCCTTTTCATTGACTACAGCTCTGCCGTTAATACCATCATTCCAAATAAACTGATTCCTAAGCTCCGGAACCTGGGCCTCCTTTAGCACTCAGATCTGCAGCTGGATCTTCAACTTCCTCACAGACAGGACCCAGGCTGTAAAAATAGGGGAGAAGCTCTCCTCTACAATCACTCTGAGCACCGGTGCCCCACAAAGCTGTGTACTCAGCCCCCTGCTGTACTCACTGCACACCCATGATCGTGTAGCCAAGGTTCCATCAAACTCAATATTTAAGTTTGCTGATGACACAAAAATTGTAGGCCGTATCTTGGGTAATGACGAGTTTGAGTACAGAGAGGAAATTAAGAACCTGGTGGCATGGTGCAAAGGCAATAACCTATCCCTCAACATCAGCAAGATGAAGGAATTGGTAGTTGACTTCAGAAGGAGTAGTGGACTGCACGACCCAATTTACGTCAGTGGTGCGCAAGTGGAACAGGTCAAAAGCTTTCAGTTCCTTGGGGTCAATATCACAAATGACCTGACTTGGTCCAACCAAGCAGAGATCACTGCCAAGAAGGCCCACCAGCGCCTTTACCTCCTAAGAAAACTAAGGAAATTTGGCCTGTCCCCTAAAACCCTCACTAATTTTTATAGATGCACCGTAGAAAGCATTCTTCTAGGGTGCATCACAACCTGGTATGGAAGTTGTCCTGTTCAAGACCGAAAGAAGCTGCAGGAGATCGTGAACACGGTGCAGCACATCACACAAACCAATCTCCCGTCCGTGGACTCACTTTACACCGCACGCTGTCAGAGCAGTGCTGCCAGGATAATCAAGGACACGACCCACCTAGCCAACATGCTTTTCGTCCCTCTTCCCTCCGGGAGAAGGTTCAGGAGCTTGAAGACTCGTACGGCCAGATTTGGGAACATCTTCTTTCTAACTGTGATAAGACTGCTGAACAGATCTTGACCCGGATCTGGGCCGTACCCTCCAAATATCCAGACCTGCCTCTCCAACTGTTGGACTACCTTGCCTTCCATTTTTCTATTTTCTATGTATGATTTATAATTTAAATTTTTAATATTTACTAATTTTAACTTTTAAATATTTTTTAATATTTAATATTTGTAATTCAGGGAGTGTGAAGCGCGGAATCAAATATCGCTGTGATGATTGTACGTTCTAGTATCAATTGTTTGGCGACAATAAAGTATATAAAGTCATCCGCATATCTAAAATATTGATGTTTTCACCGCCAACTTTGATTCCCAAAATGTCTGTAATTTTTTGTAATATTGTTTCACTGTACACATTAAATCAGTGGAGAAAACACACCCTTGTCTAACGCCTCTCCTGATTTTCGTAAACTGACTCACTTCTCCATCTATTCTTACAGCGGCAGTTTGTTCCCAGTACAGATTTCTGATTAGGCGGAGGTCTTTTGGATCTTGATCTAGAGTTTCCTGTAATATTTCAAATAACTTATTGTGCTTCACTTTATCAAATGCTTTTGTGTAGTCGATAAAACAAACAAATGTTTTTGCACTTGAATAGCTTGTTCTGAAAGTATCCTTAGCATCAACATCGCGTTTCTTGTACCTTGGTCTTTCACAAAATCACATTGTCATTTACCTATTTCAGCTTGTATCTTACTTTCAGCGCTGTCATCAAAATTCTTAGAAGTGTCTTAGTAATATGACTCATTAAGCTTATGATCCTATGTAATTAGCATTCTATTGCTCCAGGTTTCTTAGGAAGAGTGATAAGTACTGATTTTTCATCTCTTCTGGTATTATTCCAGTTTCATAAATGTCATTGATGACATCAGTAAGTTTTTCAATTCCATAGTCTTTCCTATCTTCGTCTTAATTATTGCATTACGAACTTCAGATTTTAAAAAGATTATGGACCTGGCTTGCAGTAAATTTTATATGGTGTCGACTCGGTTACTTGGTGCGGAGGACAGAAATTCCGCCTTATTCATTGCAAGAGCTGGCTTACATGCTGCAGTTTCTTAGCTGCTGCACCGCCGCGGCTCTTTACGCCAGTGGTCCCCAACCACCGGGCCGCAAAGCATGTGCTGCCGGGCCACGAGGAATCTGTATGATTTGGCGATGTGAAGCGATATGGGTCAGCTGCACCTTTCCTCATTTCCTGTCATGTGAACTGTTGAGCTCCAACGCACGCGTGGTTATTACCCATGCGGACATCACCCACGCTGGATGTCATCAGCCAGTATGAGTAAAAAACAAACGGCGCTTGAGAATTTCTTTGGAAGAGGACATACAAGGTCTAACGGTGATGATAACACAGGGACATCTGAGGCAGAGACTGCAAAAGAAAAAGCTTCCTTCAACAGAAAATACAATGAGTCGTACATAAAATATGGCTTTATTGTGACCAGTGACTCGCACGCTCCAAACCCCCTGTGTGTGATGCGTGGAGACAAGCTGTCTAATGAGGTAATGAAGCCCCCAAAACTGCTTCGGCACCTTGAATCCAAGCACCCTGCACTTGAAGGTAAACCCGTTGAGTTTTTTGAGCGGAAAAAACATGAGCAAGCAAGTGCTGAGAGCCACCACCTCTGCAAATGCTGCTGCGCTGACAGCATCGTACTTACTGGCTAGCTGTATTGCTAAGAAGCCTTTCACCATTGGTGAAGAATTGATTCTGCCTGCTGCCAAGGGCATGTGCTGTGAACTGTTGGGAGAAGCTGCAGCTAACAAGATGGCACTGGTTTCACTTCCAGCTACCACAGTTTGAAGGAGAATCAATGACATAGCGGAGGACATCAAAGATCAGCTGTTGGAACAGCTTAACAAGTCACCATGGTATGCTATCCAGGTCGATGAGACTGCCGATGTCGACAGCAAGGCAATGCTGCTGGTTTATGTGCGATATATATTTCGATATATATAGTTGAGAGAGCAGCTACAGAGGTTTCTTTCAGGAACAAAGTCACCACTGGCAGCACACTTCAGTGGCAAGGAGTGGATGGCAAAACTCAGTTATCTGTGTGACATTGTCAACCTGTTCAATGAACTCAATTTGTCACCGGGGAGAATGACAACTGTCTTCAAGTTGGCAGATAAAGTGTCTGCTTTCAAAGCCAAACTGGAACTGCAGGGACGGCGAGTGGACAGGGGCATATTTGACATGTTCCCAACATTAGCTGGGATTTTGGGAGAGACTGAGGCTGCACCGTCTTTCTCAAACCTGGTGCGCGATCACTTAACCTCGCTGTCGACAGAATTTGAGCGTTACTTCCCAACCGCAAGTGACCCAAGACGTGCAAAGGAATGGGTCCGTGACCCATTTGTGAATGTCCCCTGTGAATCATCCATGTCAGCGCAGGAAGAAGATCAACTCCTCGAGCTTGCTAGTGACGGTGGGCTGAAAAGTATGTTTGGCATCACATCTCTGCCGGCATTCTGGATCAAAGTCAAGGCTGAATACCCTGAGATAACCACGAAAGCACTGAAAACGTTGCTTCCATTTCCAACATCATATCTTTGTGAAGTGGAATTTTCTGCAATGAATGCAATGAAAACTAAGTTTGTGGAATAGACTGGACCTAAGAAACCCCCTTTGAGTATCGCTGTCTCCCATCAGCCCTCGATGGGACCGTCTTGTTGCAGTGAAACAGGCCCAGGGCTCCCACTGATTCAGCGATATTGGGTTGCCAACTGTCCCGTATTAGCCAGGATATCCAGTATATTGGGTTAAATTGGTTTGTCCCATACAAGACTGCCTTTGTCCCGTATTTCCCCCGCTAAGGTAGAGCATTCATATGAAACCTTTCATGCCAAAATGGCGTAAAGCGAAGCAGCAAATACCATTAATTTATATGGGAAAACTTTCTGAGCGTCCCCAGACCCAAAGTAACCTACCAAATCATGCCAAGTAACACATAAAACATAAAATAACACTAACATATAGTAAAAGGAATGATATGATAAATACACAGCCTATATAAAGTAGAAATAATGTATGCACAATGTAGTTTCACTGAGCAGAATCGCCAAAAACGATTTCGGCACGTACACACACGCGCACAGAATGTATGCGCATGGCATGCATGAGCACACAGGTGCCCGTGCAAGGCTTCATGGTCATGGTAGTCTTTCTCCGGGTAACACAGTGAGAAAGTTGGCAACCCTACCACCCCCTCCCCCACCTCCCGGTCGGCCAGTCCACAAGAATATTGTCAATATCAAACCAGTCTGTGGTGCTAAAAAGGTTGAGGACCCCTTCTTTACGCGATAACCCAGATGAATTTTAGGAAGCAGCTGAAAGATATTGTGAAATATCCTCTCACTCTCATTATAGGACGCATCCAGTACCAGCATCTAGTCATCAGTGGAGGCATATTCAGTTCAGTTCAATCTCACTATCTGTGGGCCACGGGCTCTGTCCACCCCGATCAGCATTGCACAGAAAAAGGGAGTGACGTGAAATCAGGACACATCTAACGTGAGCTGGAGTGCAATCCACAAATCACGTTGATTACACCTTACTAAAGACCAATGATTCCAGCAACATCAAGTGAGGGTGAGAAAGAGACCATTCACCCGCAAGTTCCTTCCTCCAGGAGCAGTGGGTGAGCGGGAGAGCGATAGAATCTCATCTCGCGCCAGTAGACATCTAAAGACACCTGTAGCCCGTTACTAGCTAAATTTCATGATCCATATGAGATGAAATCTAAAGTAAATGATGTGGATTCCATGATAAAAATCGCAGATCGAAGACAGCCAACACAACTGTGTCATATAAATATGATAAAACCGTATTATGAGAGAGAAGCTGCTACTATGACTGTTGTGGTCAATAATGAGCCTAATCTTTCTAAAAACTTAATGGATGATTTGTCTGAAACTCATTTTAAACCCAACATTATTTCAGCTAGGTTACCAAATTCAAAAATTCTAGAAAATATTGATGAGAAATTACCTCATTTACAGCCAGAGCAGAGAGAGCAGATGGAACAGTTAATTTTAAAATATAGGGATATATTTCCAGACATTCCTAGAAGAACCACCGTAGCTTCACATGCTGTAGATGTTGGAGATGCAAAACTCATAAAACAACATCCGTATCGCATGAACAGGGAAAAATGTGAACTTGCTGAACAAGAAGTTAAGTATATGTTAGAGAATGATATTATTAAACCTTCTGATTGGAATTGCATTCACCTGGTGTCATGGTGCCTAAGCCACACAATAGTGTTAGGTTTTGTACAGATTATAGGAAGGTGAATGCTATGACAAAATCTGATGCGTATCCAATTCCTAGGGGGTAGATGATGGTGTAGGTAAAGTTGGACAAGCCAAATTCCTTACAAAGTTTGAGTTGTTAAAAGGTTATTGGTGTGTTCTGTTGACGGATAGAGGTAGAGAGATTTCTGCAATTGTAACTCCATCTGGGTTATATGAACATAA
The DNA here is from genome assembly GCF_030028105.1 of Mobula birostris. NCBI lineage: Eukaryota > Metazoa > Chordata > Chondrichthyes > Myliobatiformes > Myliobatidae > Mobula > Mobula birostris. The sequence continues at coordinate 57,192,103 of NC_092378.1, read as the reverse complement.
TGTTCTTCCATTTGGGATGAAGAATGCACCAGGTACTTTTCAGAGGATGATTAATAGTGTGATTCATGGATTAAAAGATACAGATGCCTGTATTGATGATTTAGTACAGGAAATAATATGTGGAAAGCACATATTACTGCGGTGGAGAAATTATTTGAGAGACTTTCAAAAGCTAACTTAACTATTAACTGAGCTAAAAGTGAATTTGGACATACCACTGTGACTTACCTTGGGCATGTTGTGGGTCAAGAAAAATTAGCTCCTGTTCAAGCAAAAGTTCAGGCAATTTTAGAAGTACCCACTCTAACTAGTAAAAAAACTCTCAGAAGATTCTTGGGTATGGTAAGATATTACAGAAAATTTTGTAAGAATTTTGCGAACATTGCTCTTCCATTAACTAATCTCTTGAGGAAAAGCAAAAAGTTTGTTCGGACAGAGCATTGTCAAGAAGCATTTGATAAATTGAAAACTCTAATATAATTTAATTTTCCATACATTGTTTGGGACTCCCATACTGTTAGGGGTCTAGATGGTTTAGAGTTTGTAAAATGTGTTCAGGAAAGTTTTCTAAATCAGTATATAGAGGGACCAACTAGAGGGGATGCAATATTGGATCTCCTGTTAGGTAACGAATTAGGGCAAGTGACGGAAGTCTGTGTAGGGGAGCACTTTGGTTCCAGTGCTCATAACGCCATTAGTTTCAATTTAATCATGGACAAGGATAGATCTAGTCCTAGGTTTGAGGTTCTGAACTGGAAGAAGGTCAAATTTGAAGAAATGAGAAAGGATCTAAAAAGCGTGGATTGGGGCAGGTTGTTCTCTGGCAAAGATGTGATTGGTAGGTGGGAAGCCTTCAAAGGGGAAATTTTGAAAGTGCAGAGTTTGTATGTTCCTGTCAGGATTAAAGGCAAATTGAATAGGAATAAGGAACCTTGGTTCTCAAGGGATATGGCAACTCTGATAAAGAAGAAGAGGGAGTTGTATGAAATGTATAGGAAACAGGGGGTAAATCAGGTGCTTGAGGAGTATAAGAAGTGCAAGAAAATACTTAAGAAAGAAATCAGGAGGGCAAAAAGAAGACATGAGGTTGGCTTGGCAGTCAAAGTGAAGGATAATCCAAAGAGCTTTTACAAGTATATTAATAGCAAAAGGATTGTAAGGGATAAAATTGGTCCTCTTGAAGATCAGAGTGGTCGGCTTTGTGCAGAACCAAAGGAAATGGGGGAGATCTTAAATGGGTTTTTTGTGTCTGTATTTACTAAGGAAGCTGGCATGAAATCTATGGAATTGAGGGAATCAAGTAGTGAGACCATGGAAACTGTACAGATTGAAAAGGAGGAGGTGCTTGCTGTCTTGAGGACAATTAAAGTGGATAAATCCCCGGGACCTGACAGGGTGTTCCCTCGGACCTTGAAGGAGACTAGTGTTGAAATTGCGGGGGCCCTGGCAGAAATATTTAAAATGTCGCTGTCTACAGGTGAAGTGCCGGAGGATTGGAGAGTGGCTCATGTTGTTCCGTTGTTTAAAAAAGGATCGAAAATGAATCCAGGAAATTATAGGCCGGTGAGTTTAACGTCAGTAGTAGGTAAGTTATTGGAGGGAGTACTAAAAGACAGAATCTACAAGCATTTGGATAGACAGGGGCTTATTAGGGAGAGTCAACATGGCTTTGTGCGTGGTAGGTCATGTTTGACCAATCTGTTGGAGTTTTTCGAGGAGGTTACCAGGAAAGTGGATGAAGGGAAGGCAGTGGATATTGTCTATATGGACTTCAGTAAGGCCTTTGACAAGGTCCCGCATGGGAGGTTAGTTAGGAAAATTCAGTCGCTAGGTATACATGGAGAGGTGGTAAATTGGATTGGACATTGGCTCGATGGAAGAAGCCAGAGAGTGGTGGTAGAAAATTGCTTCTCTGAGTGGAGGCCTGTGACTAGTGGTGTGCCACAGGGATCAGCGCTGGGTCCATTGTTATTTGTCATCTATATCAATGATCTGGATGATAATGAGGTAAATTGGATCAGCAAGTTTGCTGATGATACAAAGATTGGAGGTGTAGTAGACAGTGAGGAAGATTTTCAGAGCCTGCAGGGGGACTTGGACCAGCTGGAAAAATGGGCTGAAAAATGGCAGATGGAGTTTAATACTGACAAGTGTGAGGAATTGCATGTTGGAAGGACAAACCAAGGTAGAACATACAGGGTTAATGGTAAGGTACTGGGGAGTGCAGTGGAACAGAGGGATCTGGGAATACAGATACAAAATTCCCTAAAAGTGTCGTCACAGGTAGATAGGGTCGTAAAGAGAGCTTTTGGTACATTGGCCTTTATTAATCGAAGTATTGAGTATAAGAGCTGGAACGTTATGATGAGGTTGTATAAGGCATTGGTGAGGCCGAATCTGGAGTATGGTGTTCAGTTTTGGTCACCAAATTACAGGAAGGATATAAATAAGGTTGAAAGAGTGCAGAGAAGGTTTACAAGAATGTTGCCGGAACTTGAGAAACTCAGTTACAGAGAAAGGTTGAATAGGTTAGGACTTTATTCCCTGGAGCGTAGAAGAATGAGGGGAGATTTGATAGAGGTACATAAAATTATGATGGGTATAGATAGAGTGAAAGCAAGCAGGCTTTTTCCACTGAGGCAAGGGGAGAAAAAAACCAGAGGACATGGGTTAAGGGTGAGGGGGGAAAAGTTTAAAGGGAACATTAGGGGGGGCTTCTTCACACAGAGAGTGGTGGGAGTATGGAATGAGCTGCCAGACGAGGTGGTAGATGCGGGTTCTTTTTTAACATTTAAGAATAAATTGGACAGATACATGGATGGGAGGTGTATGGAGGGATATGGTCCGTGTGCAGGTCAGTGGGACTAGGCAGAAAATGGTTCGGCACAGCCAAGAAGGGCCAAAGGGCCTGTTTCTGTGCTGTAGTTTCTATGGTTCTATGGTTCTATATAGTCAACCTGTGCTCAAATCTCCTGACTTTGAAAAACCATTTTCGTTAGCTGTAGATGCTAGTGATGAATCTGCAGGAGCAGTGTTACTTCAAAGAGATGAGGGTGATGAAGTTGATCATGCCCATCAAAGAAATTATTCAACAATAGAAAAGGAATTATTATCTCTTGTTTTGGCTTTACAATATTTTGAAGTGTATATTAGTACTACTCATAAACCACTCACAGTTTATACCAATCATAATCTGTTAGTGTTTTTGAGTGAAATGAAAAACAAAAATAGATTATTATGTTGGAGTTTAATGTTGCAAGAGTATAATATTTTGATCACTTATATTAAAGGTAAAGATAATGTGATCACTGATTGTGTATCTAGATGTTAAATGTACATTGTAAATTTTTTATGGAGTGGTATTTTAACATTTGTAACCTTCCTGCTGTATATTAATTTGTAAAGTGCTGAAAGATAATACTGTGTATATTGTGTATGTTGTGAATTTTTTTGTAAATAGTTAATTGTAAAAATTTTGTTCTTAAAAGATCAAAATTTTTTTTTTGGAGGGAAGTGTTACATACCTCATGGATATTTTGTGACTGTGTTATGACCATGATGGAGGGGGAGCAGGCAGAGAGTGCAGAGTACCCCTGTGGCCATTCCCATCAACAATAAGTATACCATTTTGGATACTGTTGGTGGGGTGACCTACCAGGAACAAGTTGCAGTGGTCCTGTCTCTGGCACTGAGGTTGGACCCTCGACTCAGAAGGGGAGAAGGGAAGAGAGGACAGCGGTAGTGTTAGGGGATTCTATAGTCAGGGGGGCAGATAGGAGATCGGGAGACTCGGATGGTATGTTGCCTCCCTGGTGCTGGGGTCTGGGACATCTCAGATCGGGTGCAGGTTATTCTCGAGAGGGAGGGCAAGAATCCAGATGCTGTGGTCCAACAACGTAGGTAGAAAGAGTGAGGGGGTCCTGCGTAGTGAGTTCAGGGAGTTAGGTGCGAAACTGAAGGGCAGGAGCTCCAGGGTAACAATCTCAGGATTGCTACCTGTGCCACGTGCGAGTGAGGCGAGGAACAAAAGGATTATACAGATCAATACGTGGCTGAGAGGATGGTGCAGGAGGGAGGGCTTCAGGTTTTTAGATAATTGAGCTTTGTTCCAGGGAAGGTGGGATCTGTTCCGACGGGACCGTTTACACGTGAACTGGAGGGGTACTAACATTCTTGCAGGAAAGTTTGCTAGTGCTGCTTGGGGGGGTTTAAACTAAATTTGCAGGGGGCAGGGATCCAGAATGTGAGAGAGGATAGCGAGATGAAGTATAAAGGACAGGTGGGGACTACACAGTTCCAGAATATTAAGTGTGAAGTAGAGAAAGGTGAGGTGGAACGAGTGATAAGGAGGATACATGTGCAGAGGGATGGTCTGACGGAGCATGGAGTTAAATGTGCAGAAAGAGTAAGTAAATTTAAGAAGGACAACAAAATTCAAGGGGCGTATAGCCCGGTGAGAGTTTGGGGAGCTGGGTTATGCACAATAGGCAGCGATTTAAACAGAGAGAGGAGAAATGGGTTAAAAATTCTATCTCTGAGTGCACGAAGTGTTAGAAATAAGGCAGGTGAGCTTGAAGCTCAGGTGTGAATGGGTAACTATGATGTTGTTGGGATAATGGAGACATGGCTGCAGGGGGATCAGACCTGGGAACTGAATGTACAAGGGCATACGTGCTATCGAAGGGACAGACAGATGGGCAGAGGGGGTGGGGTGGCCCGTTGGTGAGGAATGAGATTCAGTCCCTTGCAAGGGGGGACATAGAATCAGGAGAAGTAGAGTCAGTGTGGATAGAACTGAGGAACAGTAAGGGCAAACAGACCCTAATAGGTGTTACCTACAGGCTCCCAAACAGTAACATGGATATTGGGTGCAAGTTGAATAGGGAGTTAACAATGGCATGTGGCAAAGGAAATGTCGCAGTAGTTATGGGGGATTTCAACATGGAGGTGAACTGGGAAAATCAGGTTGGTACTGGACCCCAGGATAGGGAGTTTGTAGAGTGGCTACGGGATGCATTTTTGGAGCAGCTTGTACGAGAGCCAACCAGGGATAAGGCTATTCTGGATTTAGTGTTGTGCAATGAACAGGATTTGATAAGTGATCTTGAAGTAAAGGAGCCATTAGGAGGTAGTGACCATAATATGATAAGCTTTTATCTGCAAGTTGAGAGGGATAAGGGCAGATCAGAAGTGTCAGTATTGCAGTTGAACAAAGGAGACTATGGAGCCATGAGGGAGGAGCTGGCCAAAGTTGACTGGTCGGATATCGGAGCAGAAAAGACAGTGGAACAGCAATGGCAGGTATTCTTAGGAATAATGCACAAGGTGCAAAATCAGTTCATCCCCCGGAGAAGGAAGGATTCAAAGGGGGGAAAGTGGCCACAGTGGTTGACAAAGGAAGTCAGAGGTAGCATAGCATTAAAAAAGAAGTATAACAGAGCTAAGGTGAGTGGGAAGACGGATGACTGGGAAATTTTTAAGGAGCAACAGAACTTAACTAAAAAGGCTATACGGGGAGAAAAAATGAGGTATGCACGCAAGCTAGCTGGGAATATAAAGGAGGATAGCAAAAGTTTTTTTAGGTATGTGAAGAGAAGGAAGATAGTTAAGAACGATGTTGGGCCCTTGAAGAATGAATTGGGAGAAATTGTTATGGGAAACAGAGAAATGGCGGACGAATTTAATAAGTACTTTGGATCTGTCTTCACTAGGGAAGACACAAGCAATCTCCCAGATGTATGGATGGGCCAGGGACATAGGGCAACAGAGGAACAGAAACAGATTGACATTAGGAAGGAAACGGTGATGAGTAGACTAATGGGACTGAAGGCTAACAAATCCCCAGGTCCAGATGGTCTGCATCCTAGGGTACTAAAGGAGGTGGTTCTGGAAATTGCAGTGCATTGGTGATCATTTTCCAATGTTCTTTAGATTCAGGATCAGTTCCTGAGGATTGGCGAATGGCTAATGTTATCCCATTTTTTAAGGAAGGAGAGAGGGAGTAAACAGAGAACTATCACCCTGTTAGCCTAACATCAGTAGTGGGGAAGATGCTAGAGTCCATCATTAAAGATGAAATAGCGGCATATCTTGATAGCAGTGATAGGATTGGGCCGAGCCAGCATGGATTTACCAAGGGCAAATCGTGCTTGACTAATCTATTGGAGTTTTTCGAGGATGTAACCAGGAAGATAGACGCGGGAGATCCAGTGGATGTGGTGTACCTTGACTTTCAGAAGGCATTTGATAAGGTACCACATAGGAGATTGGTGGGTAAAATCAGAGCTCATGGTATTGAGGGGAGGATATTGACATGGATAGAAAACTGGTTGGCAGATAGAAAACAAAGGGTAGCAGTGAATGGGTGTTTCTCGGAATGGCAGGTGGTGACTAGTGGGGTGCCACAGGGCTCGGTATTGGGACCACAGATGTTTACGATTTACATCAATGATTCAGAGGAAGGCATTGTGAATAACATCAGCAAGTTTGCTGAGTGGTAGTGTGCCATGTGTTGAGGATGTTAGGAGAATTCAAGGTGACTTGGATGGGCTGGGTGAGTGGGCAGATGGCGTTTAATGTGAATAAGTGTGAGGTTATTCACTTTGGGAGCAAGAACAGGAAGGCAGATTATTATCTGAAGGGTGTGGAGTTAGATAAGGGAGAAATACAAAGAAATCTAGGAGTACTTGTTCATCAGTCTCTGAAGGTGAATGAGCAAGTGCAGCAGGCAGTGAAGAAGGCTAATGGAATGTTGTCCTTTATTACAAAGGGAATTGAGTACAAGAGCAGGGAAATCCTTTTGCATTTGTACAGGGCCCTGGTGAGACCACACCTGGAGTATTGTGTGCAGTTTTGGTCTCCAGGATGAAGGAAGGACATCCTGGCTGTGGAGGAGGTGCAGCGTAGGTTCACTAGGTTAATTCCTGGGATGTCCGGACTGTCTTACGCAGAGAGGTTAGAGAGACTGGGCTTGTACACACTGGAATTAAGGAGATTGAGGGGGGAATCTGATTGAGACATATAATATTATTAAGGGATTGGACAAGATAGAGGCAGAAAATATGTTCCAGATGCTGGGAGAGTCCAGTACCAGAGGGCATGGTTTAAGAATAAGGGGTAGGTCATTTAGGACAGAGTTGAGGAGGAACTCCTTCTCCCAGAGAGTTGTGGAGGTGTGGAACGCACTGCCTCAGAAGGCAGTGGAGGCCAATTCTCTGGATGCTTTCAAGAAGGAGCTAGATAGGTATCTTATGGATAGGGGAATCAAGGGTTATGGGGACAAGACATGAAACGGGTATTGATAGTAGATGATCAGCCATGATCTCAGAATGGCGGTGCAGACTCGAAGGGCCAAATGGTCTAATTCTGCACCTATTGTCTATTGTCTATTGATGTAATGGTTTTTTTTTGTTGGAGGTCACCTAATGTAATTTTCACGCCGATGTGAAGTCACATGATGACCTGTTCTCAACTGGTATATAAAAGGGAGACCCCAGTGACACAGTTTAGTTTTCCAGCTAGAACGTTAGCCAGAGACTCCGCTCCGTTGTGTTTTTTTTAGTGACGCAGCTTCATTTTTAAAACAGGGCTTTACGTTCTATTGTAAGGTACAACAGTGTTGAACTTGCAGTTTGCCCATTTCTGCCAGATTTGTTTATTTACCTTTTCAATAATATTGGAGAGGGAAGACTTTATCGAAGTACAGGATCTGAAGGATTAAGAGAAGTTGGTATCGTTCGACAGTTTCATAAAGGATCGACATATTGAGTCATCGTTGAAGAAGTAGCAACATGCATCGAAGATAACTCCAGCCAAAAGAGCAAGGTCGTTCATGCAGGATTTGCTGGCCAGAAGAAAGGTCAGTTGCTTTTAAGCCGTCTATTTCCTTCGTTGTGAATCGTTTGGACAGAACCAGCAGGAAAGTCGCGTCTATGAAGAAATCCTTCTCCAGAGAAGTCTCTCCTAATTGACTGTATAAATCTCTTGGACTTTCGAATTTACCATTTTAAGAACTGTGTTTGACTTTACCGCTTTAAGAACTTTTCGCATTTATTGCTTTAAGAACTACTACTGAGTGACGGTTTGTTGAATGGCCGCGTAGCGGTTAATTTCCGGTTAAGGTTTTTGTTTGTTTTCTTATATTGTTTATCAGTGTTTAATAAATGTTTGGTTGTCTTTTTCTAACCTGACTCAATTGATATTCATTGTTGCCAGTTATGTAACAAATGATTTTGAGTGACAGGGTTTTTGAGCTATTGCAAAAGTTGGGAGTGATCAGGAATAGTCATTGTAGCTGTACCAAGGAAACAAATTAGTGGGAGAAGGCATTAATTCTGGCTAAAAGTCTGTGACCAGTGGTGTTCATTAACAATCAGTGGGATTACGGTCAATACCAATACGGGAAGGGAAGTGCCAGACAAATAATCCAGACAATGGTGCACTTAGGGAGGGTAAATGAAAGGAAAACAGTATTCAGTAAATTTCTTCAGCATTAAGGAAAAATAAGGAAGCAGGAGAGGTGTGTCAACTGCAGATGACAGACAACAACAAAGGTACCAGAAGGACAGAGCTCACTGGATATAGCAACCACATCTCATTCTTATGTATAAAATGAACGCTTTGTAAATAGTGTGTTAGATGGGAATGGAGCAGGTCATGAATGGAGCTGCTCATCCTAGTCATGAGCAGGTCACGATGCTTTTCTTTGCCAACAATGCAATAGATGCCCTTCTGAAGCAGGTGGGAAGTTGAAATGCATGTTAACAAATGGCAAGCTTGCTAAAAGAGGATTCTGCTTTAGTGAAAGTAAGATAAATGGACTGGAAAAGCCCGATAGTGTAGGATACATAAAGGCACATCAAACTTTACAGAAGTAGCTGTACACCACATGACCTGCTAATATACCTGCATTACCACCACAAACAGCAGTGTGTCACATGCTCTAACCACACTGTGTTTAAAGATAAATCTCACCTCTTAGCCACCATATACTTTCTTCCAATTGCCTTAAAATTGTGCCACCTTGTATTATTTATTTCCACTCTGGGGGGTAAAATCTCTGACTATCCATTTGATCGATGCCTCTTATTATCTTGTGCACCTCTATCGAAACACCTCTGGAACTACTCTCCAAAGAGAGAAGCCGTAGCTCAATCAACTTTTCCTTGTATGTTATGTTGTGTAATATCATAGTAAATCTCTGTGCACTCTCTAAAGCTTCCACATCCTTCTAAAATGAGGAGATCAGAAATGTACACAATATTCCAATCGTGCTCTAACCAGGGTTTTGTTTGGTTACGTCGTGGCCCATGAGCTTAATTCCCCAACTGATGAAGGCCAACAAAACAAACACTTTTTGACAACCCCCTCAACTTACAAGGCAACATTAAGGGATCTATGGATATGGTCTACAAGATCCCTTAGTTCCTCCAAACAACCAGGAACCCTGTCATGAACCCTACAGACTGCCTTCATATCCAACCTTCCAGAGTGAAATATTTCACACATTTCCGGTTTGACCTCCATCTACCATTTCCCTGCTAGCTATATCCCCTTTCCAATTAGCTAAGTCTCCGGGACCGGATGCATATACAGTGGAATTTTATAAGACATTTACTGATACACTTATACCTCATTTATGTCAAATTTTCACTGTTTCTATAACCTTTGGGACTCTCCCAAAAACTTTTTATGAAGCTTCAATCTCCTTAATTCCTAAAAAAAGATAAAGATTTATCTGAATGCACTTATAGACCAGTTTCTCTATTGAATGTGGATTTCAAAATTCTTTCTAAAGCCTTAGCAAATAGATGTGAGAGTATTTTACCTACTGTTATTTCCAATGACCAACTTGGATTTATTAAAAATAGATATTCACATTTTAACATTAAGATTATTAAACATTATTCACTCTTCTCCATCTAAAGAATCTGAATGTGTTGTTTCTCTTGATGCAGAGAAAGCCTTTGATAGGGTGGATTGGTCTTACTTATTTGAGGTTTTGGAAAGATTGGGGCTGGGATATAGGGAGAGGTTGGAGACATTAGGATTCCTTGGAGTGTAGGAGAATGACAGGAGATATTATAGATGTCTAAGCAATCATGAAGGGCATAGAGTGAAGGCACTCTGTCCTTTTCACAAGGTTGGGAAATCAGGAATTTAAAAGGCATGGGTTTAAGGGAAGAGGGAAAAGCTTTCAAAAGAACTCGAAGAACAATAATTTTCAGCAAACAGTGGTATATAAGGGGAAGGAGCTGTCTGAGAAAGGGAGTAATAATGCTTTCAAAAGACACACACAAGATACTGGAAGAACTCAGCAGGCCAGGCAGCATCTATGTAAAAATGTACAGTTAATATTTCGGGCTGAATCCCTTCGGCAGGTCTGGAGAAAAAAAAGCTAGGAAGTTGATTGGTTAAAGAGACAGAAGGCCATGGAAGAAAGAAGAAAGGTGGGTGGGGAAGGAGCACCAGAGGGAAGTGATGGGTGGGCAAGGAGTAACATGAGAGAGGGACAAGGGGATGGAAAATGATGAAGTGAGGGGGTGGATCGTGGAGGCATTATTTGGAAGTTTGAGAAATTGATATTCATGCCATCCGGTTGGAGGCTATCCAAGCGGACTATAAAATGTTGTTCCTCCAACCTTAGTGTGGCCTTGTCCTGGCAGAGGAGGAAACCATGGATGGCCATATCGGATCCTTTCTGCTTTGTTGCCTTTCAACACTTCTGAAAGTCAGTTGGAATGGCAATATTTAGAAGGATATACATTAAACACTGGGAAATAGGAGGAACTTGGATCAGGGTCGAGGTCAGCATGGATTAGTCGTGCCAAAGGGCAGTTTCCATCTGAAATGATTGTATCCCTCAATATCGGGATGTGAATCAGGTTAAGGTGAGGATTTGGAGAATTTGAGAGTATCTGAGGAAGAATTTTCTTCACTCGGAGGATTGTTACACACTGGAGGGCATTGACCATGGTATACTCATAAACAGTAAATAGCTAGTCCAACAGGAGAAGCTATATTAGGCCTTGTTTGGGAAATTATCCTTGCCAAGTGATTGGAATTCACTGGGATAGCATTTTAGGAACAGTGTTCAAAGCTCCTTAGGCTTCTAGGTAGTTACGAATAAGGGTAATTCTGGACTTTTGGAGGGCAATGACAGTGTTATTAGACAGGAACTAGACAAAGTAAATAAGCAGCATTTGTTATCGGCAAGTCCTCATCTGACAGGTGGGAGTCATTTGAATACCAACTGCTCAGGTTTGAGAACTGACATGTTCCAGTAAGGAGGAAGGACGAGGATGGGAAGGTAAAGCAAACTTGCTGCAAACAGAGGTTGTGCCTTTCATCATGAAGTAAAAGGCTATATATATAAGGGTTAAGAAACTAAAATTGGCTTACTCACATAAATGGCTAGAGGGCTGTGACCTGTCGTATTCCACATTTACATATATTACAGACAACTCCTATCTGTGACAGATATAAATGAATTGGACGAATACATGGTGTGTGGGTTAATAAATTCACAGATCATATAAATATCAGTAGCCTCCCACCTGATGGCATGAACATTGACTTCTCAAACTTCCGCTAATGCCCCACCTCCCCCTTGTACCCCATCCGTTATTTATTTATATACACACATTCTTTTTCTCTCTCCTTTTTCTCCCTCTGTCCCTCTCACTATACCCCTTGCTCATCCTCTGGGTTTTCCCCCCTCCCCCTTTTCCTTCTCCCTGGGCCTCCTGTCCCATAATCCTCTCATATCCCTTTTGCCAATCAACTGTCCAGCTCTTGGCTCCAACCCTCCCCCTCCTGTCTTCTCCTATCATTTTGGATCTCCCCCCTCCCACTTTCAAATCTCTTACTAGCTCTTCTTTCAGTTAGTCCTGACGAAGGGTCTCGGCCTGAAACGTCGACTGTACCTCTTCATAGAGATGCTGCCTGGCCTGCTGCATTCACCAGCATCTTTGATGTGTGTTGCTGAAGAATAAATACTGCACTGAGAGGATGGCGGCAGGGGTCCTGGGGACAGTGACTGCTGTGAGCTGTTCAAAGAATATTTTCTGGTATTTTATCCCCACAGGTATGTATTTTATTGCTGATAACCCCAGATTTTCTGGGGCAAGAAATGGCGTTCTGGGTTCTGCAGTCTGGGGAACAATTACTATCCTCCATTACCTGCTCACCCCTGTGGTCCCATTTGTTCTGGTTCTGCTGCTCAACGCAGTGACCATCAGACACATTTTGGTGGCCAGCAGAGCCCGCAAGAGACTCCGAGGTCCCGGCACTGGGGAAACTCCCAGACACCCAGAGATGGAGAGCCGCAGAAAATCCGTCATCCTATTGCTGGCAATTTCAGGGAAGTTCATTTCATTATGGGCATTGTTTACAGTAAATTATATATGGGTCCAACTGTATTACCTGGTGCGGGGGACAGAATTTCCACATTATTCAATGCAGGAGGTGGCCTACATGCTGCAGCTCCTTAGCTGCTGCACGAATACAGCTCTTTACGCTGTGACCCAGATGTTTTTTAGGGAGCAGCTGAAAGATACTGTGAAATCTCCTCTGACTCTCATTATAAAACACACCCAGTTCCAACCAGATCCAAGCAATCCACTGCCTTGTTCTGCCTAACATGCCTGGTTTTCCCACACCCCCCTCTCCTTTAACATGCTCTCCGTTCCACTGATACTTGGCAAGGTCCGTGTCACACGCTGTTGCTGCAGTTCATGACCCTCATCGAGCTGATTCAGAGTGGATAATGTGCTGGGCTGCTGATCAGCCTGTTTGTGAATCATTTGTTTCTATTTAAACACCATCTTTTCACAGCCAACTGATGGACAATTGTACCCCTCTGGCTAACACAATTAAAGCTTCAAATTATTGTACATATTGTAGATTAATAAAGGGCTTTAAAATGGAAGAACAACAAACTTTCTCCAGTTGATTCAACAATTCATTCTTTCCAATGAAAAAGTGGTTGAAGGATGACTTGAGGGAGGTATATAAGTTATCAAAGGCATAGATATGGTACATTGTCTTTTTTCATGGTTGGGTCTGAGCCAAGTAGAACAATGTGAGGGGAAGGAATTTCAAAGGAGATTGGAGGGGTTTCAGTTGACCACTAAGAAAGGAACCAAGGAGAAAATGGAACATCGCTGCGAGGATGGTTGCCTGAGAACTTAGTGGAGGCAGCACAACATTGACAAAAGAAGAACACATGAACCGGTTAAGCTTCGAAGGCTACAGTCCAAGTGCTGGTAAGTGGTAATAGGATAGATAAGTATTTGATCGTCATCATGGACATGGGGCGGGGGGAGACATTGAGTCACACAGCAGGGGAAAAGGCCCTATGATAAGATGGTCCAGCTGACTCTCTTTAATGTTGTATACTGGAAATAATGAATGTGAGTATGACGGGTATAACCTATCAAACAATTAACAGGTATTGTGCACACATTATACATTGCTTTGTCTGGTTTGACAACTTTATCGTACTTTATTGATTATTTCATCTATCTTCCTTGCCATCTCAACACGATTGGCAAGATTTGCAAAATGGAGTCCTACAAAATGTTTTCCAATTGTGAACAAAATTAGATTCTGTTTCAATCCTTAATCACACTGTTACTAAAACTACTATATTATAAACTGTTCAAGCCTCAGTAAATCATATTTGTACAGGTAAATCATTTTTCAACCTCTTCTATTCCGTTTCTCCTTCTGATCAAACTACTGCAGGAAGCATACCATGTTTCCGTTCAAGCTGAAGGTGCTAAGCTTTCACTTCTAAAAATCACATCAATTTAGCTGGGTTGTTGCCACACCAATTTGGAAGTTTCATTTTGGTCAAAATTAAAACAATTAGCATTCTCCTCTGCCCTAACTGTCTTGTACTGTGTATTTCAAGTACCACCTGATCAATAGGGACCAAACACCAGAATGTATTTATGCTCAGTACAATTGTCCTGGTATATTGGGCAGTTTTGTAGCATAATATTTAGCATAATGCTTTACAGTGCCAGTAATCTCAATTCATTCCCATCACCGTAAGTACATTCTCCCCTTGATGGCATGGGTTTCCTTTGGGTGCTTGTGTTTCCTCCAACATTGCAAAGATGTAGGGTTAGGATTAGTGAGTTGTGGGCATCTTATTTTGGCATTGGAAGTACGGTGACGCTGGCTGGGCTACCTCCAGCACATCCTCGGACTCTGTTGGTCATTAATGCAAATAACACACAATGTATATTTTGATATTTGATAGTGCATGTGACAAATAAGTAAACCTCAGATTAAAAAAATCAAACCAGTTCAATAGTTATATTTAATATCAGAGAATGTATGCAATATATAACCCGAAGTTTTTGTTCTTCACGAACATCCATGAAAACAGAAGAATGCCCCAAAGAATAAGTGAAGGTGAAAGTGTTAGAACCCCAATGTCCCCCACATGCACAAGCCGCAGCAAAGCATTGACCATCCCTCTCCCCTGTCTACTTCAGCAAAAATCATCACCACCCTCCACCCACCAAGCAGGCAATAGCAAAGCTCCAAGAAAGATCATAATTGGCAGTAGAAGAAAAAACAATTGTTCTCCTGACAATTTGACATACCACAGGCTCTCACTCACCTTCATAAAGGGGCAGAGAAGTGTTACTTCTCTGTGAGGTGTTAGTTCACTTCAGTTAGATTAGCTAATCTAATTTGGTTTGACAGTTTAAGAAATGCTCCCAATCTAGTTGGGTGATCTGTTATGAACTAATACATTGTGTACTGCTCGAGAGATCCTGAGTTATGAAGGTTGGCCGGGCTAGGTCTTCACTCTTTGGAACTTAGGAGACTAAGGGACGAACTTAGAGATGTGTTTAAAAGTATGAGAGACATAGATAAGGTGGATGGCAGCAATATTTTCCCCCGTGCAGGACAGTCCAAAAAGGAGCATTGAGTTATGATGTGAGGGAAGTAGATTCATTATCAAATTTTGCATGTAGTATACAACCCTGAGATTCATCTTCACACAGTCTGCCACGAGAAAAAATATATGGAACCCATTCAAAGAAAATTATCAAACACCAATGTGCAAAAAACTGATCAAATCACACAAATATCAAAATAAAAGTGAAATCACAGAATACAAAACACAAAGTCATTGATCCAAGCATATTCTGATCAATTCAATCCAGTGCTGCGTCTCTCAATATCTATGCCTATGTCTGGCATTCAAGTCTGGCAACCCAGGCCTGTACCAGAAAACCAGGCATGATTTGCAGAGGGCTATTTCAAGGGCAAAGAGACAATTTTGAATGAGGTTGGAAGCGATATCAGATGCACGGCAACTCTGGCAGGGTCTGCCAGACATTACTTCCTACAAAGCGAAATCCAATAGTCTGAATGGCAGCGATGCTTCACTATCAGATGAACTCAATGCCTTCTGTGCATGCTTTGAAAGGGAGAACACAACTACAGCTGTGAAGATCCCTGCTGCACCTGATGACACTGTGATCTCTGTCTCAGATGCTGATGTTAGACTGTCTTTGAAGAGAGTGAACCCTTCCAAGACAGAAGGTCCCAATGGTGTACCTGGTAAGGCTCTGAAAATCTGTGCCAACCAACTAGCGGGAGTATTCAAGGACATTTTGAACCTCTCACTACTACGTCAGGAGTTACCACTTGCTTCAAAAAGGCAACAATTATGTCAGTGCCTAAGAAGAATAATGTGGGCTGCCTTAAAGACTATTGCCCGGTAACACTCACATCGAGAGCAATGAAATGCTTTGAGACATTGGTTATGGCTGGACTAAACTCCTGCCTCAACAAGGACCTGGACCCATTGCAATTTGCCTGTCACCACAATAGGTCAGTGGCAGACGCAATCTCAATGGCTCTCCATGAGGCTTTAGACCACCTAGACAACACAAACACCTACATCAGGATGCTGTTCATCGACTACAGCTCAGCATTTAACACCATCATTCCCACAATCCTGATTGAGAAGTTACAGAACCTGGGCCTCTGTGCCTCCCTATGCAATTGGATCCTTTACTACTTAACTGGAATACTACAGTCTGTGCAGATTAATGATAGCATAGCTACCTCGCTAACAATCAACACTGGCGCACCTCTGGTGTGTGCTTAGTCCACTGCTCTACTCTCCGTATGCACATGAATGTGTGGCTAGGAATAGTTCAAATGCCATCTCCAAATTTGCTGACAATACAATCACTGTTGGTGGAATCTCACGTGGTGACGAGACCGTGTTCAGGAGTGTGATATGCCAACAAGTGGAATGGTGCCACAGCAACAACCTGCCACTCAATGTCAGTACAATGAAAGTGCTGATTGTGAACTTCAGGGAAGGTGAGACGAAGGAACACATAGCAATCGTCATAGAGGGATCAGAAGTGGAGAGAGTGAGCAGCTGTAAGTTCCTGGGTGTCAAGATCTTTGAGGATCTAACCTGGTCCCAACATATCGATGTAGTCATAAAGACAGTGGCTATACTTTGTCAGGAGTTTGAAGAGATTTGGCATGTCAAAAAATACACTCAAAAACTTCTATAGTTGTAGAGTGGGGAGCATTCTGAGTGGCTGCATCACTGTCTGGTATGGAAGGGCTGCTGCACAGAACCTGCAGAAGGTTTTAAATACAGTCAGCTCCATCTTGAGCACTAGCCTACAAGTTCCAAGGACATCTTTAGGGAGCGGTGTCTTAGAAAGGCAGCATTCTTTATGAAGGACCTCCAGCACCCAGGGCATGCCCTTTTCTCACTGTTACCATCAGTAGGAGAAACAGAAGCCTGAAGGCACACACTCAGCGATTCAGGAACAGTTTCTTCCCCTCTGCCATCCAATTCCTAAATGGATATTGAAGATATGGACACGACATCACTTTTTTAATGTACAGTATTTCTGCTTTTGCACACTTAAAAAAAAATCTATTCAATATACGGAATTGATTTACTTGTTTATTTATTATTTTGTTTTATTTTATTTATTATTAATGTTTTCTCTCTGTGGTACATTATATATTGCATTGAACTGCTGCTGCTAAGTTAACAAATTTCATGTCACATGCCGGTGATAATAAACCTGATTCTGATTCACAAATCCACAAACCACCTCAATTAAACCTTGCCCAAAACCCAGGACTCCAGCAGCATCAAGCAAGAGGGAGAGAACATCCATTCATGTGCAGGCACCTTCCACTCTTGTCCTCATTGATTTCAATTTTCCTCAATGTTTTAATCAGTGAGATCGGCAAGAAATGACATCAGTCATGGGCTCATGCCTCATCACCAGGCTTCTTAGCCTCCAGGCCGTACACTTGAAACCTCACTGAACTCCCTCAGGGACAGCAAAGCTCCAGATTGCTTGATCAGCCTGAAAACACACCACAAGAATGTAGATCACAGGCTCCAATAGTAGCAAAACCATATTTGAAAGAAAAAGATGAAGTAAATGAAGTGAGGCATGATCTTCATTAATGAGCATCAATCAGATTCATCAGATGTAACTGACTTCCTCATCAGAGTTTTACTCTGTCTTGGGTCGTTATATCCTGATGTGGTCTTCTAACAGCAAATATTGGGTTTGGCGCAGTATATGGCTTATTTATTTACCACATTTGTATATGCATCTTATGCAGGAAGTGTTACACCGTACTCTGCAAGTCTTCTGGAAGTTGCAGCTGAGGCATCTGGCCTGCAAGTATTTTGACTGTGTCAAAGGGCAGATTTTAATCTGTTTTGGGCCATAAGACAATGAGACATAGGAGCAGAATTAGGCCATTCAGCATATTGAGTCTGCTCTGTCATTCTATCATGGCTGATTCTGGATCCCACTCAATCCCATACATCTGCATTCTTGCCATATCCTTTGATGCCCTGACCGATCAGTAAACTATCAACTTCCACCTTCAATATCCCTGCAGACTTGGCCTCCATCGCAGTCTGTGGCAGAGCATTCCACAGATTCACTGCTCTCTGGCAAAAAAAAAATCCTCCTTACGAAATTTCAGGCTGTGCTCTCTAGTTCTGGATACCCCCACCATAGGAAACATCCACCCTATCTAGTCCTTTCAACATTCAGTCGGTTTCAGTGAGATCCCCTTGCGTTCTTTTCAATTCCAATGAGTACAGGTCCAAAGCTGTCGAACACTCATCATATATTAACCGTTTCATTCCCAGAATCACCCTCGTGGATCTTCTCTGGACTCTCTCCAATGGCAACACATCCTTTCTGAGATGGGGCCCAAAACCATTGACAATACTCCAAGTGCGGCCTGACTACTGCTTTATAAAGCCTCAGCCTTATCTCCTTGCTTTTATATTCTATTTCCCTTCAAATAAATGTCAACATTGCATTTTCTTTCTTTACCTCAGACTCAACCTATAAATTAACCTTCTGGGAGTCTTGCATGAGGACTGCTGTCCCTCTGCACCTCTGATGATGGAACCTTATTCCATTTAGATAATGTTGGATTTTACAAGCTTCCTAATCATCCGAATTCCCATTCACTTTTGCTACCTTATATACCTTTTCCTTGACTTTTATGCAGTCCTTAACTTCCCTTGTGAGCCATGGTTGCCTAACACTGCCATTTGACAGCAGCTTCTTCTCTGGGACATATCTGTCCTGTGCCTTGTGAACAATCCCCAGAAACTTCAGGCACGTCTGCTCTGCTGTAATCTCCACCAGTATTCTCCTCCAATCCACCTGGGCAAACTCCTCTCTCATGCATCTGTAATTCCACTTATTTCATTGCGGTACTGATACATGTGAGTTATGCTTCTCCTCTCAAATTGTAGCACGAATTCAATCATATTATGATCACTGACTCCTAAGGGTTCCTTTACGTTACGCTCCCTGATAAGATCTGGGTTATTACACAACACCCACTCTAAGATAGTCTTTCCCCAAGTAGACTCAAGTGCAAGGTACTGAGAAAAAGCCACCTCATAGGGACAGTATAAAACAAATTTCCTCTTGCAATTCGATACCAACCCAATCCCCTTGCATATTGAAGTCCCCCATTGCAATTGTGACTTTACGCTTATTAAATGCCTTTTCCAGTTCCCTTTGCAATCTCAACTCCACATCCTGGCTACTATTTGGAGGGCTACATATGAATCAGGAAATGTTTTTCTGTATTCTTGCAGTTTCTTAAATCCACCCACAAATATTCAACATTCTCTGACCCTATCTCACTTCTTTCTAAGAATGTAATTCCATCTGTTACCAACACAGCCATACCACTGCCTATTCCTTCCTGCCAGTCCTTTCGATACAAGGTATATCCCTTGATGTTGTCTCCCAACTATGGTTTTCTTTCAACCATAACTCAGTGATGCCCACAACATCATACCGAACAATCTCTAAATGCACCAGGAGTTTGCCCACCTTATTCCAAATGCAATGCACATTTAAATACAACATCTTCAGTTCTGTATTCTTCAAACATTTAAAAGTTGCCTCTGTGTGCAGCAAGTGTTGACTACTTGAGGAACTCAGGCTGAAATGTGATTACCTGGAATCTGAGCTTCAAACACTGTGGCACATTAGGGAGGGGTATGGTTACCTGGATTCTCTGTTTTATGAGGTAATCACACACATTAGATTAGCTGCCTGAAAGTTCAGTCCGTACTCAGGGACAAGAAGGTGTGACTGCAAGTAAGCCGAGGCGTGGGATACAAGAGACAGTGCTGGAGGAGCCTCACCCCTTGAGCTTCTCCAACAGGTCTGAGGCCATTCTAGAGGGGAGAAAGAAGAGAAATGTATTGGTAATTGGGGATAGTATAGTCAGCAGAGGGAGCAGGCTTCTCTGTCACGAGCATAAAGTGCCCTGAAGGCTGTATTGCCTGCCTGGTGCCTGGGCTCGGGACATCTCAGGTGACCTGCAGAGGAATTTGGAGTGGGAGGGGAAAGATCCAGTTGTCATGGTCCATGTGGGTACCAATGACATAGGGAGAACGAGGAAAGAGGTTCTGCTGGATGAATTTGAGCAGGTATAGACCAAATTAGAGAATTATGGATAAAGTAAAAAAAGGAAAGTGTGGATGAAGAAAAAGCAAAAGATAGAAAGAGAAGAGTAAGAATGAAGAAAAGTGAAGTGCATAAGAGTAATAGATTACAAGATTTTGAAAGCACGGTGAGTGTAAGGAAACTATTTGAATGCCAGAATTATTCAAAAGAAGGTCAGTGAACTTATGGCACAAATCAGTACAAAGGGGTTTCTCACAAAACTAAATGATCCATTATTTCCAACTCAATTTTCTCTCATTTCACCACACCGTTAATACTCTCTGAATATTGTGAGTTCCAGTTTCTTCTGATAATCTCCTGTGCGGAAATATGTTGAAGGTCTTCCTGAAGTTGATTTAGTCGTAGCCACTGTTTCACCCTTAGATCTGCTGCAAGCTACAGCGTCAAAACACCAGCAAAGAGCTTGTTGGTAGTAGCTCAGTTTCATAAATCCCTGTTGAATCAACCCAAATTCACTTTTATCACCATAATTTACTGTTACAGATTCTTTCACAACAGAATCTATTTTTTCCCAATTAGCAAAGCCAGTCAAGGTTGACTAAGTTTCAATGGCTTCACTGTCTGATATTAAATTGTACTGAGACACTTGCATTCTATTTAATTATTTTATTATTGAGATACCGCATGAACGTATGGTCAGATATCTGATTTGCAGGTACTGGGAACCATTCACATGCAATGGAATTTTGATAATGAAGTCTTGATATCATCAGTCCTGCTGACTGTGACTGAATGTTTAACTGGATAGAAAAGCTGACATCCATTGGCCTGCTGACTTCTCTCTGCTCCTGTTACAAAGGCCTTCAACACAGAAAGGGTTCCACCTATTTGTGTATTAGCTGCAATTAAAGTCGGTCTCCCTGGAGCTGGATTGTGTCACTGATGTGTCTCTCTGCTGTATTAATAAGGGTTTCGTTCCATACCTGTTTGCAACAGCATTTCCTCTCGTACCAACAGAAATTAGTAGCACATGAAGGAGGGACGGTGAACTCTGTGAACAGTAGAGTGGAAGAGGAAAGAGATCCATTAGAATATGGGAATAGATGTGTCAAATATTCCAGGAATGGGGAGAAATGTATTCTGGGCAGCTCACCATATATTTGCAGCTGCGGACTGACTGACACTGGATGACTGGATCTACTAAGCACTCGCGTCTATTCAACAAATTTACCTTCCCATCCTTGCTATTGTTGCTGGTCCTGGTGAGTCTCTCGGTTCATTGACTAATTTCAAGACGTGCTTAAATGCCTCATTTTTCCTGAGGGGTATTCTCCCTTCTTACTTGGTGTCACTGGTGGTAATTCAGAAAAGCCTTGCGATTCTTGTAAGCTACTTACTCAACACTGCTACTTTGGGTGTGGGTGCTCCAATAAAGTCACCATTTCCAGTTATCGCAACTGTAAATTTCTGATGTGTTTTAGTTACTGCCTTTATAATATTTGGAAGTTTGTGGACTATTTTCAGGGTATAAACTCTTAATTCCTGTTCACTAACTCCACTATCTACTGGACAACATCTGTCACTAAAGGAGACTGTTTTGTCACTCATTTTAATACTGGAAATCTAGCCATTTCACATTGTCTAGATTATCAACAACTCTGTCTGGACATGTGTATTGAACCTCTCCATTTTGCCATCATCTTACCCTGACATCTCTTGTTAAGAGGTTTGACAAACAAGAACTCTTCCCAGAATCTGCTGCTTTTCACAAATTTCACTCCAGTGTCATTAACCTCTTTTTTATCAATTTTGTCATTCTTAGCACATTAAGAAATGAAATTATCATTTCAGAGAGACGCATTTCCCTATATGTTCACAGCTTTGTAAATTTCCTGCCTTCCTCCGACTCTTAAATACTCCCTCTATATCTATCTACCTCTCTTTCTCTTTCACCTTTCTCCATATCTCTCCCTCCCTCCCTCATTCTCTCACACCCTTCCTCCCTTGATCTTTCTGTCCCTCATTGCTCCCTCCTCCATCACTCTTTCTCTCCCTCAGTCAGACTGGAAAGAGGATAACAAACAGCAGAGAAAGGCACACAGATATATTTTTAACTGGCATTGAGTAGAAAAATCTATCTCTTCAGGATCTCTCTCTCTTCTGTTCTAATGTCTTTTGGTCTCCAATATCTGTCTCTGCCAAGAAATCAACTTGACAGATTACACCAAAAGCCCTTATGAACTGGAAGTGCTTAAAATATCATTACTGTTCTCTGAACAGTGGAATAATGAAGTTCTTCATCCATTATAAAATCACTGGTCTCTCTTGTTCATTTTCCTCTGCATTTTCTCAGAGTGTTTGATGTGACTGCCCCTGTCCTTGGCTCTAAAATGGATACAGCAATCAAACCAGTGTAAGCTGGCTTAAAAACATAACTCCTGGCATTTGCTTCCTGAAGCCATTATGTGAATCTAATGACAAGGAATTGTTTTTGCATTAAAGATGGAATTCAAAAATAGAAAATGGAAACAAATAGCACAGAAACAGGTCCCATTGCCTACTATATTGTGCCAAACTAATTAAAGTAGAAAGTAAATGTCTAACCAAACTAATCGCCTCTGTCTACACAATATCCATATCCATCTAATCTGGTACATTCATGTGTCTATTTAATAGTCTCTTAAATGCCTCTGTTCTACCATATGTGTTTCCACTGTCACTCCTAGCAGCATATACCAGGCACTCACTACTCTTTCAAAAAAAACATGCCCACACATCTCTTTTAAGCTAACTCCCTCACCTGATTTGCATGCCCTTGAGTGTGAGACATTTTGAACCTGGGAGAATGATACACATTATCTACTCTATCTGTGCCTCTTATACTCCAGTAAATTTCTATTAGATCTCCCCTTGGCTTCAACAACTCTAGGGAGAACAACCCGAATCTGTCCATCCATTTCGTAATGTTGTAGGCCGTTTAATCCAGACAACATCCTGGTAAGCGTCTTCTGCACCTCCAGCACCATTCCACATGACTCCTATTGTGGGGTGACCAGATCCGAATGCAAACTCCAAATGGGCCCTAATCAGAGTTTTATGAAATAAAGCAGAAAATGTTGGAAGGAATTGGATCTGCAGATTTGTCTGCTGCAGTGTGGAAAAGAAGAACTCTCTTTGTTACAGGCTCATGAACTGGCATCAGAACAGGTAAATCATAATCACTAACGTCTGGATGAATATGGGAGAGGAGGATTGAAGAATGAGCAATCTGTTAAAGTGTACAAGGTGGAGTCAAAGATGGCAATCAAAATCAGTGAATGTTAAGGACATGACAGGTCAAATGGTGACCTGGTCAAACTGATGATGAGTTTGATAGGACTAGCATCAGTGTCTGAGGAGGGAGATCATAGTGGAGAGAGGTATTAAAATCCAGCAGGACAGAGATACCAGGTCAAAGTTTGTCTACTGAACAGTCAAAGTCAATTTATTATCAACACATGTGGATGTCAACATATACTAACTTGAGATTCATTTTCTTGCAGTAATTTACAGGAAAAATAGGAAATAAAACACTATGAACACTATATTTCAAAAAGATCACAACATAATGATGTGCAAAGGAAGAAAATTGTAGAAAAAAGAAAAGAGACTTACATAATACTGAGAATGAGTTGTAGAGTCCATCAAAGTGAGTCTGTAGATAGTATGGGTGCTGCCTTCTTGTGGCAACACTCCTTGTCAGTATGCTCAATGGTGTGGATAACTTTGCCTGTGATGGACTGGGCAGTATTCACCACTTTCTGTAGATAGAACAGCAGCGATCATTGCACTTGCCTCACATTCACAACACTTACACGGTAAAGAGGAGGAACATAATCAGTGGAGGTGGGGTCCAAGTCCAAGGGTCACCATGCAATGACGTGGAACATGGCAGACTCGCCCACACCAGGTGATTATCAAGAGATGAGAATTGAGCTTTTTCACCCACATTGCCAAGTTCATTCTGTAACCGCTGGGACACGGAAATGGAGCTGTCATCCCCACGCTAGCACATGGGCAATAGACTGGAGCAGAAACTGGATTGATTTCCTCACATTAATCCAGGGACACTGGAGGAAAGGCCAAGGTGCCTGGCCTGTTATCCAATCAAATTCAGAGTCTTTGGGAAACAATCAGGAGCCGGAATTTGAATTGATTGTTCACCCCAATCAGGGTCAGTGCATAATAGCTAATAGAATGATCCTGTATGATTCTGTCATCGGAACTCAAGGTCACTAGGGAATCACCAGTAGCAGGGACCTGGTAATTTCCTTCACACTTACCCTGGGGTTGAAACCACCTCATAGTCACTTGGTCAATAGCTAATGATCAGGGTGTAGATTGGTTATTTCATTGGAGAGTCCCAAGGCTACTGGTAATGTATACTAGCATAAGCTTGATCCGACAACACCACACACACTCTGGTTTAGTGCAGAGCAGCGACCAGAAAGGATTTGGCCTGATTTAACCCCCTACATCATATGCAGGCAGCCTCCACACAATCCCCCAGTGACCCAGGATCTCTGTGTAAAGGTGAAAAGATGAAGCAGACATTTTTTCTCAACCATCCATAGCTTTTGTTAATTAATCAGGAACTATGTCCTTTGTATTTGCCCAAGGTCTTTGGATGATGCTCAAGAGCTGGAACGAGTACTCCTGCTTTGACATCAGCGGAGGGTACATGCAGATGATTGTCAATGGCAACTTATGCTGATTGCCTCATTGCTATTTACAACCACAGTTACACTATTATAATGCCCTGGTTCACATCTTTACTGTTATGCTATAGGTATTTCATTTAGCAGCTCTGTGAGATCAGTCTGTTCTGCGTTCAGTCTGTTTGGGTTATTGTTGAAGATAAGGGATGATGTGGAATGTGTGCCATCCAACTGGGGGAGGTTTTCTTGGTGAGGGACAATAAGGTTTTTTTGTTCAGCCCGAGATGGAGAGAGAAGACGCTGGGGTGTCACATGCAGTGCTGCTCGTATGCAGTGTAGTGCCCGTTATTTAATGGCACCAATTTGTAACAGGGTAGCAAATGACACAGCAACCACACATACAGGGGTATGAGGCAGAGCTGGATAGTGTTTTCCCCAGTCTTACACAGCCAAGGAAATGAGGTGGTTTCACTACTAAACGTTCTCAACGAATCTGTTATCTTATTCTTCGGCCTCATACATAATCCTCCTGCTTATTTCCCTCCCCATAGTGAACATTGTGACGATTGCGATTCTCTCCCGGGGGAAGTGTGGACTCTCCAAAGTTGTCACTCACTACCTGGTTGCCATGGCAGCCGCAGGCCTTCTGGTCTTTTTGAGGCAGATTCTGGTTTACCATCACTTTCACATTTGATTGATGTGTGGCCATTTGTTACAAGGCTGAAGAATAAATACTGCATTGAGAGAATGGCGGCAGTGGTCCTGCAGACAGTGACCGCTGTGAGCTGTTCAAAGAATATTTTCTGGTATTTTATACTCACAGGTGTGTATTTTGTTGATGATAACCACAGATTTTGCAGGACAAGAAATAGTGTTCTGGGCTCTCCAGTCTGAGGAACAATTGCTATCCTCCATTACCTGCTCACCCCTGTGGTCCCGTTTGTCCTGGTTCTGCTGCTCAATGCAGTGACCATCAGACACATTTTGGTGGCCAGCAGAGCCTGCAAGAGACTCCGAGGTCCCGACACTGGGAAAATCCCAGAGACCCAGAGATGGAGGGCTGCAGAAGATCCCTCATCCTATTGTTGGTAATTTCAGGGAACTTCATTTCATTATGGGCATTGTTTACAACAAATTATATATGGGTCCAACTTATTCAGCTTATGCAGGGGGAAGAATTTCCACCTTATTCATTGTAGGATGTGGACTACATGCTGCAGCTCCTTAGCTGCTGCACGAATACGGCTCTTTAGGGAGCAGCTGAAAGATAATGTGAAATATCCTCTGACTCTCATTATAAAACACACCCAGTTCTGACGAGGGCCAAGCAATCCACTGCCTCCTTCTGCCTAACATGCCTGGTTTACTTCTTCTTGTGTTGTTTTATGGCGGTTGGCAAACCAGCTTTTAGGTGTATTACCGCCACCTGCTAGACTATAGTGTGGATCATTGGATAAACAGGAGAAGGGAAAAGAATTGCATTCCCTATATCATATATAATAAACCTGAGTCTTTCATATTCTTCATGATACGGATCTGTATTTCTCTTGAATTCCCTCTTAAAATGTCTTCTATACAAACATCAGTTTTTTTTTTATCTTTAGCGCTCCTATCATCTTCACTCTTTCTTTTTGATACTTCTTACATTTTATCAGTACATGTTCAACTGTTTCTGGTTGATTGCAGTATTCACACAACCCAGTTGGATGTTTCCCTATTTTGTGTAATGTGTAGTTAAGATTAGTGTGTCCAGTTCTCAAACGACTGCTGATCACTTCTGTCTTTCTATATCCACTTGACAATCTTTTGTATCTGACTTGCCTCTGTATTTTGTACAGTTGTCTGCCTGTTTCACTCTCATCTCAATGCTTCTGCCATGTCTCCTCAATACGTGTTTTTATAATGCTCTTGACTTCCGCTTTGCTAAGAGGGATCTGGACCTTTATTATAGATGATTTGAGCGATTGTTTAGCTATGCTATACACTTTTTCATTACCCTCCACTGCACAATGAGCAGGAGCCCAGAGAAGGCTTACTTCTACCCCATTTTTGGTCAGTGTGTATAACTTGCATAGAGTCTCCAATAGAATATCCTGTCTACTTTCTGATTTTCTTGATTTGATTGAGGTTAATGCAAATAAACTGTCTGAACAGATTACAGCCTTTTTGATATTATTTTCTTCTATCCAAGATAATGCACTCAATATTGCCATTAATTCTGTTGTATACACTGATAAATGGTTTGATGTTCTTTACCTGATACTAGTTTTGCACTGAAGAATGTAGTCTGCAATACCTGTGTGGCCAGATCTAGAGTCTTTTGATCCATCCGTAAATATTGCAAGTTCATTTCTAACATGCGAGTCTATATATTCTAGTACTATCTGTTTGATTCCATAGTTAGACTTCTTTTTTAAAAGTTGTTGCAGGTTTTTATCTACATATGCATTGTAAAGAGCCATGGAGGAACATCAGATATTGGAACTGTAGGGCTATATTCCATTTTCGTGCAGACCATATTTTTGTGCTGCTTCATCCCCAATCCATCCAAAGCTATTATAACTTGAATTATTATGTTCCCAGCACGGCTTTAGCTGGATGTCAGTAGTTATGTCCCATGATGTTAACCCAGTAATTTAGCATTAGCTTTATTCTTCTAAGTCTTAACAGCATGTCCCCCATTTCGACTTGAAGAGCTGATATAGGTGAAGTTCTGAATGCACCACTGCATATCCTGAGGGCCTGAGCTTGCTCAACATCCAGCATTTTTAAATTACTTTCTGCAGCTGACATGTAAGCTACACTTCCATAATCCAATGTAGCCCTCATTAAAGTTTGATAAATAGTTAATAGCGATATCCTGCTTGCACCCCAGTCCTGTCCGGCAAGACCCCTCAATAAGTTAATTATTTTTTTACATTTGTTTGAAATTTTCTCAATTTGCTTTTTCCATTTAAGTTTCTCATCACATAACAAGCCAAGGAACCAAATTACCTTTATCTGCTCTAAATTTTGTGCATATAATTTCATGGAAACTCCTTTGTGACTTCTTGAGAAACATGCGACTTATTTGTAGACAATTTGAAACCCCATTTATTTGCCCACTCCTCCACTTTATTTATTGCATCTTGCATTTTCCTTTGTGTATAAATTTAAAGTTCTTCCCCTCACCCATAAAGCCCCGTCATCTGCATATAAGGATTTCCCCACACTACGTTCAACTTGCACAAATATGTCATTTATCACTATGGAAAATAGTAATGGACTGCAGACACTACCTTATTGTGTTCCATTTTCAACCAGATATGTCCACATTGACTTGAATTGTTCGACCAAAAAGAAAGTCTAGAACCCAATTATATAATTTTCCTTCCACCCCTAATTCTTTCAACTTAATTAACACTCCCTCTTTCCAGAGCATATCATATGCCTTTTCTATGTCAAAAAATGTCGCCAGGACCACTTCCTTATTTGTTTGAGCCTTCCTTATTTCAGATTCCAAGCTAAGTATTGAATCTACTGTAGTTCTTCCTTTACGAAAACTGCTTTAGTAGGGAGAAATAAGATTTCTTTTTTCTAGAAAATACGTAAGCCTATCAGTTATTATCTGTTCCATAAGTTTACCTAGCTGTGAAGTTAGTGCAATTGGTCTATAATTTGTTGGGTCTGATGAATCTACCAGGTTTTAATACTGGAACAATAACAGAAAGTTTCCATGCAGTTAGTAATTTACCTATTTCCCATATCTGATTAAACAGTCTCTGTAGAACTAGAAGTGCACTTCTTGGTAAATGCTTCAGCATTATACCCCATACTTGATTCTTCCCAGGAGAAGTTGGCCGCGAATTCATAATGGCTCTTTCTATTTCTGTTATGCTAATAGGTGTATCCAGCACTTCTTCTGATGTTGCTCTTTTGTCCAGAATTCCTGAATTTTGCTTAAGCCTCTCCTCCCTTTCCTGTCTAGCCTCGACTGTCAAATTCTCCGAGCTATGTAAGTTTACAAAAGTTTTTGCCAATATTGTTGCTTTTTCTACATTGTTAATTGCCATTTTATCCTTACTTTTTAGCACAGGAATCTCTTTACTACTTCTCATACCATTCATTTTCCTTATCTTGCCCCATATTTCCGACAGTTAAGTTTCTCTTCCAATTTTGTTACAATACTGTCTCCAAAATGCTCGCTTTGCTTGTCTGATTCTTTTCCTAACTTCTGCTTGTACTCTTTTATATTGTATTAATGTTTCTACCGAATGTTGTCTTTTTAACATTTTAAATGCTTTATTTCTTGCTTTTGTGCTTCTACTACATTCACAGTTCCACCATGGAACGCCTTTCCTCTTTCCTGTACCTTTACTTTTGGGAATTGTTTCTTCTGTGGAATTTATAGTTGTTGTGACCAATTTATCATCCATTTCTTCCATTTCTGATATATTTTCATCGAAAATCTTTGTGCATCTTACTTCACTTCTTTTTTCAAATATCTCCCACTCTGCCTTATTTAGTTTCCACTTTGACACTCTAGAACCTACATTTTGTTCTATTTTAACCTGAATGCTTGTGACGAAGGGATGGTGATCACTTCCTACTGTAGTTTGTTTCAATAGGTTCCAAGTACTGATTCCTGCTAATTCCCTACTTACAAATGTTAAGTCTATTGCAGTTTCTGTGTTTTGGGATATATTATATCTCGTACCTTCTCCATTATTTATACATAGCAGGTTTTCATCATCTAGAAATTCTTCTATCACTAATCTGTTTTCATCCACATTTTTACATCCCCATAGGGCTTTGCCTGAGGCCGATGTTAGACTGTCTTTAAGGAGAGTGAACGTTTGCAAGACAGATGGTGAAGTAACTGGTAAGGCTCTGAAATCCTGTGCCGGCCAACTAGCGGGAGTATTCAAAGACGTTTTGAACCTCTCATGGCTATGGGCAGAAGTTACTACTTGCTTCAAAAAGGCAACAATTATATCAGTGCCTAAGAAGAATAATGTGGTCTGCCTTAATGACTATCGCCCGCTGGCACTCACATCAACAGTCATGAAATGCTTTGAGATATTGGTTATGACTGGACTGAACTCGACCCTCAGCAAGGACCTGGACCCATTGTAATTTGCCTATCGCCACAATAGGTCAGCGGCAGGTGCAATCTCAATGACTCTCCATAAGGCTTTAGACCACCTAGACAACACAAACACCTACATCAGGATGCTGTTCATCGACTACAGCTCAGCATTTAGTACTATCATTCCCACAATCCTGATTGAGAACTTTCAGAACCTGAAGCTCTGTACCTCCCTCTGCAAATGGATCCTTTACTTCCTAACCGGAAGACTACAGTCTGTGCAGATTGGTGATAACATAGCTACCTCGCTGACGATCAACACTGGCGCACCTCGGGGTGTGTGCTTAGTCCACTACTCTACTCTCTGTATACACATGACTGTGAGGCTAGGCATAGCTCAAATGCGATCTGCAAATTTGCTGACGATACAACCATTGTTGGTGGAATCTCAGGTGGTGACGAGAGGGCGTACAAGGGTGAGATTTGCCCATAAGTGGAATTGTGCCACAGCAACAACCTGGCACTCAATATCAGTAAGATGACAAAGCTGACTGTGGAGCTCGGGAAAGGTAAGACAAAGGAACACATACCAATGTTCATTGGGGATCAGAAGTGGAGAGAGGGAGCGGCTTCAATTTCCTAGGTGTCAAGACCTCTAAGGATCTAACCTTGTTCCAACATATCGATGTGGTCATAAAGAGAGCAACTCTACTTCATTAGGAGTTTGAAGAGATTTGGCATGTCAACAAGTACTCTCAAAAACTTCTATAGTTGTACGGTGGAGAGCAGTGATAGGCTGTATCACTGGTATGGAGGGGCTACTCACAGAATCTGCAGAAGGTTGTAAAAATCTAGTCAGCTCCATCTTGGGTACTAGCCTACAAAGTACCGAGGACATCTTTAGGGAGTGGTGTCTCAGAAAGGCAGCATTCTTTATTAAGGACATCCAGCACCCAGGGCATGCCCTTTTCTCACTGCTACCATCAGTAGGAGATACAGAAGCCTGAAAGGTCGGACTCAGCGATTCAGGAACAGCTTCTTCCCTCCTGCCATCTGATTCCTAAATGGACATTGAAGATTTGGACACCATCTCAATTTTTTTATTATACAATATTTCTGTGTTTGCACATTTTTTAAATCTATTCAACATATGTAATTGATGTACTTGTTTATTTATTACTATGTTTTATTTTATTTATTATTATAATTTTTTCTCTCTCTGGTAGATTACGTATTGCATTGAACTGCTGCTGCTATGTTAACAAATTTCACGTCACATCCCGGTGATAATAAACCTGATTCTGATTCACAAATCCACAAACCACCTCAACTAAACCTTGCCCAAGACCCCAGACTCCAGCAGCATCAAGCAAGAGGGAGAAAACATCCATTAATGTGCAGGCACCTTCTACTCTTGTCCTCATTGATTTCAATCTTCCTCAATGTTTTAATCAGTGAGATCTGCAAGAAATGGCGTCAATCATGGGCTCATCCCTCGTCACCAAGCTTCTTGGCCTCCAGGCCATACACTTCACTTGAAACCTCACTGAACTCCCTCAGAGACAGCAAAACACCAGATCACTTGATCAGCCTGAAAACACATCACCAAAATGTAGATCACAGGCTCCAATAGTAGCAAAACCACATTTGAAGGAAAAAGATGAAGTGAATGAAGTGAGGCAAAATCTTCAATAATGAGCACCAATCAGATTCATCGGATATAACTGGCTTCCTCATCAGAGTTTTACTCTGTCTTGTGTCTTTCCTATACTGATGTGGTCTTCTAACAGCAAATATTGGGTTTGGTTCAATATATGGCTTATTTACTTACCACATTTGTATATCGATCTTACGCAGGGAGGGTTACACCGTACTCTGCAAATCCTCTGGAAGCTGCAGCTGAGACGTCGGGCACTCAAGTATTTTGACTGGGTCAAAGGGCAGATTTTAATCTGTTTTGGACCATAAGACAATGAGACATAGGAGCAGAATTAAGCCATTCAGCAGATTGAGTCTGCTCTGTTATTCTATCATGGCTGATTCTGGATCCCACTCAATCCCATACATCTGCATTCTCGCCATATCCTTTGATGCCCTGACCGATCAGTAAACTATCAACGTCCGCCTTAAATATACATACAGACTTCACCTCCACCGCAGTGTGTGGCAGAGCATTCCACAGATGCACTAAAGGTCGCTCCTCAAATTTGAGCCTGTGCTCTTTAGTTCCTCTCCACATCCACCCTATCTAGTCCTTTCAACATTCCGTAAGTTTCAGTGAGATACCCTTGCATTCTTTTCAATTCCAATCAGTACAGGCCCAAAGCAGCCAAACACTCATCATATGTTAACCCTTTCACTCCCAGAATCATCCTCGTGGAGTTTCTCTGGACTCTGTCCAATGGCAACACATCCTTTCTGAGGTGGGGCCCAAAACCATTGACAATACTCCAAGTGCGGCCTGACTACTGCTTTATAAAGTCTCAGCATTATCTCTTACTTTTATATTCTACTCCCCTTGAAATAAATGTCAACATTGCATTTTCCTTCTTTACCTCAGACTCAACCTGTAAATTAACCTTCTGGGAGTTTTGCATGAGGACTCCTGTCCCTCTGCACCTCTGATGATGGAACCTTATCCCATTTAGATCATGTTGGATTTTACAAGCCTCCTAATCATCCAACTTCCCACTCACTTTTGCTACCTTATATACCCTTTGCTTGGCTTTTTTGCAGTCCTTATCTTCCCTTGTGAGCCATTGCTGCCTACCCCTGCCATTTGAGAGCAGCGTCTTCTGTGGGACATATCTATCCCGTGGCTTGTGAACAATTCCCAGAAACTTCAGCCATGACTGGTCTGCCGTAATCCCCACCAGTATTCTCTTCCAATCCACCTGGGCAAGCTCCTCTCTCATGCATCTGTAATTCCCTTTATTCCATTGTGATACTGATATATGTGACTTCAGCTTCTCCCTCTCAAATTGTAGTATGAATTCAAATCAAATTATGACAACTGTCTTCTAAGGGTTCCTTTACATTAAGCTTCCTAATAAGATCTGGGTTATTACACAACACCCAATCTTAGATAGCCTTTCCCAAAGTAGACCCAAGTGCAAGCTACTGAAAAAAAAGCCACCTCGAAGGTATACAACAAACTTCCTCTGGCAATTCGACACCAACCCAATTTTTCCAATCCCCTTGAATATTGAAGTCCCCCATTACAATTGTGACATTACCCTTATTACATGCCTTTTCCAGTTCCCTCTGCAATCTCAACTCCACATCCTGGCTACTATTTGGAGGTATATATATGATACAGAAAATATTTTTTTGTACCCTTGCAGTTTCTTAACTCCACCCACAAAGATTCAACATTCTCTGACCCTATGTCAGTCACCTCTTTCTAAGGATGTAATTCCATCTCTTACCAACAGAGCCACACCACTGCCTATGCCTTCCTGCCAGTCCTTTAGATACAAAGTATATCCTTTGATGTTAAACTCCCAACTATCGCTTTCTTTCAACCTTGATTCAGTGATGCCCACAACATCATACCGACCAATCCCTTAATGCACCATGAGTTCGCCCAGCTTATTCCAAATACAATGCACATTGAAATACAACACCTTCAGTCCTGTATTCATCATCATTTTAAAAGTTGTCTCTGTGTGCAACAAGTGTTGACTACTCGAGGATCTCAGGCTCAAAGTTGATGACCTCTAATCTGAGCTTCGAACACTGTGGCACATTATAGAGGGGTATAGTTACCTGGATTCTCTGTTTCAGGAGGTAGTCACACCCATTAGATTAGCTGCCTCAAATTCGGTCAGTGGTCTGGGACAGGACGGTGTGTTGCGAGTACTGGGATGACAGAGACAGTGCTGGAGGAGCCTCATTTCTTGAGCTTGTCCAACGGGTCTGAGATTCTTGCTCCCTGTGTGGATGAGAGAGAGGGCTGTAGGAAGGATGAGCAACCTAACTGTGGCACTGTAATTCAGGGAGACATTCAAGAGGGGGGAAGAAAAGAAATGTGGTGGTAATTGGGGATAGTATAGTCAGCAGAATGTACCAGACTTCTCTTTCACGAGCATAGTGTCCTGAAGGCTGTGTTGCCTGGTTTCGGGACATCTGATCTGACCTGCTGAGGAATTTGTAGTGGGGGGAGGGAAAGATCCAGTTGACGTGGTCCATGTGGGTATCAATGACATAGGTGGAAAGAGGAAAGAGTTCTGCTGAGGGAATTTGAGCAGTTAGGGACTAAATTAAAAAACAGAACCAAAAAAGTGGTAATTTCTGGGTTACTACATGAGCCACGTGCAAATTGGCATAGGGTCAAGGAGATTAGAGAGTTAAGTCCATGGCTCAGGGGTTGCTGTGGGAGAAGTGGATTTGAACTGATGGGAAATTGGCACCAGTATAGGGAAACGAGGGAGCTGTACCAATGGGACAAGCACCACCTGAACCATGATGGGACCTGGATCCGAGTGAAGTGCATAACTAGGGCTGTGAGTAGCGCTTTAATCTAAATAGCAGGGTGGGGGTAGGTTGAACAGATTGGAGAAGTATGGATAAAGTAAAAAAAGGAAGTGTGGATAAAGAAAAAGCAAAAGATAGGAACAGAAAAGTAAGATTGGAGTGAAGAAAAGTGCAGCGCATAATAGTAAAAGATTACAAGATTTTCAGAGTCATAGTCATACTTTATTGATCCCGGGGGAAATTGCTTTTCGTTACAGTTGCACCATAAATAATAAATAGTAATAGAACCATAAATAGTTAAATAGTAATATGTAAATTATGCCAGTAAATTATGAAATAAGTCCAGGACCAGCCTATCGGCACAGGGTGTCTGACCCTCCAAGGGAGGAGTTGTAAAGTTTGATGGCCACGGGCGGGAATGATTTCCTATGACGCTCTGTGCTGCATCTTGGAGGAATGAGTCTCTGGCTGAATGTACTCCTGTGCCCACCCAGTACATTATGTAGTGGATGGGAGACATTGACCAAGATGGCATGCAACTTAGACAGCATCCTCTTTTCAGACACCACCGTGAGAGAGTCCAGTTCCATCCCCACAACATCACTGGCCTTTCGAATAAGTTTGTTGATTTTGTTGGTGTCTGCCACCCTCAGCCTGTTGCCCAGTTAAAAGCACAGTGAGTGTAAGGACAGAATTTGAATGCCCGTAGTATTCAAAACAAGGTCAGTGAACTTGTGGCACAAATCTGTACAAAGAGCTATCTCACAAAACTAAATGATCCATTATTTCCAACTCAATTTTCTCTCATTTCATCGCATCGCAATACTCTCCGAATACAGTGAGTTCCAGTTTCTTTTGATAATCTCCAATGTGGAAACATGTTGAAGGTCTTCCTGAAGTTGATTTAGTCGTAGCCACTGTTTCACCCTTAGATCTGCTGCAAGCTACAGATTCAAAACACCAGCAAACAGTTCGTCGATAGTAGCTCAGTTTCATAAATCCTTATTGAATCAATCCAAATCCACTTTTATCACCATAATTTACTGTTACTGATTCTTTCACAACAGAATCTATTTTTTTCCCAATTAGCAAAGCCAGTCAAGATTGACTAAGTTTCAATGGCTTTACTCTCTGATATTAAATTGTACTGAGACATTTGCATTCTATTTATTTATTTTATTATTGAGATACCGCGTGAACATATGCACCGATAGCTGATTTGCAGATACTGGGAACCATTTAGGTGCAATGGAATTTTGATTATGAAGTCTTGATATCATCAGTCCTGCTGACAATGACTGAATGATTAACCCTCTGGATAGAGAGGCTGACATCCATTTGCCTGCTGACTGCTCTCTGCTCCTGTTGCGAAAGCTTTCTAGACAGAAAGGGATTCGCATATTTGTTCATTAACTGCAATTAAAGTCGGTCTCCATGGAGCTGGATTGTGTCACTGATGTGTCTGTCTCCTGTATTAAAGAGGGTTTCGTTCCATACCTGTTTGCAACAGCAGTTCCTCTAGCACCAGCAGAAATCAGTAGGACATGAAGGAGGGAAGGTGAACTCTGTGAACAGTAGAGTGGAACAGGAAAGAGATCCATCAGAATATGGGAACAGATGTGTCGAATATTCCAGGAATGAGGAGAAATGTATTCTAGGCAGCTCACTATATATTTGCAGATGCGGACTGGCTGACACTGGATGACCGGATCTACTATACACTGGTGACTATTCAACAAATTTACCTTCCCATCCTTGCTATTGTTGCTGTTCCTGGTGAGTCTCTCAATTCATTGACTAATTCCAAGATGTGCTTAAATGCCTCACTCTTCCTGAGGGGTATTCTCCCTTTGTACTTGGTGTTACTGGTGTTAATTAAGAAAAGCTTTGTGGTTCTTCTAAGTTACTGACTCAACACTGCTACTTTGGGTGTGGGTGTTTCAATGAAATCACCATTTCCAGTTATTGCAACTGTCGATTTCTGTTGTGTTTTAGTTACTGTCTTTTCAATATTTGGAAGTTTGTGAACTATTATCAGAGTAAAACCTCTTAATTCCTGTTCAGTAACTCCACTGTCTGGGATGGGGCCTTTTGGAAAAAAGGCAGGAACATGCAGCATATAATAAGGAAACTAGAAAGATCAATTAATGAGGTGATGGAGTGGGGTTATGATTGGGGATGTAGATTTTCAGAAGAAAAAACTCAAACTGTATTTTTCACCAGGAAAAGGATTGAGGTAGGGAAGAAGTTGAGCATGTATGGCATTGAATTAGAAACGGTTGGATCATTTAAATTTCTGGGAGTTATATTTGATTCACGATTAACATGGGCAGATCATATCAGAAAAATTGAGGAGAAATGTAAAAAAGTAATAAATGTGATGAGGTATTTGACTGGTAGGGAATGGGGAGCAAGTTGTTCAGCGTTGAAGAGAATATATGTGGCTTTAGTGAGATCTGTACTGGATTATGGAAATATAGTATATGGATCAGCAGCTAGGTCTCTTATGAGGAAACTGAATGTGATTCAGGCTCAGGCTTTGAGAGTGTGCAGTGGGGCTTTTAAAGCATCACTAGTATCAGCCCTACGGGTAGAAATGGGAGTAATGCTTTTGGAACTAAGAAGGATGCAATTGATGGCAAACTACTGGTCTAATTTGCAGGGGCACAATGATTCTCACCCTGCTAAAGGAGTATTGCAGGAATGCTGGGAAAATGGGAGGTTTCAGAAGGATAAATTTAGTCGGGTAGGGAATGATATTGCTGAAGAGTGTGGAGTGTTTGATCTAAGGGTAAGTCCTTCAGTAGTTTATCTGGTTGTAGCTCCATGGAATCTTGTATGGCCTGACATAGACTGGCATTTGTTAGGGGTAAAAAGGAAAGGAAAATATAAACCTGATTTGGTAAGTGTATTTATCTGTCATGTGATGGAAAAGTATAGTGAGTATACTCAGATTTATACGGATGGTGCTTAGGGACCTGAAACAGGGTTTAAAGTGGCTATACCAGCAAAAGAAATTGGAATCAGCAGAAGAAAATCTAATAAGTTAGGAGTGTATACAGTGGAGATGCTGGCAGTGTTGGTTGCATTGCAATGGGTGGAGAAAGCTAGACAAATCAAAGTGTCGATATGCTCTGATTCATCCTCAGTTCTAACGAGTTTAAGGTCTTTTCACTCAAACATTTGGCAAGATGTACTTTATGAAGTCCTTCAGTCAGTCACAAGAATTGCAAATCAGGGAGGTCAGGTAAAATTTGTATGGGTTCCAGCACATGTAGGGGTGAAGGGGAATGAGAGGGTGGATGAGTTGGCAAAGAGGGCGTTAAAGAAAGAAAATATAGAAATGCACATTAGTATTAGTAAAGCAGGGGTTAAGTGTGTAATCTGGGAAAAAAAATCAACCAAATGTGGCAAGAAAGATGGGACAGGAAGGAGAAAGGGAGGCATTTATATCAAATACAAAAAAGCGTTGCAGATTCTGGAGCAGGTAGTGGAAACAGAAGAGAGGAGACTGTGTGGACTAGGTTAAGGCTGGGACACTGTGCATTAAATAAAACATTGAAAATGATAGAGAAACACCAGACAGGATTGTGTGAGGAATGTCAAGGAGAGGAGTCAGTAGAACATGTGGTTCTGAGTTGCAGGAAGAATGGGATACAGAGAGAGATGATGAGAATTAATCTAAGAGATTTGGGGGTGCAGGAATTCACATTAAAAGAGTTGCTGGGCATGGGTGAGAGAGCACAGGTAAGGGTACTTTTAGCTTTCTTAAGGGTACAGGGTTTTTTTTTAATAGGATATGATGGATAAGCAGGAATAGGGTACTAGGATGGCCAAAGATGGGAGGATAAAGTGTAGATGAGGGTAAGTGTGTGTGTGTGTGTGTGTGTGTGTGTGTGTGTGTGTGTGTGTATGATTGGGTGAAGGGATTTAGAATGTAAGTCTATTGCAGCAGAAGGTGGTGGTAATGCACCATTAAGCCGGGTGCCAACTGCCATAAAACTGGACAGAGAGAAAGAGAGAACTCCACTCTCTAGTGTACAATATCTGTCACTGCAGGAGACTGTTTTGTCACTCATTTTTCTTCTAGAAATTTAGCCATTTCACTTTGTCTACATTACCAACAACTCTGGCAGCCATCCCACTCCATTCCGGACATGTGTACTGAACCTCACCATTATGCCATCATTTTTCCCTGGCATCTCTTGTTAAGAGCTTTGACAAACAAGAACTCTTCCCAGAATTTGCTGCTTTTTACAAATTTCAATCCAGTGTCATTAACCCCTTTTTATCAATTTTATCATTCTTGACACATTAAGAAATGAACTCATCCTTTCAGAGAAACCGATTTCCCTGTATGTTCACTACAGCTTTGTAAATGTCCTGCCTTCTTAAATCTCTCAATCTCTCCCTCTGTATCTATCTCTTTCACCTTTCTCCATATCTCTCACTCCCTTCCTCCCTCTGTCCCTCATTGCTCCCTGCTCCATCACTCTCTCACCTCCCTCAGTCATACTAAAAAGAGTATAACACACAGCAGAGAAAGGCACACAGATATATATTTTAACTGACATTGAGTAGAAAGAGCTATCTCTTCAGGATCTCTCTCTCTCTCTCTCTCTCTTCTGTTCTAATGTCTTTTGGTCTCCAATATCCATCTCTGCCAAGAAATCAACTTGACAGATTACACCAAAAGCCCTTATGAACTGTAACTGCATAAAATATCATTTCTACTCTCTGAACAGAGTGTCACGTACCCCGTGATGGGTTAAAGAACCAGCAGAAATGGAAAACACTTTGGAGTCCAGTATTGTTATTAACTAATGGCATTTATTAGTAACTGTGCAATACAGTGAAATAATTGCAGATAGATCAAACAGATTAGCAATGATTATATATAAGTAAGTATATCAGTAAGTGTGGAAATATATGAAAACCAAGCTTCTTCAAGTCTAGGGGTAAATAGATACAATCTTACAATAATGAGTAAAGTTCAGTTCAGTTCGTGGTATTGAGTTGAGTAGTGATGGAGAGAGAGAGGGGGAGAGATTTGAGTCTTCAGGTCAGCTGACACTGTCAATCTTCCTGTTGTCCTTCGAAATCCTTCAAAAGTCATCGACTGTGACCACAACAAAGGGGTCCATTCTTCTGTGGTGGAGCTGTCAACCCAGGCAAGGGTGACAACATGAATAACTCCGCATCGGTCACGCCCTGTTCACACTGCGAGAGCCACTGATCGATCCCCCAAAACCCACTTTATCTGTGGGCACAACAAAGCTCATTCAGTGTCCAAAATCATGTGTCCCAGGTCTATCATCTGACCTTCTATTTATCTCACCGTACTGAGTAACAACTGTCTCTCAAATAACTCCTCCCTTCTCTGTCTGTACAAGCAGGCAATGTCCTTGGAGAAAGTATAAAACAACCTGCGAGCAGTCTTCGTCTCTCTCTCTCTTTTAAACAAGGTGTTTGTGTTAAATAACTCTCTCTCTCTCTCTTTTCAAAATCACAGTTCATAGGGGTAATCGAGCACAGTTTATAAGGGTAATTCAGGACCCCGTCACACCCCTTTCCTTCAAAAAAAATTTTGATGAAGGCGAAATTTTTGGTTTAACTGGAAATTTCAGAGTTTGAAACAATATATATATATAACCATCAGATGACAGAGCAAAACGTGTATATTTTCCAACTTAACATCTGGATAAACAATCAGCTATAATATTGTCAGTACCTTTAACGTTTGATTTTTAAGTCATATTCTTGCAATATCAGACTCCAATTTAACAACCTTCTATTCTTATCCTTCATCTTAGTTAGAAACAGCAACGGATTATGATCTGTGTAAACCACAAGTGGTCTCTGGGCAGGACAAACATAGACTTCAAAATGTTGTAAAGCCAGAATAAGTGCTAGTAATTCCTTTTCAACAGTTGAATAATTTTTCTGGTGCACATTAAATTTCTTTGAGAAATAAGCTACTGGGTGTTTAATGTCGTCCACTCCCTTCTGTAACAGTACTGCCCCAGCAGCTTCGTCACTTCCGTCTGTTGCTATAGAAAATGGCTTGGAAAAATCAAGTGCTTTGAGCACAGGATGATAACACAGGATGTTTTTCAGTCGTTCAAATGCCTCCTGACAAAGATCACTCCATACAAATCTTTCACTCTTCCCTAGGAGTTTAATGAGGAGGAGAGTGATCTCAGCAAAGTTGTTACAAAACTTACGATAATACCCAACCATTCCTAAAAACCTTCTCAAAGCTTTCTTGCCGGTTGGAACAGGAACCTCACAAATAGCTTGAACCTTGGCCTCTACAGGAGCCAGTTGGCCCTGGCCAACCACATAGTCCAGATATGTAATGGTGGCAAGGCCAAACTCACTATTAGCGAGGTTCACAGTAAGATTGACCTTGGGAAGTCTGTCAAACAGTTTTGCTACGGCTGCAATATGCTCTTCCCACGTGTCATTCCAGATCACTAAATCATTGATATAAGCCCCTGTGTTTTCTAAACCTCTAATCACAGAATTGATCATTCTTTGAAATGTCCCTGGAGCATTTTTCATCCCGAAGGGTAAAACATTATATTCATACAGCCCCGAAGGCGTGACAAATGCTGAGATTTCTCTGGCCCTGTCGGTCAAAGGAACACACCAATATCCTTTTAACAGATCAATTTTTGTGAGGTACTTAGCCTTTCCCACTTTATCAATACAGTCATCCACTCTTGGGCTAGGATAAGCACGTGTCTTGGTTATTGCATTAATTTTCCTGTAGTCAGTACAAAACCTCATGCTACCGTTCAGCTTAGGAACAAGGACGCAGGGTGACGCCCAGTCTGAGGTAGATTGCCTAATGATACCAGTTGCTAGCATGTAGCTAATTTCTTTTTCAACCCCTTTGCTTTTCTGGAAGTTCATTCTGTAAGGATGTTGTTTTATGGGCTGGGTTGAATTTACAATGATGTCATGCACTGCACCTGTGCACTGTCTTGGAATGTCAGGAAATAAATCTTTATGCTTGTTAATTAGTTTCTCCAATTGCTCTCTCTGTGCAGGCTCTAGATGACAAACCTTATCAGTAAGGTCTTTCAAAATAGTGGAATTCTCAAGTCTTGATACAATATTCAGTTTGGTAAAATGATTTTGCCTCTCATTATCAAATTCGTCAGCCCACTTGTTTTCATAACAGTACTTATTGGTACCATCTCAGAATCATGATAAGGCTTCAGCATATTCAAGTGTACTAATTGGGTCTCCTTCCTTCTGTCGGGAGTTTCGATAACATAAGTCAAAGAACCAATTTTCTTAAATATGTGGTATGGTCCATGGAATTGTGCTTGGAGGGGACTGGTCACAAGAGAGAACAGCACCAGCACCTTATTTCCAACCTCAAACACCTGCTCCCTCGTTCTTTTATCAAATCACAGTTTCATTTTAATTTGGGAGTCTTGCAGATTCTTCTTGGCAAGGTCACAAGCCTTGTTAAGTCTTTCATGAAATTTTAAAACATAATCTACCACGCTGACACATACTTTTGGGTTAGACCATTGCTCCCTGAGCAAGGTCAGAGGTCCTTTGGGCCTATGGCCGAAAATATGCTCAAATGGGCTGAACCCCAGGGACTCTTGAATGGTGTCTCTCACGGCAAAAAGTAATAAGTGTATTCCTTCGTCCCAGTCCCTGCCATTCTCATAACAGTAGGTTTTAATCATGGTCTTTAAAGTGGAATGAAACCGCTCCAAAGCCCCTTGAGACTCCAGGTGGTAGGCAGATGACACAATTTGTTTAGCCCCCAGCTCAGAAACTATTTGCTGGAATGTTCTTGAAGTAAAGATTGAATTTCTTTACGTAAACCTACCAGTGCGAAAAACTTGCTGAGTGCCTTTACGACAGTCTTGGCCTGGATGTTTCTGAGAGGCACAACTTCAGGGAACTTAGATGCAGCACACAATTATTAACAAGTACTGATGACCAGCAATGGGCCTACGCAATCCACTATGACCCTAGAAAAAAGTTCACCAAAAGCAGGTATTGGCCAAAGTATTGCCTTTGGGATGGCCTGGTTAGGTTTTCCCACCACCTGGCACGTATGACACCCTCTGCAGTAATTGACAATATCTTTCCTCACATTAGGCCAATAAAATTCTCTCATAATCCTGTGCACTGTCTTCTTTACTCCAAAGTGTCCCCCAAAGGCATTTTGTGGGCCAGGTTTAAAATTTCAGCCCTGTGAACCTTTGGGACCACCACTTGATGCACAATAGCCCAATCCTCACTTGTAGACACAGTGGCTGGTCTCCACTTCCTCATCAACACCCCAGCTTTAAGGTAATAAAGCTTTTTCTGAATTTCATCCTCAGAGAGAGCTGTCTCTTTTAAAGCCACAATTTCGGGATCTTTATTCTGTTCCTCTACAAATTCCTTCCTTGAAAAGGACAAGTCTTTCCCTTCCTCCTTGCTCTCCTCAGCCGCACTACTCTCTAAGTCCTGCTGGTATAGGGACAGTAGGAAAGCCTCGGATAAATCAACATTAGCATCAGCAGCTTTTCTGGACATGCTTCGGGTCACTGCGCATGTGGGATACACATCAGCATCTATGGGCAGGTCCTCAGCAGCAGCAGGCTTGCTTGTAAGCTGAACTGCTGGATAAACATCTCCACCTGCAAGGTCATTACCGAGTAAGACATCAACATTGTCTATCGGTAGTTCAGATCATACACCTATCGTGACTGGTCTGGATACCAAGTCGCATTCCAAAATTATCTTGTGCAAAGGCATGGCCTCAGTTCCCTGTCCAATGCCTTTGATAATGTTTACTTCATCAGTCTCCGTCTCAGCACCAACCAAAACACTCTTTAATATCGGTGACTGAAAACCTCCAGTATCTCTCCAGATTCTCGCTGGAACTGAGGTTGACCCCTCCTTCACAGACACAAACACATTTGAAATAAATCTCTCGAGTCCCTCTTGAACTCGGTCAGACCCCGTCTACATCAGCGGTGTTTTAACTTCTGAACACAGGCATTTGGGGTTTTCTCTTTCTCTTTTCCTTTTTCCCTTTTCATAGCAAAACAATTGGACGCCACATGACCAGGTTTCCCACAAAAATAACACTTGAAACTGGGAAACTTTTCCGCCAACTGCTTTCCTTCCTCCTCACTTTTGTCACTAGTCCCCAGCTTACTTTCTGGTTTAGCCGGTGAATTATCTCTATTACCCTTTTGAGAACTTCTATTCGGAAGAAACGTGACCTTATGAATCAAGGCATACTCATCTGCTAATCTAGCAGACTCTGACAGTGTTGCTGCCTCTTTCTCATCTAAATACGTCCTTATACCATCAGGAACGCAACCTTTAAACTGTTCAATCAATATCAACTCTTTCAGGTTGTCAATATCTTCACTTGCCCCTTTCAAGGTACACCAGCAATCAAAGTACATCTGCATCTCACGGGCAAACTCTAAATATGTGCGATCCCAAGGCTTCCTCAAATTTCGGAACCTTTCTCTGTATGCCTCCAGGACCAACTCGTAAACTTTAAGTACAGCACCTTTCACTACATTATAGTCATTTGCGTCTGCTACAGACAATGCCAAATACACTCGTTGGGCCTTCCCCTTGATCACACTTTGTAACAGAACAGCCCACTGATCTCTCCGCCAGTTCTGACTTATGGTCACTTTTACAAATTGTAGGAAATACCTATTGACTTCTGTTTCCTCAAATGGAGGTACCAACTTAATTTCTTGACTAATATTAAACAGTACAGCCAGCTCCCTACTACGGCTCGGCACTGGAACCCTTTGCTGCACCAGCTCCAGCTCAAACTGTTTCTGTCTTTCTGCCTCTTCTCTCTGTTTGTCTGCCTCTCTAGCCTCATGAACCCTCTGCTTTTCTG
Organism: Mobula birostris; assembly: GCF_030028105.1. Taxonomy (NCBI): domain Eukaryota; kingdom Metazoa; phylum Chordata; class Chondrichthyes; order Myliobatiformes; family Myliobatidae; genus Mobula; species Mobula birostris. Next base: position 57,147,979 of record NC_092378.1, on the reverse strand, counting down.
CTTCATCAGCCTCAAGCTGTTTTAATTTCAATTTCAATTGCAACTGAACATCAGCCTCAGTAAGTACCTTACTTTCAACGAATAACTCAAACACCTCCTCAGCAAACTTTCCCTTATTTATATAATGCTGGGCTATTACCGTCTACATCTGAGCTTTCCTCATTTTACTGTCACCTTTAGACTTAACTTTTGAGCAATTGCCAACAGCACATCACTTTTAGCATCATCCAACTCCTCAGGTGTTGGTTCTGCCATAAACTTACTAACCTCAAACTCCATTTCTGCTGACATTCCACACAAGCAAATCAAAGGAGATTTTCCCCAATCAATTCAAACAAGTCCCCCGACCAACTTGTTCATATCCCAGACGAGCCTCCAATTTTGTCACGTACCCCGTGACGGGTTAAAGAACCAGCAGAAATGGAAAACACTTTGGAGTCCAGTATTGTTATTAACTAATGGTATTTATTAGTAACTATGCAATACAGTGAAATAAATGCAGATAAATGAAACAGATTAGCAATGATTATATGTAAGTAAGTATATCAGTAAGTGTGGAAATATATGAAAACCAAGCTTCTTCAAGTCTAGAGGTAAATAGAGACAGCCTTACGATGATGAGTAAAGTTCAGTTCAGTTCATGGTATTGAGTTGAGTAGTGATGGAGAGAGCGAGAGGGAGAGATTTGAGTCTTCAGGTGAGCTGACACCGTCAATCTTCCCGTTGTCCTCCGAAATCCTTTAAAAGTCACCGACTGTGACCACAACAAAGGGGACAGTTCCTCTGTGGTGGAGCTGTCAACCCAGACGAGGGTTGACAACATGAATAACTCCCCACTGGTCATACCCTGTTCACACTGCGAGAGCCGCTGATCAATCCTCCAAAATCCACTTTTTCTGTGGGCACAACAAAGCTCATTCAGTGTCCAAAATCATGTGTCTCAGATCTGTCATCTGAACTTCTATTTATCTCACAGTAGGGAGTACCAACTGTCTCTCAAATAACACCTCCCTTCTCTGTCTGTACAAGCAGGCAATGTCCTCAGAGAAAGTATAAACAACCTTTGAGCAGTCTTCGTCTCTCTCTCTCTCTCTCTTTTAAACAAGGTGTTTGTGTTAAATAACTCTCTCTCTCTTTTCAAAAACACAGTTCATAGGGGTAATGGAGCACCATTTATAGGGGTAATTCAGGACCCTGTCGCAAGAGGAATAACAAAGTTCTTCATCCCTTATAAAATCACTGGTCCCTCTTGTTCATTTTCCTCTGCAGTTTCTCTGAGTGTTTGATGTGACTGCCACTGCCCTTGGCTCTGAAATGGATGCAGCAGTCAAACCAGTGTTCACTGTCTTGAAAAAAATAATTTCTGGCATTTACTTTCTAATGCCAGTATGTGAATCTGTTGACAAGGGATTGTTTTTGCATGAAAGATGGAATTCAAAAAAAAGAAAATGGAAACAAATAGCACAGAAACAGGTCCCATGGCCCACTATATTTTGCCAAACTAATTAAACTAGAAAGTAAATGTCTAACCAAATTAATCCAATCTGTCTACAAAACATCCATATCCATCTAATCTCATACATTCTAATCTCTAATAGTCTCTTAAATGCCTCTGTTCTATCACATTTGTTTCCACTGTCACTCCTAGCAGCGCATTCCAGGCACCCACCACTCTTTGTAAAAAAAAATGCCCACACATCTCCTTTAAGCTAACTCCCTCACCTGATGTACATGCACTTGAGTATGAGACATTTTGAGCCTGGGCGAACAATGCACATTGCCTACTCCATCTATGCCTCTTGTAATCTAGTAAATTTCTATTAGATCTCCCTTTGGCCTCAACCACTTTAGAGAGAACAACCCCAAGTCTGTCCATCCATTTCGGAATTGTGTTGGCCGTTAGTCCAGACAACAACCTGGTAAGCCTCTTCTGCACCTTCTACGCCATTTCTACTATGGGATGACCAGAACTGAATGAAATACTCCAAATGGGCCCTAATCTAAATTTTATGAAATAAAGCAGAAAATGTTGGAAAGAATTGGATCTGCAGATTTGTCTGCAGCAATGTGGGAAAGGAGAACTGTCTTTGTTACAGGTTCATTAACTAGCATAAGAACAGGTAGCTCATATTTACTAACCTGTGGATGAATATGGGAGAGAAGGATTGAAGAATGAGCAATCTGTTAAAGTGTACAAGGTGGAGTCAAAGATGGCAATCAAAATCAGTGAATGTTAAGGACATGACAGGTCAAATGGTGACCTGGTCAAATTGATGATGAGTTTGATAGGACTAGCATCAGTGTCTGAGGAGGGAGATCATAGTGGAGAGATCAATTAAAATCAGGGGGACAGAGATACTAGGTCAAGATGTCTACTGAACAGTCAAAGTAAATTTGTTATCAACGTGTGTGGGTGTCACCAGCTACAAACTTGAGATTCATTTTCTTGCAGTAATTTACAGGAAAATAAGGAAACACTATGAACACTATATTTCAACAAGAACACAACATAAGGATGTGCAAAAGAAGAAAATTGCAGAAAAAAAGAAAAAAAAACAAATAATACTGAGAATATGAATTGTAGAGTCCTTCAAAGTGAGTCTGTAGATAGTATGGGTGCTGCCTTCTTGTGGCAACACTCCTTGTCAGTATGCTCAATGGTGTGGATGACTTTGCCTGTGATGGACTGGGCAGTATTCACCACTTTCTGTAGATGGAACAGCAGCGATCATTGCACTTGCCTCACGTTCACAACACTTACACGGTAAAAAGGAGGAACACAATCAGTGGAGGTGGGGTCCAAGTCCAAGGGTTACCATGCAATGACGTGGAACATGGCAGATTCGCTTACACCAGGTGATTATCCACTCTGTCCATGCCTTTTAACATTCGAACTGTTTCTATGAGGTCTCCCCTCATTCTTCTAAACTCCAAGGAATACAGTCCAAGAGCGGACAAACGTTCCTCATATGTTAACCCTCTCATTCCCGGAATCATTCTCGTGAATCTTCTCTGTACCCTCTCCAACGTCAGCACATCCTTTCTTAAATAAGGAGACCAAAACTGCCCACAGTACTCCAAGTGAGGTCTCACCAGTGCCTTATAGAGCCTCAACATCACATCCCTGCTCCTATACTCTATCCCTCTAGAAATGAATGCCAACATTGCATTCGCCTTCTTCACTACCGACTCAACCTGGAGGTTAACTTTAAGGGAATCCTGTACGAGGACTCCCAAGTCCCGTTGCATCTCAGAACTTTGAATTCTTTCCCCATTTAAATAATAGTCTGCCCATTTATTTTTTCTGCCAAAGTGCATAACCATACACTTTCCAACATTGTACTTCATTTGCCACTTCTCTGCCCATTCTTCCAATCTATCCAAGTCTCTCTGCAGACTCTCCATTTCCTCAGCACTACCGGCCCCTCCACTTATCTGTGTATCGTCAGCAAACTTAGCCACAAAGCCATCTACTCCATAATCCAAATCGTTGATGTACAATGTAAAAAGAAGCGGCCCCAACACTGATCCCTGCGGAAAACCACTGGTAACTGACAGCCAACCAGAATAGGATCCCTTTATTCCCACTCTCTGTTTCCTGCCAATCAGCCAACGCTCTATCCACGTATGTAACTTTCCTGTAATTCCATGGGCTCTTATCTTGTTAAGCAGCCTCATGTGTGGCACCTTGTCAAAGGCCTTCTGAAAATCCAAATATACAACATCCACTGCATCTCCCTTGTCTAGCCTACTGGTAATTTCCTCAAAAAATTGTAATAGGTTTGTCAGGCAAGATTTTCCTTTAAGGAATCCATGCTGAGTTCTGCCTATTTTGTCATATGCCTCCAGGTACTCTGTAACCTCATCCTTGACAATCGACTCCAACAACTTCCCAACCACCAACGTCAAGCTAACAGGTCTATAATTTCCTTTTTGCTTCCTTGCCCCCTTCTTAAATAGCGGAGTGACATTTGCAATCTTCCAGTCTTCCGGAACCATGCCAGAATCAATCGACTTTTGAAAGATCATCGCTAATGCCTCCGCAATCTCCACAGCTACTTCCTTTAGAACACAAGGGTGCATTCCATCTAGTCCAGGAGATTTATCGACCTTTAGCCTATTCAGCTTCCTGAGTACTTTCTCTGTCGTAATTGTGACTGCGCACACATCTCTTCCTTGCCACCCTTGAGTGTCCGGTATCCTGCTGTCTTCCTCAGTGAAGACTGATGCAAAATACTTGTTCAGTTCCTCTGCCATCTCCTCATCTCCCATTACAATTTCTCCAGTATCATTTTCTATCGGTCCTATATCTACTCTCACCTGTCTTTTACTCTCTATATACTTGGAAAAGCTTTTAGTATCCTCTTTGATATTATTTGCTAGTTTCCTTTCATAGTTAATCTTTTCTCCATAATGACCTTCTTGGTTTCCTTTTGTAAGGTTTTAAAGACTTCCCAATCCTCTGTCTTCCCACTCATTTTTGCTTCCTTGTATGTCCTCTCCTTAGCTTTAACTTTGGCTTTGACTTCTCTTGTCAACCATGGTTGCATCCTTTTTCCACTCGAAAATTTCTTCTTTTTTGGAATATACCTGTCTATTTCTTAGACCTGAATATACCTGGAATATTTCTTCTGACTTCACCCCCCACATCATGCGCAGGCCGCCTCTCCACACTCCCCCAGTGACCCAGGATCTCTGGGTAAAGGCCAAAAGAAGAAGCAGACATTTTTTCTCCTTGCGTCCATTGCTTTTGTTAAATAATCAGGAACACAAAACTGGACTAAGTCCCTCACATTTGTCCAAGGTGTTTGGGTTATGCTCAAGAGCTGGAACAAGCACTCCTACTTCGACATCAGCGGAGGGTATTTGTGCATGCTAGTAAGTGGCAACTTATGTTGATATCCTTGTTGCTATTTATAACCACAGTTACACAATTATAATGCAGGGTGCACATCTTTACTGTTATGCTATAGGTATTTCATTTAGCAGCTCTGTGAGAGCAGTCTGTTCTGAATTCACCCTGTTTGGGTTATTGTGGAAGATAAGGGATGATGTGGAATGTGTGCCATCCAATTGGGGGAGGTTTTCTTGGTGAGGGACAATAAGGTTGGTCTTGGGTTTTTTGTTCAGTGGGAGATGGATTGAGAAGACGCTGGGGAGAACCGATCATTCCTCTCGTCGTATGCAGTGTACTGTCCATTATTTCCTGGAACCAATTTGTAACCGGGTAGCAAATTACACAGCATGCACACATACCAGGGTATAAGGCAGGACCGGAGAGTGTTTTCCCCAGACTCACGCAGCCAAGGAAACCAGCTTGTTTCACTACTAAACGTTCTCAATGAATCTGTTATCTTATTCTTCGGCCTCATACATAATCCTTCTGTTTATTCCCCCCCCTCTCCATAGTGAACATTGTGGCGATTGCGATTCTATCCCGGGGGAAGTGCAGACTCTCCAAAGTTGTCACTCACTACCTGGTTGCCATGGCAGCGGCAGACCTTCTGGTCATTTTTCTCGACCTGATTTTGAGGCAGATTCCGGTTGTTTATTGGAAATACTTCAGTTTCCTGTTTTCGCTCCGCATGTGTAACATTCAGGCGGCCATGATTTACGCAGCCACCGACTGTTCGGTCTGGTTTACAGTTGCTTTCACATTTGATCGATGTGTGGCCATTTGTTATCAGAGGCTGAGGAATAAATATTGCACTGAGAGAATGGCAGCAGTGGTTCTGTGTACAGTGACCGCTGTGAGCTGTTCAAAAAATATTTTCTGGTATTTTATTCTCACAGGTGTGTATTTTGTTGATGATAACCCCAGATTTTGCGGTACAAGAAATGGTGTTCTGGGTTCTCCAGTCTGGAGAATAATTGCTACCCTCCATTACCTGCTCACCCCTGTGGTCCCGTTTGTTCTGGTTCTGCTGCTCAACGCAGTGACCATCAGACACGTTTTGGTGGCCAGCAGAGCCCGCAAGAGACTCCGAGGTCCCGGCACTGGGGAAACTCCCAGAGACCCAGAGATGGAGAGCCGCAGAAAATCCCTCATCCTATTGCTGGCAATTTCGGGGAACTTCATTTCATTATGGGCATTGTTCACAGCAAATTATATATGGGTCCAATTGATTCAGCTTATGCGGGGGACAGAATTTCCACCTTATTCAATGCAGGAGGTGGCCTACATGCTGCAGCTCCTTAGCTGCTGCACGAATACGGCTCTTTACGCTGTGACCCAGACGCTTTTTAAGGAACAGCTGAAAGATATTGTGAAATATCCTCTGACTCTCATTATAAAACACACCCAGTTCTGACGAGGGCCAAGCAATCCACTGCCTTGTTCTGCCTAACATGCCTGGTTTTCCCGCACCTCCCTCTCCTTTAACACGCTCTCCATTCCACTGACACTGGGCCAGGTCCGTGTCACACGCTGTTCCTGCAGTTCATGACCCTCATCGACCCGATTCAGAGTGGATAATGTGCTGGGCTGATTATCATCCTGTTTGTGAATCATATGTTTCTATTTAAACACCATCTTTTCACAGCCAACTGATGGATAATTGTACTCCTCTGTCTGACACAATTAAAGCTTCAAATTACTGTATATATTGTATATCAATAAAGGGCTTTAAAATGGAAGAACAAACTTTCTCCAGTTGATTCAACAAATCCTTCTTTCCAATGAAAAAGTGGTTGAAGGATGGCTTGAGGGAGGTATATAAGTTATCAAAGGCATAGATATGGTACATAGTCATTTTTCATGGTTGGGTCTGAGCCAAGTAGAACAAGCTGAGAGGAAGGAATTTAAAGGTGGATTGGAGGGGTTTCAGCTGACCACTAAGAAAGGAACCAAGGGGAAAAAGGAATATCGCTGAGAAGATGGCTGCCTGAGAACTTAGTGGAGATACCACAATATTTGCAAAAGAAGAACACATGAATTGGTTAAACTTCAAAGGCTATAGTCCAAGTGCTGCGAAGTGGTAACAGGATAGATAAGTATTTGATGGTCATCATAGACATTGGGTGGGGGTTGGGGGGGAGACATTGAGTCACACAGCAGAGTAAAAGGCCCTATGATAAGATGTTCTAGCTGACTCTCTTTAATGTTTTATGTTGGAAATAATGAGTGTGAGTATGATGGAAATACCCTATCAAACAATTAACAGGTATTGTGCACACAATAGACAGTGCTTTCTCTAGTTTGACAACATTATCATACTTTATTGATTATTTCATCTCTCTTCCTTGCCACCTCAACAGGATTAGCGTGCTTTGTGAAAAGGAGTCTTAAAATCTTTACCAGTTGTGAACAAAATAAGATTCTGTTTCTTCCCTTGATTTCATTGTTACTAATACTATATCATAAACTGTTCAAGCCTCAATAAATCATATTTGTACAGGTAAATATTTTTTCAACCTTTCTATTCCGTGGCTCCTCCTGATCAAACTGTTGCAGGAAGCATACCTTGTTTCCTTTCAAACTGAAGGTGCTAATTGTTAAATTCCCAGAATCACATCAATTCAGCTCTGTTGTTGCCACACCAATTTGGCAATTTCATTTTGGTCAAAATTAAAACAAATAGCATTGTCCAATACCCTAACTGTCTTGTACTGTGTATTTCAAGTACCACCTGATCAATAGGGACCAAACACCAGAATGTATTTATTGCTCAGTACATTTGTCCTGGTATATTGGGCAGTGTGGTAGCATAACATTTAGCATAATGCTTTACAGTGCCAGTAACCTGGGTTCAATTCCCATCACTGTAAGTACATTCTCCCCTTGATGGCATGAGTTTCCTTTGGGTGCTCATGTTTCCTCCAACATTCCAAAGATGTGAGCTTAGTTTAGTGAGTTGTGGGCATGTTATTCTGGCATTGGAAGTACGGTGACACTGGCTGGGCTACCTCCAGCACATCCTCAGACTCTGTTGGTCATTGTTGCAAATAACACACACTGTATTTTTTGATATTTCATAGTGCACATGACAAATAAGTAAACCTCAGATCGAAAAAACAAAGAAGTTCAATAGTTATATTTAATATCAGAGAATGTATGGAATATATAACCTGAAGTTTTTGTTCTTCACGGACATCCAAGAAAACAGAAGAGCACCCCAAAGAATCAGTGACGGTAAAAGTGTTCATACCCCAAATTCCCCCACATGCACAAGCAGCTGCAATACATTGACTATCACCCTCCCCCATTTACTTCAGCAAAAATCATCACCACCCTTCACCCATCAAGCAAGCAATAGCAGAGGCCCCTGGAAAGATCATGATCGGGGTGGGGGGGGGGGGCGTCACGTGATGACGTAGGATTGAGACGTGTAAATCCAGCTCTCCCGTAAAAAATCAGCAAAGTACCGTTTAAACAAAGTAAAGTTAATAAATACTTTCCGAAAACTACTTATAAACTTCGTAAGACTACTCTATGATATGCCTCGTAAACCGCAACAGAAGAAGTCTGTTGTTGTGAAGTCGCCGCGAGATGGGAAGAAAAAGGGGCCTACTGCAGCGATGGAGCCTCGGATTCAGGTTGGATCTCCTTCAGAGGAGACGCATTTTATCTCTGGCGTAGAAGTACAAGGAGCAATGGCAGTGGTAGCGGTCCCTCGGAAGAAGATGCCGGAATTGCGCATGCGCAAATCGACACAATTTAAACTACAAGAACCGACGGCCACTGCAACTGAAAGTGAATCAGAGTCAGAATTGGATATCACAGAGAATACAGATGAAGAAGAGGAGGAAGAACTGGAAGAGATTGGAAGTAAAGGAGACGATGGAGACATAAGAGAGGCTTTATTGCAGCTAATGGCTGAATTAAGAAAATTAAGAACAGAGCTTAGAGACGTGAAGATGTGCTATGATAAAGCTATGAAAAGACAGGATAAAATGGATAAGAAACTTCAGAAGATGGAAAGAACAATCGAGCATATTAACGATAGAGTGGAAAAAACAGAAAATACTGTGCTTGTCTGGAATATGGAACGAAATCGACTCTTGGAGAAAGTGGACGTGTTGGAAATTTTAGTAGACGTAATAACATTAAAATTGTTGGTCTCAAAGAAGGTATAGAGGGAGATAATGCAATAGAATGTTTTCAAAGATGGATCCCGAAAACCTTGCAAGTGAAAGAGGAAGACCGATCAATTGAAATTGAGCAGGTACATAGAGCTCTGAGACCAAAACTACAAGATGACCAATATCCACGATCAATTTTAATCAAATTCTTAAGATTTCAAGACAAAGAAAGGATTCTACAGGCGACTGCCCAAGCTGCCAAGAAGAGAAAAGGGCCACTGGTGATAGAAGGGAAGAAAATTTTTTTCTACCCTGACATAAGTTATGAACTTTTGAAAAGAAGGAAGAAGTTCAATCCAGTGAAAAAAGCCCTATGGGATCACGGTTATCAATTTATACTGCGTTATCCTGCAACCTTGAAGATTCTCTTGTCTGGTGGAGAAAAAAGATTTTTTGACGATTACCGGAAAGCAGAGAAGTTTGTGCGAGATTCCTTGAATATTCACCACATACAAGAACAAACTTAGGGGAGCGAGATGGATTGAAGATGAAGACTGGATTAAGGATTAGGCCTGTTGAATTTTTAGGCGGATGAATATATAAATATATTATTAATTATATGAGGGAGAGGAAGAAAGGTTACAATTTGAGGAATATTAGCTGGGAATAATAACATTAATTTTTTTTCTATATATATATATATATATATATATAATCTTTTGTTACGGGGGAGCTGGAAGAAACACTGTCCAATTGCTACGTTATTCATGTGTGCAAGCATGGCAATAGCCACGACCCACACAATGGAGGGGGGTAGTGTTGTGTATCTTTTCATTCACAATATTAGTAGGGGGGTATTTTGTTTTTTTTTGTATCTATCTATCTTTTTTTTCTTTTTGCCTGGATGATTGGGAGGGAAACACATAGCAACATGGTGAAGTTCAAAGAGATTCCCCAGGGAACTATGAGAGTTGAGAAGCTAAGTAATGTTTTAGATTTTAAGAGATAAATATGTAACATTTTTGAATATTTGGAGCCCTTATTTATAGCTCCGGTGATGAAGATCTGGGTTCCTTGGGGGAGAGTAACAAATATATATTAAATTTATTTTTATCCCATGGAGCATGTGCAAACCTTCCAATATTCAGGCGGTTCCTTTTTTTTTCTTTTCTTTTTAGGTAGGAGTATATATCGGGGGGGGGGTTTAAGGGGAGGGGGGAGGGTAGATTTTTTTTTCCTCATGTATCACTTGAAAACTCAATAAAAATTATATTAAAAAAAAAGAAAGATCATGATCAGCAGCTGAAAAAAATATTTTCACTGGACAATTTGACATACTGCAGGCTCGCTCTCTCCTTCAAAATGGGCAGAGAGGTATCACTTCTCTGTGAGGTGTTAGTTCACTTCAATTATATCAGGTAATCTAATTTCTTTTGAGAGTTTAAGAAATGTTCTCAATCTAGTTGGGTGATCTGTTATGAACTAATACATTGTGTATTGCTCCAGAGGCCCTGAATTATGGAGGTTGGCCGGGCTAGGTCTTCACTCTTTGGAATTTAGGAGACTAAGAGACGAACTTAGAGATGTGTTTAAAATTCTGAGAGATTAGATGAGGTGGTTGGCAACAATATTTTCCCCAGGGTAGGGGAGTCCAAAAAGGAGCATCGATTTAGGATGGGAGGGAAATGATTCTGAAAGGCCCTCAAAGGGCAATATTTTCAGGTAGACGGTGGTGAGTAAATGGAATGTTCTGCCAGAGGAAGTGGGTGAAGCAGAGATGACAGCGTCATTTAGGGCCTGGAGGGAAATGAGCTGAACACAGGCTATTGGGACTGGGGTGATGGACAATCTGGTAAGCATGGACTCTTTTGGCAAAAGGGCCTGTACCAAAGCTGTGTTGCCCTCTGCCTCGATTGTGACAATTCAACGGTTTGCTTAAGTGGTCACCTAATTCTGCTGCTTTGTTCTCAAATGAACTATACTGACGAAATATTCAATTTATCGTTTAACACTGGCCAAATGCTTGATTTTATGCTAATGTTAATTAAATGCTGATGATTTTATGCTAAAGTTAATGTTCATTTGCATCTTGTTTTCCCTTGTTCAGATCTTAAAAGCATGATACACTCTAGAGTATTTACCAACTTTATTCTCTACAGGTAATTGACATAAATTAAAAGATTCAAAGTAGATTTATTATCTCATTTTGTATGTACTATACATCCCTGAGATTCATCTTCCCACAGACTGCCACGAGACACAAACCATGGAATCCATTCAAAGAAAAACAGCAAACACCAATGAGCAAAAAACTGATCAAATCACCTAAACATCAAAAAAAAGTGAAAGACACAGAATGCAAAACACAAAGCCATTGACTTTCTGTTCATCTGCCTGGATGCCATACTTATCTCCAGCCACTCCCACCAGGATCACCTAGCACAGTTACCCCTACTCTGCCGCCGCCTGAGCAACTACGGCCTGGCTATCAACCCCGCCAAGTGCCAGTTCGGCCTACCCGCCATTGACTTCTTGGGACACCGGATTGACCGCCATGGAGCTGTTCCTCTGCCAGTGAAAGTCGAGGCCATCCACCAATTCGCCAGGCCCAGCACTGTTAAAGGCCTGCAGGAGTTTGTTGGGATGGTTAACTTTTACCACTGGTTCCTGCCCTCAGCGGCCCGGATCATGCGGCCCCTTTTTGGATTGTTGTCCGGCAAGGTCAAAGAAGTCACCTGGACAGAGGAGGCAAAGGCAGCTTTCGAACAAGCCAAGAACGCGCTAGCAAACGCCACGCTCCTAGTCCACCCCCCACTTCCCTCACTGTGGATGCCTCCGACGTGGCAGCTGGGGGTGTGCTCGAGCAGCTCATCGAAGGCCAGTGGAAGCCGCTCGCCTTCTTCAGCTGGCACCTACGACCCCCGGAACTTAAGTACAGCGCTTTCAACAGGGAGCTGCTGGCCCTGTACCTTGCCATCCGGCACTTCAGGTACTTCCTGGAGGGGAGAGAGTTCACGGTCTTCACAGACCACAAGCCCCTCACTTTCGCGTTTGCCAAAGTGTCGGACTCGTGGTCGGGCCGCCAACAATGCCATCTGGCGTACATCTCGGAGTTTACCACCACGATCAAGCACATCTCCGGGAAGGACAACGTGGTGGCAGACGCACTGTCACGAACCTCCGTCCAATCAGTGTACTCTCTGTCTCCGGGGGATGGATTATGCGGCGTTAGCTGAGGCGCAACGGCTGGATGGAGAGATGCTGGCGTACCGAACTGCAGTCTCAGGACTCCGCCTTGAAGACATAACCATTGGGCCCGAAGGTAAGAAGCTCCTTTGCGATGTGTCCACCGGGCAACCTCGGCCCATTTTTTCGACCGCTTGCAGGCGCCGCGTTTTTGACACCTTGCACAGTTTAGCCCACCCTTCCATCCGGGCGACCATCCGGCTGATCGCAGACAGGTTTGTGTGGCACAGCCTACGCAAGGAGGTCGGGCACTGGGCCAGGACATGCACGCACTGTCAAACAGCCAAAATCCAGAGGCACGTGAGGGCCCCACTGCAACCCTTCCAGCCGACACATAGGAGGTTTGAACATGTTCACGTGGACATTGTTGGCCCAATGCCGGTTTTGAGAGGAGCGAGATACCTGTTCACCATGGTGGACAGGTTCACGAGGTGGCTGGAAGCTGTCCCACTCACTGACACGGCCACGGGGACATGCACCAGAGCCCTGATTACCACCTGGGTGACATGGTTTGGACTCCCATCCCACGTCACTTCAGACAGGGGTGCGCAGTTCACATCGGCTTTGTGGTCTGCACTGACGCAACTGCTCGGAACCCAGCTCCACTGAACAACTGCTTACCACCCGCAGTCCAACATCCTGGTGGAGTGTTTCCACAGGCACTTGAAGTTAGCCCTGATGGCACGCCTCCAAGAGCCAGACTGGGTGGACGAACTCCCCTGGGTGCTGTTTGGCATCCGCACGGCACCCAAGGAGGACCCGGCCGCATCATCAGCCGAACTGGTTTACGGTGCCCCGCTCACAGTTCCCGTTGAGTTTGTGCCAGCACCCCGTGGCCTGGAGGACACACCTGCTGGGGTCCTAACTAAACTTTGGGAGCGGCTTGGAACACTGCCCCAGTCTCGATGTCCCATCACGGAACAACACCCTCTTTCGTGCCCAGGGACCTACAACAGAGCAAGTATGTTTTCGTCCGCCAAGGCGTGCACAGACCACCCCTGCAGCGACCATACGAGGGACCCTACAAGGTGGTGCCCCATAATGGAGTGACCTGTGTTCTTGTCAGTGGCGGTCGGGACGAGACTTTTACCATTGACTGTCTCAAACCGGCTCATCTGGACCTTGAACGCCCGGTTGCGGTACCACCCCCACGACGTCGAGGCCAGCCAGCTAAAAGAACTGAGTGTGTGCAGGCTGCGGACCCTGCACCTCCTAGCACCGGTTCTGGGGGTTCATGTGGTGGCTCACCCGTGCAGCAAGTGAACCGGCTCCAGCAGTCGCCGGTGAGTCTGCAGCCGACGGCAACCAAGAGGACTCTGAGTGCGGGACAGACCTTGGCCCAGAAGCCGACGTCGCTTCCCCCTGCAAAGAACAGGGGTTGCTGGGAGCAGGCAGTTAAGCGCGCCAATTCAAACAGTGAACGGTTCAACCTGACCCTACTCGAGTCAGTGTGTTGCTTTCGCTCATTGCGTATCAGTGTGGCTACAAGGTTTTAATTACCAGATTAATTAGTCTGGCACAAAATGGGTTGAACAGCGAGATCTTATTCCTGTTCTGTGCTGTATGTAGTACACCTGAGAGATCTCTGCTGCTGTTAAATATCAAAACATCTAAAAAGTATTCATATAGATAGAATGAGTTTAGATTAATAACTTACACTGATTAAGTGGTGTTACAGCAACAACCTTGCACTCAATGTCTGAAGAATGATCATGGATTTCAAGCGGAGAAATTGGCAGAACGTACACCGGTCCTGATCAGGGATGGCAGCAGTGGATAAGTTGAGCAGGTTCAAGTTCATGGATGTCAACATCTCAGAGAATCTGTGCTGGGTCCAACTCTTTGATGCAATCGTGAAGGAGGCACACCAGTGGCTATAATTCATTGGGAGTTTGAGGAGATTTGGTGTATCACCAAAAACTCCAGCACCTTTCTGCAGGTGGAACTGGACAGCACTATAGCTGGTTGCATCACTGAGTACAGAGGTGCCATTGTATGGAATTTAAGAGGCAGCAATTGTGAGCTCGGACATCTTCATCATGGCACAAACCTCTCCATCATCGATGACAACTTCAAAAGACGATGCCTCGGAAAGACTGCATCCGTAATTAAAGAGCCTCACCACCTAGAGCATGCCCTCTTCTCATTAGTACCATCAGGGAGGAGGTACAGGAGCCTGAAGACCCAAACATCATTTTAGGAACAGCTTATTCTTCTCTGTCAGATTTGTCAATAGTTCATGAACACTACCTCACTATTCTTCTTTTGCAATCTTTATTTATTTTATTTTAATTGTAACTTACAGTAACTTGTTGCATCTGGCACCATACTGCTGCCAAAAAGCAAGAAGTGTCACAATTTTTACAGAGATATTCAACCTGATTCCAATAGTGTGTAATGAATTGCGCCCTTAATGCAATTATGCTGCTAGACATGCAAATGATGGTTCTGCACCATTCCAGTATAATTAGTGGCAAGAGTGATGGTGACATTGAACTGGGAGATGGTGCAAACTCTGGTTCACTTATTCTCCCCACAGATATGAAGGGTGTTGAGGAGAAGGTGGTGCCTCTCCATACCTTAGCCTGTCTGCTCTGAATAGTTCAAGTTTCTGAAGTGTTTGGGAGAATGGGGGTCTCATCTGGCCAGGGCATGATGAGCTTTGTGCCTGGTTTGGTATCTGGTTGCTCTGTGCCACAAACAGCCAGAGACAGTGCTGCTCCACAGGAAGTAGCATGGATTATCATCAAGGATCTTCATGTTCCTTGAGAGCTGGCTCTCAAGCTAAGAAAATGTTTTGTGGGCTCTCATTGTGGACTTTTATTGGCAGTGTGGTGGGGGTGATATTTTGAAGTTGGAACAGATTATAGAGGATATTTTGTGGCTGTTCTGCAATAACAAAGGGACATTCATTTTCATGAAAGGTGACAAGGAATTTATGTCTTCAGCTAGAGTATGAAAAATTTGTGGAATTAATTGTCAGGGCTGTGGAGGCCGAGACATTGGCTGTATTTAAGGCAGAGATTGAGAAGCTCTTGATTGGTAAAGGGGTTAAGGCTTACTGCAAGAAGGTGGGGTTGAAAATAATCAGCTCAGATTGAATGCTGGGTGAGACTCAATGGGCTCAATGGCCTGATTCTACTCCTATATCTTGTCAACATATGTTCTTGTATATTGAGGCAGGCAGGTAGAAAAGCCCTTTTGTCTGGAATATTCCTTCAGTTTCAGTGCTGTTAGGTAATCGAATGAACAGCTGGGGAATTCTGTCCTGGTGTTTGTGTCATAACTAATTCTAATTGGGAACAATTCAATTAACAGACAGACCTTAATGCAGACTCTCGTCATTGACAGCAGCTTTACTAACTGTACATAGGGGGAGCTATAGCATTGTTCTTCAAAGGCATGCATGAGGTACAATGGGTGTAGTGTGGTTTGATGGCCATGCATTGTAAAGTAACGAGCAGGTTATTAGAACACACAATTTTAGGTCACATTCCACTCCAGAGTAGACTGCCGCCTTGGGATCAGAGAAGTCAGAGTATATTAACAACAACTTCATATCGGAACCGCACTGCCCATGATGTGAAAAAACTGCAGCGTTGTGGCCACAACTCAGCACATCGTGAAAACCAGCCTGCTTACCATAGACTCTGTCTACACATATTGCTGCTTCAGTAGAGCAGCCTACATAATCAAGCACCCTACCCACCCTGTACGTTTTCACTTCTCCCTGTGCGCCCCCCCCCCAGCCCCAAAATCAAGCAGATGTTATAACAGCCTGAATGCATGTCCCACCAGGCTCAGAGACAGCCTCCATCCTGCTGTAATTAGATAGTGAATGGTCCTCTAATATCATGAGATGAACTCTTGACCTCATAATTTACATTGTTATGATCTTGTGTCCCAACTAATCCCAACTGGGAATAATTAGTTTAACATAGACTAAAAATTGAATGCAGTCTCTCCTCATTAATGGCGAATTCATCAACTGTACCATAGGGGGAGCTATAGCATTGTTTTTCAAAGGCACATCAGCGAGACAAGATTTCAAATTTTAAAGTAAAATTATCAAAGTACCTATATGCATCACATACAACCCTGAGATTCCTTTTATTGCAGGCATGCTCAGTAAATCCAAGAAACGTAATAGGATTAATGAAAGACCACACCCAACAAGACAAAAAGACAGCCAATATACAAAATACAACAAACTGTACTGTGTAAATACAAAAGAAATAAACAAAGAAATAATAATAATAAATAAGCAATAAATGTTAAGTACATTTCCCAAATAATTATTTCCCAAATAATGGTGCTGTGTATTTCGATGGACATAAAAAGTAAATCTAAGATAATATTAGAATACGCCTTATTAAGATCTTCCAGCTTATTGTTCACACTGCACTTTCTCTGTAATTGTAAAACATTATTCTTCATTTCATATTGGTTTCCTATGTTCTACCTCAAAGCACTGCTGTAATGAAATTACCTGTGTGGATGGCATGCACAACAAAGATTTTCAATGTACTTCAGTACATGTGACAATAATAAACCAACTTCACAATTTACCAACAATGTTACATTGTTGATGAAGACAGTAATAGTTTACTGAGGAAAGAATTGTTAAGAAAGGAACTGAAGGAAGTTGTTTATTATGGTTTTTCCAATGCAAATGGTGAACTGACTACAGCACTGCTGCTGGATTCTGACTCAGGCAGAGGGGTGCCCATCCGATCCGCTTCACTGCCCGTCTCTTCTGATGAACCAGTTCTAGAGAGGCCAGTCAGGTGTTTTATATCATCTCTGCAATTCTAAATGCATAGATTTGTGTTGCTCATAGATCAAAGAAGGTTGTCATTTTGTTCCTTGTGTCCTTTCCATGGTCCTGGGGAGTAATCCCATTCCCATTCCTCTCCTTTCCATGTAGCCCTTCCACTCATTCTCCCTCATGTAGTTCAAGTTCGAGTTTAATTTGTGCGTTCATCATCTGCCATAGGTTTCCTTTTGCCTGAGCTTGCATTAGAGGACCAGCTAATGCGTTGTTAGGATTTGGGAGAAAATGAGACATACAGAGGAACTGCACATGGGTACAGAGGGAGTATGCATATTATGCAGAGACAGCACTTGAATTCAGCATTGAAACCAATGCACTGGGCGGCACCTAGCATAATGTTATTACAGCGGCAGGACTCAGGTTCAGTTTTTGTCACTTTAAGGAGTTTGTGCTTTCTTCCCATGATGGCGTCGGTTTCCTCCAGGTGCTCCAGTTTCCTCCCACATTCTGAAGATGGAAGGGTTAGTTGGTTGATTGGTCAGATGGGTGTAATGGGATGGCATGGCTCATTGGGCCAGAAGGACCTGTCACTGTACTCTATCTTTAAATAAATAATTGATTCAAAGAAGGAGTCTGAGAGTCTGAGTGGGAGTGCCGAGAAAGACATTTTTGAAATTTTCGTTATTTTTTTTCTCCAACGGCGTTCTGAGAGGCGGGACTGCGCAGGCGTGTGACGTCAGGCTGTGCACCGTGGCAGATTTAAAAGGAACAGAGCCTCATAGAGCGGGCAGCGGAGTTTGCGGGCTGCGGAGTGAGCCGGGAGCAGAGTGAAGACTTAAGGGCTTCGGCTCAACTGGCTTAGGCGGAAACGGGCGAGGCGAGGGAGGTTTGGCATTCATTTTCTGTTGTTATTTGAGGAGAGGGGCAGTATGAGTGTGAGGGCAGTTTGCTGTTCTCGGTGTCGGATGTGGGAGGCCCTGGAGTCTCCAAGCCTCCCGGACGTCTACATCTGCGCCAAGTGCATCGAGATGCAGCTCCTAAGGGACCGCGTTACGGAACTGGAGCTGCAGCTCGATGACCTTCGTCTGGTCAGGGAGAGTGAGGAGGTGATAGAGAGGAGTTGCAGGCAGGTGGTCACACCGGGGCCACGGGAGGCAGACAAGTGGGTCACGGTTAGGAGGGGGAAGGGGAAAAGTCAGGTAATAGGGAGTATCCCGGTGGCTGTGCCCCTTAACAACAGGTACTCCTGTTTGAGTACTGTTGGGGGGGACAGCTTACCCGGGGGAAGCGACAGTGGCCGTGCTTCCAGCACAGAGTCCGGCCCTGTAGCTCAGAAGGG
The DNA here is from genome assembly GCF_030028105.1 of Mobula birostris. Classification (NCBI taxonomy): domain Eukaryota; kingdom Metazoa; phylum Chordata; class Chondrichthyes; order Myliobatiformes; family Myliobatidae; genus Mobula; species Mobula birostris. The sequence goes on along the minus strand of NC_092378.1, from coordinate 57,129,599 downwards.
TAGGGCAAGGAAGAGGAGGGCAGTTGTGATAGGGGACTCGATAGTAAGGGGGTCAGATAGGCGATTCTGTGGACGCAGTCCAGAGACCCGGATGGTAGTTTGCCTCCCTGGTGCCAGGGTCCGGGATATTTCTGATCGTGTCCAAGATATCCTGAAGTGGGAGGGTGAGGAGACAGAGGTCGTGGTACATATAGATACCAATGACATAGGTAGGAAAAGGGATGAGGTCCTGAAAGGAGAATATAGAGAGCTAGGAAGGGAGTTGAGAAAAAGGACCGCAAAGGTAGTAATCTCGGGATTACTGCCTGTGCCACGCGACAGTGAGAGTAGGAATGCGATGAGGTGGAGGATAAATGCGTGGCTGAGGGATTGGAGCAGGGGGCAGGGATTCAAGTTTTTGGATCATTGGGACCTCTTTTGGCGCAGGCGTGACCTGTACAAAAAGGACGGGTTGCACCTGAATCCTAGGGGGACCAATATCCTGGCAGGGAGATTAGCGGGGGCTACTGAGGTGACTTTAAACTAGAATGGTTGGGGGGTGGGAATCAAATTAAAGAGGCTAGGCGTGAGGAGGTTAGTTCACAACAGGGGGATGGGAACCAGTGCAAAGAGACAGAGGGGTGTAAAGTGAGGTTAGAAACAAAAAGTACTATGGAGAAAAGTAAAAGTGGCAGGCCGACAAATCCAGGGCAAGCATTAAAGAGGGCCACTTTTCAGCATAGTTGTAAAAGGACTAAGAGAGTTGTAAAAGAGCGCCTGAAGGCTTTGTGTGTCAATGCAAGGAGCATTCGTAATAAGGTGGATGAATTGAAAGTGCAGATTGTTATTAATGATTATGATATAGTTGGGATCACAGAGACATGGCTCCAGGGTGACCAGGGATGGGAGCTCAACGTTCAGGAATATTCAATATTCAGGAGGGATAGACATGAAGGAAGGGGAGGTGGGGTGGCGTTGCTGGTTAAAGAAGAGATTAACGCAATAGAAAGGAAGGACATAAGCCGGGAAGATGTGGAATCGATACGGGTAGAGCTGCGTAACACTAAGGGGCAGAAGACGCTGGTGGGAGTTGTGTACAGGCCACCTAACAGTAGTAGTGAGGTCGGAGATGGTATTAAGCAGGAAATTAGAAATGTGTGCAATAAAGGAACAGCAGTTATAATGGGTGACTTCAATCTACATGTAGATTGGGTGAACCAAATTGGTAAAGGTGCTGAGGAAGAGGATTTCTTGGAATGTATGGGGGATGGTTTTTTGAACCAACATGTCGAGGAACCAACTAGAGAGCAGGCTATTCTGGACTGGGTTTTGAGCAATGAGGAAGGGTTAATTAGCGATCTTGTTGTGAGAGGCCCCTTGGGTAAGAGTGACCATAATATGGTGGAATTCTTCATTAAGATGGAGAGTGACATAGTTAATTCAGAAACAAAGGTTCTGAACTTAAAGAGGGGTAACTTTGAAGGTATGAGATGTGAATTAGCTAAGATAGACTGGCAAATGACACTTAAAGGATTGACGGTGGATATGCAATGGCAAGCATTTAAAGGTTGCATGGATGAACTACAACAATTGTTCATCCCAGTTTGGCAAAAGAATAAATCAAGGAAGGTAGTGCACCCGTGGCTGACAAGAGAAATTAGGGATAGTATCAATTCCAAAGAAGAAGCATACAAATTAGCCAGAGAAAGTGGATCACCTGAGGACTGGGAGAAATTCAGAGTTCAGCAGAGGAGGACAAAGGGCTTAATTAGGAAGGGGAAAAAAGATTATGAGAGAAAACTGGCAGGAAACATAAAAACGGACTGTAAAAGCTTTTATAGATATGTGAAAAGGAAAAGACTGGTAAAGACAAATGTAGGTCCCCTGCAGGCAGAAATAGATGAATTGATTATGGGGAGCAAGGACATGGCAGACCAATTGAATAATTACTTTGGTTCTGTCTTCACTAAGGAGGACATAAATAATCTTCCAGAAATAGTAGGGGACAGGGGGTCCAGTGAGATGGAGGAACTGAGCGAAATACATGTTAGTAGGGAAGTGGTGTTAGGTAAATTGAAGGGATTGAAGGCAGATAAATCCCCAGGGCCAGATGGTCTGCATCCCAGGGTGCTTAAGGAAGTAGCCCAAGAAATAGTGGATGCATTAGTGATAATTTTTCAAAACTTGTTAGATTCTGGACTAGTTCCTGAGGATTGGAGGGTGGCTAATGTAACTCCACTTTTTAAAAAAGGAGAGAGAGAGAAACTGGGGAATTGTAGACCGGTTAGCCTAACGTCGGTGGTGGGGAAACTGCTGGAGTCAGTTATCAAGGATGTGATAACAGCACATTTGGAAAGCGGTGAAATGATCGGACAAAGTCAGCATGGATTTGTGAAAGGAAAATCATGTCTGACGAATCTCATAGAATTTTTTGAGGATGTAACTGGTAGAGTGGATAGGGGAGAACCAGTGGATGTGGTATATTTGGATTTTCAGAAGGCTTTTGACAAGGTCCTACCCAGGAGATTAGTGTGCAAACTTAAAGCACACAGTATTGCGGGGAAGGTATTGGTGTGGGTGGAGAGTTGGTTAGCAGACAGGAAGCAAAGAGTGGGAATAAATGGGACCTTTTCAGAATGGCAGGCAATGACTAGTGGGGTACTGCAAGGCTCAGTGCTGGGACCTCAGTTGTTTACAATATATATTAATGACTTGGATGAGGGAATTAAATGCAGCATCTCCAAGTTTGCGGATGACACGAAGCTGGGTGGCAGTGTTAGCTGTGAGGAGGATGACAAGAGGATGCAGGGTGACTTGGATAGGTTGGGTGAGTGGGCAAATTCATGGCAGATGCAATTTAATGTGGATAAATGTGAAGTTATCCACTTTGGTGGCAAAAATAGGAAAACAGATTATTATCTGAATGGTGGCCGATTAGGAAAAGGGGAGGTGCAACGAGACCTGGGTGTCATTATACACCAGTCATTGAAAGTGGGCATGCAGGTACAGCAGGTGGTGAAAAAGGCGAATGGTATGCTGGCATTTATAGTGAGAGGATTCGAGTACAGGAGCAGGGAGGTACTACTGCAGTTGTACAAGGCCTTGGTGAGACCACACCTGGAGTATTGTGTGCAGTTTTGGTCCCCTAATCTGAGCAAAGACATCCTTGCCATAGAGGGAGTACAAAGAAGGTTCACCAGATTGATTCCTGGGATGGCAGGACTTTCATATGAAGAAAGACTGGATGAACTGGGCTTGTACTCGTTGGAATTTAGAAGATTGAGGGGGGATCTGATTGAAACGTATAAGATCCTAAAGGGATTGGACAGGCTAGATGCAGGAAGATTGTTCCCGATGTTGGGGAAGTCCAGAACGAGGGGCCACAGTTTGAGGATAGAGGGGAAGCCTTTTAGGACCGAGATTAGGAAAAACTTCTTCACACAGAGAGTGGTGAATCTGTGGAATTCTCTGCCACAGGAAACAGTTGAGGCCAGTTCATTGTCTATATTTAAGAGGGAGTTAGATATGGCCCTTGTGGCTACGGGGGTCAGGGGGTATGGAGGGAAGGCTGGGGCAGGGTTCTGAGTTGGATGATCAACCATGATCATAATAAATGGCGGTGCAGGCTCGAAAGGCCGAATGGCCTACTCCTGCACCTATTTTCTATGTATGTTTCTATGTATGATTATGTGCCGTGTCATAGACAGTGTATTTTTTTAAGATTAATACTCACACGTGGATCTGCTCAGGTCTGTGATCATTGGATCACAAACTATCAGGGAGGACGGAGAGTTGAACTGGTAGATATAAAAGTAGTGTGTGTGTGTGTGTGTGTGTGTGTGTGTGTGTGTGTGTGTGAGAGACAGAGAGAGAGAGAATGTCTTATGTAAGAGTCTAGGCATTTTGCGTTAATTTAGTGAGACAGACACCAGTTGCGAAGGGTGGTTACTGACCAGCGGGATGCACGTTTATGCGTTCAGGGAACTGTAGTAGCAGATGCACTTGTGAGTGTTTTAAGAATAAACTGGTAACTTTGGTATAACAGTTTTACATGCTACGGAATACAACAGGCATTATGAGTTCAGGCGCACATAAGTAGTAGTTTGCAAACTATGTACTATGTTTTATGACTGTACAATTTAATTTTTAACCACCATTTATATTTTGCATATTGCAGGAATGTTTGTGGAGGTATTTGAGGGAGAGGCTATACCCAGATATATCTGTCAGGATGGCACTTTTAAGGTCTGGCAATGTCAAGTCGAGAACCCTGACGACCCAAGGCAGCCCTTAACCTTGATTATGACTGTCCACAAACTCTTCACCTCCAGGGAGAAGCAAAGCATTTTGTCAGAGTTGCCCTCACTTAAGGTCATCTGCAGAAATGCAGAATTCTGGCGCAAGCTCGAGGAAGTGATTGAAATTCACCAGGTGCACGCTAAAAATATACAAACGGATGTTGGTGAAAGTGAAGTGCCCAAGGAATATGTGGGACAATATGGCTCAGGGAATGGACGGTGGTACATGGGTAACTACCGGAATGCCAACAATGAAGAGGGATATTGTTTCTTTAAGGGAAAAGTGAGAATAACTGAGGAATAATGATGTCAGTGGTTCGGAGAGTTGATGGGTCAGCCATAGATTATGCAGAGCGTAACTATCAAACATATGAGGAGTATTCAGGGTTGGATATTCCAGGGAGGGATGACCCAGTCTTCCTGAAAATATCAAAGGAAGGCCTGAACTCAGTTCACCTGGAAGTTTTATAGTTGGGGATAGCGGTGGGATTGACCTACTCCACGATAGTACCATGGGCCGGTGAGATAGACCAGAGGAGGGGGAATGGAATTCATAAAGTAGCTACTACAGTGGATGTAGCTGCTGTGACATAACAGAGGACTTGCTTTGTGTGCCAACAGCCGGGGCACATAGCAAGGAACTGCTAGAAGAGATCTGGGAGGATCAAGGAGATGATTTGTTACAGCTGTGGCCTTTCAGGCCATGGTTCGAGGCAGCATCCTGAAAAGAGGGGAAGTTTGAGAATCACTCACCACAGCAGGCTGAACCTGCAGCAGCACCTTCTTTCTGATTTGACTGCTGATCAGATTATAGAGCTGGTGAGGTCAGACAAACAGATGACGGCAGCCTCTATTGCCAATGGTGGTCATCTGCAGATCTTCACAAGGTTCATTAGGGGGCCGGCAATATGTGGGAATCAAGTCAGGAGGTCACAAAGAAAGGAGCCAAGCACAACCAGGAGTTGTTAGAAATAATGCAGGTGCTGAGGAGGTAGCGGTGATTGAAGTAAAGGTTCACCAGAAAGGTGATAGTAAGGAGCAGAAAGGGAAGGAATGGGCAGACATCAGTGAGAGGAGGGTAGTGGAAGAACAAGAAGCAACAGAAATTACAAGTGTACAGAAAAACACTACAAATGGTAAATTAGTAAGACTACATGGAGATGTGAAGGAGCACTGTAACCAGTGTAACTCAGTGAGGGATCAAGCAAAACAGCAGCAACACGTTGTAGATCAGACAGAACAAGAGGGAGAGAAGATAGTCCTCCCACAGCCAAGTGACCAAGCCATGGTGTTGCAGCGTGGATGAAATCACTGGAGAGACAGAGTCACTGGTAGATACAAAGCAGCTTCTTTATTCGGCACAACAAGGCACAGCAGGCATCTATGGATGGAGATGCTTTCAGTAGGAAGGTCTGCTAGCCCAATGTGGGCTCGATATTTATATGCTAAACACAAAGGGCAATCGCTATTTAAAAGGTTATAGACAATGCAAAGACAATGCTTCCTTTAGAAGCAACCTACAAACACTACACCTTCTGACTTCATCCTTTCCTCCTGACGCCAACGTGTCTGGGTTGGTACTCACAGCCTTTAGGAGTGCAAGTCAAATCCACAATACATATATTTGGTATTTTATGTGCTAACATAGAGGACAATTGATATCATAAAAGTATAGATAATACTGTCTTCAAAACTACCTGTAAACTTCACACTTCCATCCACAGCTTCCAGCTAGTATCCTGATATTCACAGCTTTTAGGAAATGCATTGTAGTGAGCTCAATCCACAGTACTTTGTCAAACAGAAGACTGGTGGCCAGAGTCATTTAAGTGTAAATGAATCATCTACCCAAAAACTCACCCTAACACATGGTAAGGGAGCTGGTTGAAAAGACAGGTGGGTAGAAGCATGGATGGTGCTGTGGATGAATGGCACCTGTGTTGGTGTGCAGTCCCGACGAGGCAGCCAGTGGAAACACTGGATTCAGATTACAGCCAGTGGGAACACTGGATTCCGGTTAAACCATATGACCCATCTTCTTGTCACCCTCACAGACAGAGCAAGTGATCAGGTGTACCCCATAGCAGTGTCTTTGCAGAGAAAAGTACTGAACATCAGAGGACTGCATCAGTTCTGACCAACCGATAGAATCAGACCCACAGCAAATGCAGAGGCAGAGGACACCAAGAAGGCACGATAGCAAACCGTGAAATGTATGTTAATGTATAACAGTAACTGTACCCTGTAATGAAGGCTAGTTGCTGAAGGTGGGTGATTGGTTGTATACCTCAGAGTAGAAAGATGTTGAGGAAAATAGATGGGAAGGGATCCAAGTTACAACAGAGACATCAGGTTCCACAACTTCAATGGCATGGCAGACTGAGCAAGAGAAGAAATTACACACAGCGCCCGAAGGCAGTCACGCCAATCAGAATGGGGAGTGAATGCAAATGAACTGGGCCCTTCCAGTGGTTGGTCCAGTGATTGAATGGATAATCTTTAAGGGAGTGTCACTGGGGTGAGGTCCTTGCAGCCATTCAAGTAGAGACCACACCAACCCCTCCTACATTGGTGAAAGGATCTGACTGACTTGTTCATCTAATCTTTCTGACAACCTTTTGTCATAGCATAGAGTGTGAACTGTTGCATGTGAACCTGATACATTTACCTTGCTGATGACCCAACTAGAAAGTAACCACTGATAGCTACTGCTGAGTTTCAGCTATCAGAGAATGAAGGGATGAAGGTAAAGAATGTGATTAAACTGCAATCAGACAACACGGAAGGAGGCAACAGGCATACAAATGACAAAGCTACATTTTAAAAACTGTTGGTCAAATTTTAGATCTGATGGAACAAAGAAGGTTAGTGAAGAATAATAAAGTGCAATACAAAGAGCTAGACAGACAGACCAGACAATTGTGCAATATTGCAGAGGAAGAATGTTTGCATCAAAAATGCAAAGAAGTAGAAGGCCATATTAACAAAAGCAACGAAATGCACAAGAAAATTAAGGAAATTACTAGAATTAAGAAAACCTGCTCTGCAGGATGTATAAGATCAGCAGACGGATCCATACCAACAGATCCAGATAAAGTATGTGAGAGGTGGATTCAGTATATATAGCAGCTTTTTGAATATAATACAGGGGAATCCCCAGATATTAAACACCCTAATTCTGGCCCACCTATTACCAAAGAAAAAATAACTAAAGCATTGAAAAGCATGAAACATGGTAAAGCCACTTGACCTGATGAAATTTCAGTGGAAATGATACAAGCCCTAGAAGATCTGGGAATAGATACTCATTTTGAACTGTTTAATGGCATATATGATTCTTGTGTACTGCCTGACGATATCATCAAATCGGTATTTATAACTCTGCCAAAAATTTCTGGAACGATTGACTGTGAAAATTATAGAACAATCAGTCTTATGAGTCACATAATAAAGATTTTGCTGAGAATTGTTCTGGTCGAATTAAAAATAAGTTAACTTCTAAACTGCAATATGGGTTTATTGAGGATAGAGGAACTAGGAATGCAATTTTCATACTGTGAATGCTTTCAGAAAGGGCAATTGAATATCAAAATGATGTCTTTTTATGTTTTATTGATTTCACTAAAGCATTCGACAAAGTGCAACATGAAAAATTATTTCAAATTCTCGCTAAGCTAAACATAGACGGAAGGGACCAACAACTGCTTCAAAATTTATATTGGAATCAAACGGTGGCGGTAAAAATTGATGATAATATAAGCAGTTGGACTAAAATCCAAACAGGAGTTAGACAGGGATGCGTCGCCTCATCGGAATTATTTAATATCTATAGCAAAATGATTCTCAGAGAAATAGAAGACCTAGATGGGATAAAAATTGGAGGTGTTAACATCAACAATATAAGATATGCAGACGATACCACCTTAATAGCAACTGCTGCAGAAGACCTACAAATCCTCCTAGACAAAGTAGTACAAACAAGTGCAGATTTTGATCTAACCATCAACTGTAAAAAAATGAAATGTATGGTAATATCAAAACAGCAGAGTACTCCCAACTGCCAATTGTACGTCGGTAACCAAGAGATTGAATAAAAGACCAGCTTTAATTACCTTAGTAGTTTTATATCACAAGATGCTAGAAGTAAAGTAGAAATAAAAAGAAGAATTGCCATTGCCAAAACCAACTTCCAAAAACATGAAACCCATTTTTATCAATACAAATATTTCTATGACAACAAGGCTTAGGCTACTAAAATGTTACATCTGGTCAATCTTGCTGTATGCTTCCGAAACATGGACTATAACACAAGAACGCCAAAGAAATTTAGAAGCAACAGAAATGTGGTTTCTTAGAAGAATGCTGAAAATATCATATAGAGATAGGGTAACTAATGAGAGAGTACTCCAACGTGCCCATACAAAAGAGATCTTTAATGAGAACATTAAATGAGAGAAAACTTAAATTCCTGGGCCATGTCATCAGAAAGGGAGAAACAGAATGCTTTACATTACAAGGCCATATGCCCGGGAATCGCGGAAGAGGAAGGCAAAGAAGAAAATATATGGACACTGTGAAAGAACTAACAGATCTAAGTGTGCGAGTTATCACTGATGCTGCGAGGGATCGTTCGATGTGGAGAGCCATGATTGCCCAAGCGTGTAACATGCAAGGAACATGAAGAAGAAGAAGGTCAAATTTCTGGAACAACCTCTGCTTAAAATCTTGTATGTAGCCATTAGGGATGATAGCATAGATAGAGATGAACATTGGGATATGATAGATAATTGTGGAAGGCAATCCAAAGTTCAGGGCATTTTTTGCTGCTCTACTTGATTAGATTCTTCCTTAAGGTCTGGCCTTTGCTGGATCAAAATTATTTTTGTCCAGGAGAGAGAAGAGGAGGGATCGTTAGGGCGTATTCTGGAGTTATGTTATATAGCAAACACTAATTTCAACATTAGGCAGTCTTCAGGCCTGATTGTGAATTATAGATTGAATTTAAAATACATCTCTGAGTTATGGGCTTTCTGGAGCTGTATTTTGGGATTGATTGCAAACAAAGAAACACTCCATTTGACCATAGATATTTGCATATGTATGAATATGGCCTAGAGTCAGTGGGAATTAACATTCATTTTGCATTATTAAAGTGTGGGTGTGAAGATGGAGGTGTTTGAAAACTGTATGTAAGTCAAAGGAAGCATTGTAGATATGGTATTTTATAACTATAGAATTGTCCTGCTGTTACCTTTGATCTTTAGTGTATAAAAATGTGGTGTAGTATTGGGTCAGGAGGCCTCTCCTTCCAAGAGAATGATGCTTGCTCGTTTTGCTAAATAAAGACTTCCATATCCACTAGCTTCAATGTCTTTTTTCACAGTCACAGCATCAAGCATCAATTTATGACATGGGATCCCAATTTATGTTGGTGAATTAGCCAATTCCCCTTCCTTTCCACAGCAGGAGAAGATGCATGCAGGTGGATTGTTGTCATGTTCCATCCTCTTAACTGACTTCCATCTCCTCCAGCCCCAATACCCCGGCCATTCCATGGCAGTCTGTTATGGGGCTCCAATTTCAATGCCCAAGTACCATACCTAGAATGATACCTGAAACACTTGTGACTCTGAAGAAAGGACTGCAGTTCAAGACAGAAGGTGAAGGAGTTTGATCTAATCTGAAACTACATTGATAGGATCAAACTGTCTTTTCAGACAACAGAATTATCAGTGAAATTCCCTGAAAGCCAATGGCAAACGGAATATAGTGGTGCAAAGTGCATGGTCATGCACTTTGGTAGAAGTAAAAAAAAAACACATTATTTTATAAAAGAGGAGCAAATTCAGAAATCAGAAGTTGAAAGGAGCTTGGGAATACTAGTGCAGGATTCCATAAAAGTTAACTTGCTGTTTGAGTCAGTAGTATGGAAGGTAAATGCAATATTAGCATTAATTTCAAGGATGTAAAACTAAGGCTTTATATACCATTAGTCAGACCACATTTGGGGTATTGTGAGCATTTTGGGGCCTCATTTCTAAGAAAGGATGTGCTGGCATTAGAGGTGATCCACAGAGGTGCACGAAAATGATCCCAGGAATGAAAAGGTTAATGTACGAGGAACATTTGATGGCTCTGCACCTGTACTTGCTGGAGTTTAGAAGAATGAGGGAGATCTCAGTGAAACACTGAATATTGAAATGCCTAGATAGAGTGGATATGGAAAGGATGTTTCTTTTAGTCGGGTAGACTAGGACCAGAAGGCACAGCTTCAAAATATATGGATGCCCCTTTAGAACAGAGATAAGTAGGAATTTCTTTTGCTAGAGGGTGGAGAATCTGTGTAATTCATTGCAAAAGATGGCTATGAAGGCCAAGTCATTGGGTATAGTTAAAGCAGAGGCTGATATGCACTTAATTAGTAAGGGTGTGACAGTATGTGGAGAGAAAGCAGGAGAATGTGTTTGCGAGGGAAGGTACATCAGAGAAGGTTGACCCAATGGACGGACTGGCTCAATTCTGCTCCCATGTCTTATGGTCATATGGAGATGTACATATGTTCCTGTCTGTATAGCAAACACACAAATCACTGCCGGCACTAAGGCCTTTGTCTCCCAGGACTAAATACATAAACTTTGACACCAACTAGATACATAAAAGTTTGTCCTTCATTGCTTATCTGTCAATAAAAGAAAATGGTAAATTGTTTTAAGTAGGTCTTACACTGAAAAGGGGAATTCTGGTACTTAAGAGAAGCAAACAAGCTGCATTCCACACCTGTGATTGCAAGCTATTAGAGCATCATGCACCAGCTTCAGATAGGACAGTGGAAGTGCCACAGGCAACAATGTTTGTGTGAGTTAAAGGTGATGATACTGATGATGCAACATTCACTGAACATTTGAGGATCACACAAAAAATGCCAGATGAACCCAGCAAGACAGGCTGCACAATTTTGTGCTTGTTGCTTAAAATTTCCAGCATATGCAGAACCTTTTGAGTTTATGAACATTTAAGGATTGAGTGGCTTTGATAAAATGCTTTGTCATTGGAGGATTAGTTGATGTCAATCTTAAAAATAAATGAGTAATTTGGGTGGTTGTTCATTGCTTGTTTGAGGCCATGTAATGGCAGCCAGACTTGTGAACTGTAGTGGTTCACATAGAACTTTTCAGACTTGTTTACTACCCATCTGAGCCCTGACATTGGCTCCTCCAAATACAGCCACTTCTAGCTCCAACATATGCGGCAGCAATTTCAGAAATTGTGCAGAAGTTCGGGCAGGGTGTCAGCTTGATTTTTTCCTTCAGTAGTGAGGGGAAGCTGTCGGATTCTATCACTATATGTGGTGACCCTGCCCACAGTATGAACAGTGAAGTCCATAAATTAGTTGAGAATTGCAGTAATCTCACATGATTTATTGCGTTAAAATGCAAGGATTAAAGTTTAAAAGTCATGGTTCTTCTATTTCCAACAAGGATGAATCTTTAATCCGTATGGCATATTGAGGTGTTGAAAATAAAGGTCAGGAAATGAAAGTGCAAATGTATAAAACTCTTACAGAGCTGAATTTGGAGTACTGTGTGCAATTTTGGTCACTGCGTTACAAGAAAGATGTGGAGGCTTTGGTGAAATGCAGATGAGCATTGTCAGTCTGGTACTGGATAGAAAGTATTAGCTATATGAAGGGATTGGACAAATGTGTTGTTTTCTCCAGAAGATTGCAGGCTGGGGGGCAATCTTACAAAATATGAAGTTATGGGAGGCAAAGATAGGGTAGGTACTGCAAGTCCTATTACCAGCTGTAATTTTTAAACGGCTTAAAATATGAGATGGAATAAGCTTAAAAGAGATTTATGAGGCAACTTTTATTACATAAAGTGGTAGGAGCCTGGAACATGTGACCAAGGCAAGTGCTGGAAACAAGTATGATTTGCAACATTTAAGAGGCATTTGAGTACCCTCATGAACAGGCAAAGAGTGAGGGGATATGGATCATATAAGGAGATGTGTGATTTAAATCTGCAGCCTGGTCAGTCAGAAACAAAGGGCCTAATTCTGTGTTGTCCTGTTCCGTGTCCCATGTTCTATTAGTGATCACCAAACTATCCCTGAAAACTTAATTTTACACGTGGTACTTTATACTTTTTAAGTAAATTGTAAGTAACAATTTGAAACACAGTTTTACATGTTCAATCTATCAATGTTTTTCTATTAATCCCACCTTTTTCTTTGTATTGTATCATGCATTTCCTACTTGATTCTTAATTAAACTCAAATCAGTGATAGGTAAGCAATAGTAAAATCTCATCATCTTTGCCTCCTACTTCCACCCTGCCTGCAAACATACTTGGTCCATCTCCAATACCTCTCTTTGCATTCTTGGACTCTCTGTCTTGATCTTTAAAGATAGGTTATCTTCCGACATCTTTTACAAACCCATTGAATCTCACAATTACATTGTCTACATCTCTTCACACTTAATTGCTTGAAAGGATGCTATTCCCTCTCCCATTTCCTTCAGCTCTAATGCAAAGACAAGGAAATCTGCAGATGCTGGAATGTCTGGGCCCGAAACGTCGACTGTACCTCTTCCTAGAGATGCTGCCTGGCCTGCTGCGTTCACCAGCAACTTTTATGTGTGTTCCTTTAGCTCTAATCCAGTTCTCACCTGTATCTCTTCCCATTTCCTACATGATTTCCCTCACCCAATCCCACCTGCCCCTCCCACCCCGACATACATACTACCACACGAGCCTCTTCCCCTCCATTCTCTGCTCTCCACAGTGATCACTCTTTCTGAGATTTCCTTCCATGCTCATCCCTTCCCAATCCAGGTACTCGCCCCTGCAACTGTGTCAGGTACTACAACTGACCCTACACCTCTCCCCCCACCACCTCCCCACCATTTAGGGCCCTTCACAGTCCTTCTAGGTGAAGCAGCATTTTACCTGTGTGTCTTTTGGGGCCATCTATTGTATCCAAAGCTGCCGGTGCAGCTTGGTCTACACTGATGTGACCTAACATGGATTGGTGGACTGTTACGTCACTGTAGGATCTTATGGTGGCCACCCATATCAATTCACATTCCCATTCCCACACCAATATGACTGACCATGAGTTCCTCGATTATGTTGAGGCCAGCTGCAGATTGGAGAAGCAGCATCTCATAAGCCATCGTGGTCGATTTATTCAAATTCTTGTAACCCTACTTTTTCTTCCACATCTCTGGCCTCTTCACTCCATTAACCTCATGACCTACCCATTACTTCTCCCTGGTTCCTCATCCTGTCTCCTTTGTTCTGCTGTCCTCTCCAATAAGATTCCTTCTTCTTCAGCCCCTTACCTCTTCTAACATCACCACCCAGCTTCTCACATTATCTCCCCCCTGCTACCCACCCAACTTCCCCCTCACCTGGTTTCACCTATCACCTTCCAGCTTCTACTTCTTCTCCAGCCCTCACCTTCTCATTTGGCTTTTGCCTCATTTCTTTCTGGACTTGATCAAGGGTCTTGGCTCAATATGTCAACTGGTCATTGCCCTTCATTGATGCTGCATGAAATGTTGTGTTTCTCTCGTATTTTTGTGTGTGTTGTTTTCGTACATGGATATAGGAGGTTTAGAGGGCTGTGGACCAAATGAAAACAGATGGGACTAGTCCTCTTAGCAACACAGTCAATCAGCATGATCAAGTTAGGCAGAAGAGCAGCCCAAACACAGAACCTCAAAAAGGCACTAAGGATTCTCACCATCTGGGACATGCCCTCTTCACTTTTCTACTGTCAGGAAGAGGTACAGGCATCTGAAGACCCACATATAATTATTAAAGAACAGCCATTTCTTCTCTGTCCTCATGTTTCTGAACATCCACGATACCATGAACACTACCTCATTATTCCTTCTTTTTGCCTAATTTGTTGATCTTAGTAGGTTATAGAATTCTAATGATGCAAAACAAGAAATTTCATGCCATATCAGACAGAGTATTATCTCTGATAATCTGATCTTCTGATTCTGGAGTTCAATCCAGTAAAGTGTGAGGTGTTGCACCATTTAATAGGGTTAATGGCTTATTAGGGATGTCTGTTCTAGTTCAGAGGGACTTGGGGGTCCAGTTCAATTGCTCACCGAAAATGGTTGATATGGTGTAAGAAGGCTTTTATGGTATGATGCTTTTATTAGTTGAGGTATTGAGTTCAAGATTCAGGACGTTATATTGCAACTTTATAAGAATCTGGATATTCCACATCTCCACTATTGCATTTGTTTCTGGTCAACCTATTGTCGTAAGGATGTGGAGGCATTGGAGAGAGTGCCAAAGAGGTTTGCCAGGATGCTGCTCAGATTAGATAGCATGTGCTACAAGAAGAGGTTGAACAAAATAGTGGAGTGGCAAAGGCTGAGTAGAGATCGGATAGAGGCATTTGACCAAGCTTTGTTTAATATAAATTTCATTTTATTCTGTTCCACTGGGAATCAATTTATGACACACCTACATTAAAACCACTGCAAAATGAAAGTTATGGAATTTTATATGGACTAAAATGAAAGCAAAATGGACCAGTCAGCATCAATGGAGAGATGGAGTGTTGATAATCTTTCATCAGGACATTTCCCAACATCACTCATAAACTCAGATGATGCTTCAATCTTACGCTGTGTTCTCTCAGGGAGCTCCCAGGAAAGGAAAGGCATTCTCACCGCAGTCCTGTAGATAGCCTTGCTACACCTAGAGTGAGACTGAAGTTGTCGAAAACAGAGAATGCTTATTGCTAAGGCAATCTTCACAGTTTCTCCAGCTGAAGATAGAGGTCATCAATGACAAGAAAGTCAAAGTTCCTGGGTATGCATTCTCATCCAACTGAGTGAGTAATTGCACTGGTAAACTTAATAGTGTTTGCCTTTACAGGTAGTTATAAGCACTTGGACTGTCTTAACAAAGGTGCCAGACCATTTTTAGCCGCTGTTCTCCTCAACTTGACACAATCTCCATGACATCCCTGTAAAATAAGCAGAAAGCACTTGCCATGGCTGTTCACCTTGATTACACATTGATCCTTTTGTCTTGCAGGGATATGAGGTTGGTACAGTAAGTTTCAGACTTTGACACAAGAGATTCTGCAAATGCTGGGATCTTTGAGCAATGTACAAATACTGGAGGAAATCAACTGTTCAGGGCATAGCTATATGGAGAAATGAACAGTCAGCATTTCAGGCTGACACCCTTCATCAGAAAGTTTCAAACTTTACTGTGGTATTTAGAGCAATAAAGATGTAGCTAGCTATTAAGCTTCTTCAAATAAAGAGAGGTAGTTAGAAACCAAAAAATGACAAGTTATTTTCAAAAGGCATAGATTTAAAATTTTAAATTTCTCAGTCTAAGGAAGCCTGTTAACTCAGTGTTAAACATTTAGTCCAGGAATGGAAAGGATTTTTTTTTGTCTCATTCTACATAAACACTGAACTGGGTCATGTTCTGCAAGCCTCCATAGGGTTTCAACCCAAAAACAGACAAACTCCCCCCCCACCACCACAGACATTACTCGACCTGCTGTGTTCCTCCAGCAGAGTGTTTAGTATTTGAAGCCTGCTTATTACAGTTATGGATGAGAATTTGAATGGAAGTAGATCAAATATGTCTACTTTATCCACACAGCTAAATACAAGTAAAATCCTTTGTCATTTAGCTACCCAGGGTTATATTCTGGGTTGGTATTTTACTTAGTAAAACATGAAAATAATAATCTGTTTCTGATTATAGATTAATAGACAACTAATGATGAATGAAGAGTTGTTTGACTCATTATGTTCACGTCAGACAACAACAAGACTACCTATAATTATCTCATCTTCTAGCGCTGGGGAGTCTGGAGCCCTGCAGGAACACATTTTAAATATGATGAGCAGTTCTGCTTCTATTGACAGTGAGTTAAATCTCTGGGGTGAAAAATCCATCCTCCAATGGAACTGCTAAACAGACAACTTACTGCCCATTAACCACTGGTATTTACAGCTGCAATGAAGCTCCTCCATCTCTGGTCATGTTCTGGGCTTCCTCCATCATGTCAGTACCTTCCTCTTAGTTTTCATCACTGTCTGTCATGCAAGTCCCGGCTAGAGACTCCGGAATGCCAATGCTCTCAGACGTAGAAGGATTCTTCATTGCTGTTTCTATAACAACTTTATTTTACCAGTCAGTGTAGTAAGCCCTGAAATAACCCAGGAACCTGGAGGATTAGTGGAACACACTTAGTCTGGCCTGTACTCTTTGACCTGTCAGGCATGTGTGGTTCTACCAAGAACCAAAGTATAAAGTCCTGACTCCAGCCAACATACCTCTCCAAGTCATTGAGGCATGCAGGCCTCCAAGCCACAAGAAGGTTATGGTCCTTTTGTAGGTAAAGAGACAATCATGGACTTTAACCTGATAAAATATTCTCAAAGCCAAAATGTGTAAAAATTTGTGAAGACAAGTTCACAAGGTGCCACACTCCCCTCCACTTAGCAATGCCCTGGTTGCTTGGCACCCTCACTGCTCAGAGCCCCAGTTCCACTGCTCTTTAAACTCCCTGGTTCCTTTACCAGTGTCCTCTTTAAATTTGTGCTTTACTGGAACATTTATTATTAACACTTAAAGAAAAAGTGAATTAAACATAGAATGAAATACTCATAGAATAACATCGATACTCCAAAAAATTTCTACTTGTCCAGACCACCAATATCCTGAGTATCCCCAACTAGAAGAGTTTTCCTGAATCATGAGTTGATACAGGAAATAAGTGCAAAGGCAAACCTGAAGGATACAAGTTTTGTTGCAGCTGCATAAGTGTCTGATTAGAACAAAGCTGAAGATTTGTGAGCTGTTTTAGACAGTGCACCACAAGGTGTTGTGCAGTGCAGACATGCCAAAATATCACTGGAAATCTATATCAGCCTTCTAGAGAGAGAAATTGTAATATAAATTATGACACAATGAGCATGAACTACAAATAGACTAATTCACCTTCAGAGACTGTGTCAGCAAGAGTGCAGACTGCAGTGGATACTGAATCTTGACCATCCTACAAATTAAAAAATAAGAAATATGCAATCACTCTGATGGGATTATACTACAGGCTATGCCACTCAATTACCACTCCACTCCCCTGCCATAGTTAAAGGGATGCATAGAAACAAATACACTACACAGGTTATGGAAAAATGTAAATCAATGTGATTGTTGTAGTGAGGGACCTCAACTTCCCTAATATACAGCAGACTGAGACCTCTTTGTGCAAGGGTTTGAGATGAGGAGGAATTTGTTAGGAGCATCAAGGAAGTTCTTAAATCAATATATAGATATTCCAATGAGCTGAGGGACCAAACTAGACTTCATACTGATAAGTAACTAATCTTTTTTTGGGATAACATTTAGGGAATAGTGATCATGACTCTAAGTTATAAGATATGAAAGAGTAAGGATAAATATGAACCTTGTATGATAGAATAAAATTGGAGCAGGGAAAATTATGAGAGAATTAGGCAAGAACTAGGGCGAGTTAAGTTGTAACAGCTGTTTTTAAGAGGAGTCCAGGCCTGACATTTGAAAGGTGTTAAAAACCAACCGCACAGCGGACAAGGCAGGTCTGCTTACAGTGAGAAGGAAGGCCAAGGCGGCAAGGTAAGGTAATATGGAATTTTGAGAGGGGTAGTGAATTTAGACACGAAAGAAAAGGAATTGCGTATAAGGTGTAAAAGACTAAATCAAAACACACCTTGAGGAAGCCAAGTGTCAGGACGCTGGAGAAGGGATCCAATCACAAACCCACTAGAAGCAGAAAACCTACAGCACAATACAGGCCCTTCGGCCCACAGAGTCATACCGAACATGTCCCTACCTTAGAAATTACTAGGATTACTAATAGCCCTCTATGATTGCAAGCTCCATGTACCTATCCAAAAGTCTCTTAAAAGACCCTATCGTATCTGCCCCCACCACTGTTGCTGGCAGCCTATTCCATGCGCTCACCAATCTCTGCGTAAAAAATTTACCCCGACATCTCCTCTGTACCTACTCCCCAGCACCTTAAGCCTGTGTCCTCTCGTGCTATCCACTTCAGCCCTGGCAAAAAGCCTCTGACTATCCACATGATCAATGCCTTTCATCACCTTACACACCTCTATCAGGTCACCACTCATTCTCAGTCTCTCCAAGGAGAAAAGGCCGAGTTTAATCAACTTGTTTTCATAAGGCATGCTCCCCAATCCAGGCAACATTCTTGTAACTCTCCTCTGCACCCTTTCTGTGGCTTCCACATCCTTCCTGTAGTGAGGCGACCAGAACTGAGCACAGTACTTCAAGTGGGGTCTGACCAGGGTCCTATATAGCTGCAACATTACCTCTCGGCTCCTAAATTCAATTCCAGGATTAATGAAGGCCAATACACCATATGCCTCCTTAACCACATAGTCAACCTGCACAGCTGCTTTGAGTGTCCTATGGACTCGGACCTCAAGATCCCTCTGATCCTCCACACTGCCAAGAGTCTTACCATTAATACTATATTCTGCTATCATATTTGACCTACCAAAATGAACCACTTCACACTTATCTGGGTTGAACTCCACCTACCACTTCTCAGCCCAGTTTTGCATCCTATTAATGTCCCGCTGTAACCTCTGACAGCCCTCCACACTATCCACAACACCTCCAACCTTTGTGTCATCAGCAAACTTACTAACCCTTCCCTCCACCTCCTCATCCAGTTCATTTATAAAAATCATGAAGAGCAAGGGTCCCAGAACAGATCCCTGATGCACACCACCTGTCACCAACCTCCATGCAGAATATGACCCGTCTACAACCACTATTTGCCTTCTTTGGGCAAGCCAGATCTGGATGCACAAAGCAATATCCCCTTGGAGCCCATGTCTCCTTACTTTCTCAATAAGTCTTGCATGGGGTACGTTGTCAAATGCCTTGCTGAAATCCATATATATTAATAGTACTGTGCACACTGTGATATTAATTGAGTAACAAATCCCGAGGTGCAAACAAAGTCAGCATCAAAGTTCAGGCAGAGATCAAAATATCCAGAGAAATCCAAAAACCAGAATCGGGGAACAGGCAGTCGATATTCAGACAGACAGAGTACAGATACGAATGCTGAAAAGGCTCAGGAAAATTCATTGGGACAATCTGGCAACAAACAGGTGAAAACACAGGACTGAATACACTGAGCAATAAACAGAGGCAGATGATAGGTGGAGGACAATGAGACACAGGCTGCAGCAATACAGGTAATAATGAGAAACAGGTGAGAGATGGAGTACTCAGTAATACAGGGGCCGGATTACAGCAGGAGTGGGGACTGGAGCACATGGCAATACAAAACCACAGGCTGACAGTTGGGGGAAAAACACACAAAGAGACAAAGTTCAACTGGAGGTACTGACAGTACCCCCCCCCCCCCCACAGACACCTCCTGGCATCATGGCAGGTAGAGCTGTGTGGTGGCGATGAAAGTCCCTGATGAGAGAGGGGTCCAGAATGTTACAGGTGGGGATCCAGCACCTCTCCTCAGCACCGTAGCCCTCCCAGTCCACAAGGTACTGGAGGCCATGGCCCCGGCGACGAACGTCCAGCAGTCGACACACCGTGAAAGCCTCTGCCCCATCGATGAGCCGTGGAGGGGTGGTGGTGGTTTGGGGACAGGACACATGTGGGACACAGAAGGTGGGATGAATGCAGCGGAGAGTGGAGGGGAGCTTGAAACAGATGGCAGCAGGGCTGATGACTTTATCAATGGGAAAGGGGCTGATGAGCTTGTGGGAATCCACCTTGAGGGGCAGGTCTCGGGTTGAATGCCACACATGCTGTCCATGGCGGTAACATGGGCCTTGGAATGATGGCGGTCAGCTTGATGCTTGAACCTAGCAGAGGCACGGAGAAGGGCAGAACGAGTGCGCCTCCGTGTCCACTGACAACAGCGGATGAACGCCTTGGCAGATGGAACACCAACCTCCTCCTCCTGAGGGAATTAAGGGAGCCAGGAAAAGGCAGTGCAAATTTCTAAGCTGTTAGTCGTTTATCTGTATTAAATTGAAGCACTTTTCCTTTTGAGTATAAAACCAATGAACTAGTTTGTGGTTTCCCAGATGGTAGTGTATTGCTCACAGATTAACAGTTACATATCATGCCAGTTCACGCACTGTAACATTGAAGCAGTAGGAAGGGAAGATCAATTAAGTCTGGGATTTAATACAAGATATTCTGTAGTTGCTGCAAAACTTGGGCAACTCAAGCAAAATGCCAGAGGAGCCCAACAAGTCAGGCAGCTTCAATGGAGCGTATTAAACAGTCAACTTTTTGGGCCATGATCCATCATCAGGACTGAAATGAAGGAGGCAGAAACCAGATAAAGAACAAGGGATAGGAAACGGACAATAGCAAGATGGTAGATGATATGTGAGACCACGTGAAGGGGAAGGTAGGTGGGTGGATGACCAGGAATTACGTGAGAAGCTGGAAGTGATAAGTGTAAGTGATAAAGGACTGAAGGAGTCTGAAGATTGGAAATACGTTATTACAAATGAATGTCAGAGAAAGGAACGGCTGAAATGTACAGCCATCACTTCAATCGCTCTGCACTAAGAAGGTTCTTTGGCATTTTGCTTGGGTTTCCGCTAAAGTTTAAAGAACTCTGTAGAAAAGGCATTTAACTGCTGATAGAGATACATGAGACAACAGATGCTAGAACCTGGAGCAACAGACTGGATGAACTCAAGGGATCGAGCAGCATCTGTAGTGGAAAAGGAATTATTCACATTTCAGGTCGAATCTCTGCATCAGAGCTGAGAGTGGAAAGGCGTGATGGCCTGATGGAGAGGACATGTAAGATTCAGAAGCCTCTAAAAGTAGGAAGTTGCTAGAAAGGCCACAGGATGGAGTTATACCATGTAAAGTATGACTATGAATTCCTGCACTTTCGGAAATAATAAACAATCTGATTAAACAAAGGAATTACCCACACATTTTGACTTGAAAATCCTGATGCAGATTGTTCAATGCTTGATTTCCTTCTTAGACCATAAGATGATAAGACATAGGAGCAGAATTAGGCCATCTGGCCCATCGAGTCTGCTCCGCCATTCAATCATGGCTGATCCTTTTTTCTATCTCCTCCTCAACCCCAGTTCCCGGCCTTCTCCCCGTAACCTTTGATGCCATGTCCAATCAAGAACCTATCAATCTCTCCCTTAAATGTATCCAACAACCTGGCCCAACAACTGCACGTGGCAAAAATTCCACAAATTCACCACCCTGCGGCTAAAAAAATGTCTCCGCATCTCTGTTTTGAAAGGGAGCCTCTCTATCTTGAAGCTGTGTCCTCTTGTCCTCGACTCTTCCATCATGGGAAATATCCTTTTCACATCTACCCTGTCTAGGCTTTTCAAGATTCCAAATGTTTCAATGAGAACCCTCTCATCCTTCTGAATTCCAGCGAGTACAGATCCAGAGCCATCAAACATTCCTTGTATGATAACCCTTTCATTCCTGGAATCATCCTTGTGAACCTCCTGTGGACCCTCTTCTTGTCCCAAAAGATGTTCTAGGAAATGCCACTATGTTCAGGAGGCAAAAGTAACATCAAAATTATCCTTCTTGTAAGCAGAAAGTTTGGGCATGGATTATACCAATGTTTTGTGCACAACATTCCTATCTATTGTGGTCTGGGTGAAGCTCATATCAAACATGGCCTTCTCCAGAGGGCTTCCATATCAGGAATCAGGTAGATTTCTATCACAATACACCTTTGGCTATACTAGACTAAATAAAGAGACTTTTCTGATATTATACTATTTCTAAAAGTGTTTACAGCATCTTTCATAGGACACATTCTGGTAAGGTGAAGACTCCGGCTTCCTGTCTAAACATCAACTGAAATATGACCAGGTGACAACAACATTTTATTGCATAAAACAGCAGTTTTCTAGAATTACTTATGGTAAAATTTGAAATTTTTATTGTATCTTCATCTACAAAAAGGTAAGACTCCTTAAAAGGAGACGGCAGATGCTGGAAACTGGAGCAACACACAAGATGCCAAAGGCACATCAGGTCAGGAAACACCTGTGGAGGGAAGTCATAGAGGTGAAAAAGTCTACATGAAAAGACTTATTCTGAGACAATAACTGCACTTACTTTCCACAGGAGACCAGCCTGACTCCATTAGTACATCCATCATCTTGTTTATTGCTCCAAAACACAGATTCCTGATGAATAAACTTGACAAAAAAAAATTTTCATCAGCACTTTTTTTAACCCTCATCCACTTCTTGGTTAATTCTTCAACAAAATGGTTGGATTTGTAAGACGTGATTTCCTATGAACAAAGCCTTGCTGCCATTCATTAATCAATCTTTGTCTTTTTACCTTGTATGTCTCATTTTTCAGAATCCTCTTCAGTAACATAAATGAACCCACAACATTTGCCACCCTCCATCACGTCCCCTTTGCTAAGGGTGATGCATGTACCTCAGCCTGGGCTCCAACAATTTCTTCAAGCTTCCCAAGGTGTCCTTAGATATACCTGAACAGACACTGGAGATTCATGTACCTTTATATGTTTCAAGACATCGAGTAACTCCTCTGCTCTTATGACAACTATCCCCAAGACATCCCCATTAATTGTCTTAAGTCTTAGTACCCTTCTGCATGTAATGTCCATATCCATATCCTACTCCTTGGGTCCTATACATTGGGACTGCAGACACACAAAATATCCACTTCGGGCTTTGATAGTCCCTATTTTCTCCCAATTTTTTCCCTTAATAAACATAAAATTTCTTTGAATTCTCCTGAACCATTTCTGCCAACATTATTTCATTTCCGTCTTTGCCCTTCTGATTTCCTTCTTGAGTATACCTCCCTTATACTCCTCCAGGAACTCATTTGATCCCAGCTGCCACTACCTGACTTATGCTTCCTGATTTTTCTTGACTTAAGTCTTAAGAATCATCCTCATCCAGGGTTTCCTATCCCTGCCAGCCTTTTCCTTCACTCTAAAGTGAATGTATAGAACCTGAACTCTCAATATCTCACTATTAGATGCCTCACACTTGCCTGTGGTCCCTTTGCCACAAGCAACCTACTCCAATCAACTTTTTCAAGTTCCTGTCTAATATCATTAAAATTTGTCTGGCCCAAATTCAGATCTTTAACCTGTCTCTTTCTAAAACTAATTTAATACTAATAGATCAATGATTACTGATCCCAAAATATTCACCTATTAACATCTCAGTCTTCAGTCCTGTTCACTCCCTAGGAGAGGCTTCAATATACTGATATGCAGGCATTTAGGGCAGCAGTGAAAGTCCTCCATCTCTGTCTTCACTTGTCCTTGCTATTGTGTGTCAGGTGTGGTTCATGTTCCTCATTTCACCTCTACAGTATGGCACCAAATTGTCTTTGGTCTCTTGCGTTTCTTCCCCCTTTCAGGGGTCTAATGAAATGCTGTCTTGATGATCTTCTCTCATCACGTGCCCAATCCATCTCCAACATTTCATCATCACGATTGTGGTCATGTCCTCTTGATAACACTGAAGGAGTAGGGCATAGTTGGAGATCTTTCCTGGCCAGCAAATATGGAGAATCTTCCAGAGACCAACTCAATTCAAGTTTAATTGTCATCTAACCATGTATGAATACTCATGAATAGAGCAAAACGAGACAGAATTACTATGGGGTCAAGGTGCAAAGATACACCACCAACTGTCACACACAGTAAGCACACACAAGATCACAATCACCTAATGAGAGTCCTGAGGCACACGACCCCCTATCCCTGTGCGAAACCACAGCTTGATGTATGCAAGTCAACAAACCTATACAGAATATCAGTAAAAAAATATATATACATACATACATATACACACACACACACACATATATATACATACATACACACACCTATGCACGCGCGTGCAGATGCACAGACACAGACACACACACATATATGTAAATATGCACTCAAATATATATATATGTATATATTCAAGACCGCCCAGCACAGCTTGGCAAGGTCACTCTGTGTCATGCGCCAGCATTCTGACCCATACAAGAGTCTGGAATGAACACAGCTCTGGTCCAGCTTCATCTTTGCGTGGACGTTGTACGTGGTTGATCCCCATACGTTGCTCATTGATCTGAAGTCTGCACTCGATGTCGTCCTTGGTCCCACCGACCTGCTGAGTGATGCTGCCCAGGTTGGTGAATGTGTCGGCGTTGGCAAATCAACAAAGTATGCCTCGACGGTAGGAGGAGACTTTACATTGAGCGTCATGGTCTCGGTCTTTCCCTGGCTGACTCTGAGTCCAAACTGACCACCAAAGGTACACAGATGCTGAGTTTTTTTCTTGCATGTGCTGGTGTGTATGTGACAGTAATGTGAGGTCAACCACAAAGTCAAGGTCTTATAAAGTTCACCTAATACCTCTTTGCTTATCTTCAGTTTGCTTCATAACCCAGTTAATCACTAGGTTAAACAATATCATTGACATCACATAGCCTTGCCTGACTCCTGTGTTGACTTCAAAGCTCAAACTGAAGTCCCCAACTGTGCAGGTAAAATTTATATAGAGACACTAGATAATTTGCACAATTTTGGATGGCATTCCTTACACTCTGAGAATTTGCCAGAGGCTCTTCCTGTGGATGCTATCAAAAGCTTTATCAATGTACACAAAATTTACATAATTTGTCTCTGCCACTCTGTGCATTGCTCTGTGATGTTATGCAGTGTAAAGATCCTCTGATCTTCCTGAAGCCAGCTTGCTCTTTCCTCAAGTACAGAATCAGAATCAGAACCAGGTTTATTATCACCGGCGTGTGACATGAAATTTGTTAATTTAGCAGCAGCAGTTCAATGCAATACATAATCTACCACAGAGAGAAAAAAATAAACAACTAAATCAATTATGTATATTGAATAGATTTTTAAAAAGAGCAAATAAAAGTGAGGTGGTGTCCAAAGATTCAATGTCCATTTAGGAATTGGATGGCAGAGGGGAAGAAACTGTTCCTGAATTGTTGAGTGTGTGCCTCAGGCTTCTGTACCTCCTAGCTGATGGTAACAGCGAGAAAAGGGCATGCCCTGGGTGCTGGATGTCCTTAATAATGGACGCCGCCTTTCTGAGACACCGCTCCCTAAAGATGTCCTGGGTACATTGTAGGCTAATACCCAAGATGGAGCTGACTAGATTTACAACCTCTTGCAGCTTCTTTTGTTCCTGTGCGGTAGCTCCTCCATACCAGACGGTAATGCAGCCTGTCAGAATGCTCTCCACTGTACAACTATAAAAGTTTTGGAGTGTATTTGTTGACATGCCAAATCTCTTCAAACTCCTAATAAAGTATTGACGCTGTCTTGCCTTCATTATAACTACATCGATATGTTGGGACCAGGTAAGATCCTCAGAGATCTTGACACCGAGAACTTGAAGCTGTTCACTATCTCCACTTCTGATCCCTCTATGAGAATTCGTATGTGTTCCTTTGTCTTACCCTTCCTGAAGTACACAA
The DNA here is from genome assembly GCF_030028105.1 of Mobula birostris. NCBI lineage: Eukaryota > Metazoa > Chordata > Chondrichthyes > Myliobatiformes > Myliobatidae > Mobula > Mobula birostris. The sequence goes on along the minus strand of NC_092378.1, from coordinate 57,103,759 downwards.
TCAGCTCTTTCATTTTACTGACGTTGAGTGCCAGGTTGTTGCTGCAGCACCACTCCACTAGTTCGCATGTCTCATTCCTGTGTGCCCTCTTGCCACCACCTGAGATTCTACCAACAATGGTTGTACACATCGACAGCATCTGTAATCTATTGGACAATGACTTTGGCGATAATCTTGCTGTGCACTGACAGGAGTATGATGAAGGTCCTGCAGCCTGATATAGGTTAGGGAATGGAACTGAGGGTTCTTGCTGATGACCATGAAGGTCATTACATAAGCCACCTCAATATGGGGGACTTAATTGATGATGCTTTTGGGTGTGGTGGGCATATCCCAGGAAGACAGGTCATCTTCCAAATGTTCTGAGAGACTATGATGGCTCTGGGCCAGCAGTGCTTCAGCATTCCAGCCACATTCTGTAGCGATGGTCCTGAATTCCATGGTGTAATCCAGCACCGAACTTGAGCCTTGACATAGGCAAAATATCCAAAATGCAGCCTCCCTTCCGTTTCACGAATGTTCGAAAATCCAGCACACCTCTGCAGTTAATCCTGATTTTTGTTGCAAATAGTGACTTTATCATCCCATTTAGCAGAGGCACAGGTTAGAGCTTGCCCACTCAAAGTAGCAATGAGGAGGGTAACCTTGGCTCGGTCCATAGAATATAGAGATAGCTGGAGCTCAAAGTGTAAGATGCAAAGGGACAGGAAGATGAGGCATCATGTAGGGGATCCATTGAAGTGTTCGGGCAGTGGAGTCTGTGGATCCGAGGCAGGAGATTGACTGATGGGTTTGAGAATGACCGAGATGGAGAGTTGGAAGAGAGTGGTGAGCAGATGGTCAATGGTTTCATGCATTTCTGGATCATGTACTCATGTCGATGGATGACTTCCTTTTGGGGAGCATATTCTGCTCAACAATTGATCACTCACTCAACCTGCCAAGAACTGCAGAGGAGGCTTGATCCAAAAGCAGAGCAGCGAAGGCGGTTTAACAGTGAGTGATAATTTTAATGATAGACTGCAAAATAACAAGCCATGAGTGGCCACAAAACAGGAGAGAACAGATAGTAAACACAACAGGCAATGAGGCATCTGGAGGCTAACAGCAACTGGTTATGTCTAGCAGGTTCGATGAGTGAACAAGGACTGTGTATGAGAACTGGGGTTTTATAGGCTGCAGGTGATGAATTCAAAATGAGCAGCAAGTGACTCCAATTAGCTAGGTAGAGACTGGGAGATGCCAACACGTGCATGTATGACACTTTTCCTGAATAAAGGAATGACATTAGCTACTCACCTGTCCTCTGAGACCTCCCCTGTGGCCAGAGAGGATATAAAGACTTTGGTCAAGGGCACAACAATCTCATCTCATGCCTTTCTCAATAAGCTGGGGCAATTCCTATTGGACCCTGAGGACATTCTCTCCCATATTGCTCTTTAAGAGACCCAAAACTACCCCTATATTTATCTCAAAATACACTAGCATATTTGTATACTCCACACAGATCTCATTATCCTTCATGTCCTCGATAAATACTGACACAAGGTACTTTTTTAGGACCTTACCCACATTTTCTGCCTCTAAGCACATATTCCCCCATTTAGCCTTGCAGAATCCAATACCTTTCTAGTCATCCTTTTGCTGCTGAGGTATATGCAGAATGCTTTCGGATTCTCTTTAATTCTACTTGCCAAAGACTTTGCACTGCCCACTGCTGAGAGGGAAAATAAGTCAGCCATGATTGAATGGTGGAGCTGACTTGATGGTCTGAATGGCATAATTCTGCTTCTTTGCCTTATGGTCCTTACATTAAAAACTGTGTATATTACCATACTAGTGCCTAAATGAGCTGTATTATGTTCTTGGAGCCCTTCTTATTGAATCTTTTTTTTCCGTAACTGATTGCCAATCCCTGCCTTATGTGTGATTCTATTTTAGGACTCTACATAAGGAGTCAACTTTCATCATGGAACCCAAGTGCTGTCTCATTCTTTTTTTCCTCTCCTGTTTAAAACTTACATCTGGGTACAATTAAGTCGATACCTTATCTGCAAAAATGGATGCAGAGGATGAGAATGCATACATACAATTTATATCACCTCCCTCCCACAGCGTATACATTATTGGGCAGATGCTGGATGAGGAAGAGCACCTGGATGTCAGGGGAAAGCTCTACTGTGATATACTTCAATGGCAATTTATTTCAATTCTCTGTTATTAGAGTGAATTGGATTTTTTTTTGTTTAAACTGCATCAATGTGATTTGATTGTGGACCTATTATGAAGAAATGAAGCACTAGATAATTAAGTATTTCAAATGCCTGTCAGTGCCATTTTTGTAGTTTCAGAAATCCATTAATGCCAAAGCTAAAGATACGGAAGGAAGAGTTGAGGGCTATCCCAGGATGTAATTTTGGGGCCTAAGGGAGATGAGAAACCAAACAAAAGATGTGCACGCTGAATCAAGTTGCCAATTTACTTCCATCTGGCTTTGTCTTCCTTGTGTATATTCTTGCCAACTCTTGTAAAACTGATATTTGACAGGATGATGCTTTTAATGAAAAAAGTGGCTGAACATTTGGCTTCAAGCAACTTCTAAAATGATGGTACAATCTGCATAAATGGTTCCCTCTGTGTAATTTGCGTTCTTCTTGTCCTTTTTCGAGTCTTTAGTCCTCAAGATTTTAAGTAGCGTTCCATGACGCTGTATACTAGTAGACCATTCATAGTAATTATCTAGTGCTTTGTGGATACAGGTTATGATGACTCGATCTGTTTGCTGATTGGTGTGATTTTCCATGACACTGTGCACCTTTGCTCTGTCCGCCATGAAAGGTGGGCTCTCTCCATTTTAATTCAACTTAGCATTCCCATTTCGACACGTTGTTCCGTGGCCTCCTCCACTAACATGATGAGGCCACTCTCAGGCTGGAGGAGGAATACCTCGCATTCCAAGTGAGTAGTCTCCAATCTGACAACATAAACATTTATTTCTCTAATGTCCAGTAACTTCTCTCATCTCTCCCTTTCCTCTTTATCCATTCCCTATTCTGTCTCCCCTCTTAACTCTTCTCTTCTACTCACGTGCCTATCATCTCCCTCTGATGCCCTCCTCCTTCCCTTTTTCCCATGGTCAACTCTCCTCCCTTATCAAATTCTTTCTTCTTCCTCTTATCACATCCCAGCTTCTCTGTTCATCCCATTTCCCATCCCACCGCTCCTTCACCTGGTTTTGCCTATCACCTCTTCCCCTTCTAGCGTCTACTCCTTCCACTCTCCCTACCTTCTTATTATGGCCCCTCCCCCTCCATTTCTATTCCTGATGAAGAGTCTCATCCCAAAATGTCAACTGTTCATTCCTCTCCATAGATGCTTTCTGACCTGCTGAGTTCCTCCAATTTATTGTGATTGTTACTCTGGATTTCTGGCAGAATCTCTTCTATTTATCTGCACTCTGCTTACACCAATTTATCTGATCTCTATTATGCTTAGGGGAAAGATGCTACCTTTCATTTTGAACACAAGCATCTATTTTTAAATATATTTTAATTATGTTAATGTTTTATTTGCAACATTGTATTAACATTATTTTATTTTTGTGGGTTTCATTTGTCTTAAATTATAAGGGTAATGCTTCATTTGAATATTAATTTTGATGCTTGCTGCCCCATGTCACTAAATATGTGCATCCTGTGGTTCTAATACTACAACTTTAAGTGCCTTTGTCCGGAACGGATTGAAACCGGAAATGTAGATAAACAGTGCAGTGAACCAGGTGTAAAGTACAACATCTGACTGCTTTGGCTGTTCCTGCAGCAAAATGAACACCAACAAGAGCATAATGAATAAATATAATTGTTTACATTTTTAGTTGTCTTAGTGGAAAATCTGAGCTTACTTCTTGTGTTGGTGTGGCTAGAAGAACACTGCCTTTTCAAAACACATATAATAGAAATATTGTCTTAAGGTTGCATTTTACTCATAGCACATCATCCAAAGCCATTATTAAGTGCAAAGATCCAGTTTTCTGAAAAAAGTTCTATGTAGTTCTTTGTGGAATGACGATTATGATTCAGCTAAAATTGCCAACAAGAGTACAGCAACAAAATTCTTCCGATGTAGATCACATTTTTTAAAAAAGTGAAACAAATAAAGATCACAAATAGGAACACTGTTTTAAAATGAGATATAGCACATAATAGACCATTCTGACCCTTTCAGTCATGCCACACAGCAATCCTCCAATTTAATCCTAGTTTAATTATGGGACAATTTACAACATCCCAGAGATGGTGAAGGATTACAGGTATTCTAGTGAATGAGAAAGTCAAAGAAATCAAAATAAGATCAGTAAAGGAAAAAATAGAGGAGTAGATAAGTTATACAATCAGGGGTCTAATGACCTACATCCCAGGTTCTGAAGAAGAATGATTTGTAGTGTGCACATGGGTAGTCATCTTGCAAATTTTCAGAGATACTAGGATGGCTGCCACAGGTTAGAAGGTGGTAAATATAACCTACCATTGAAGGAGGGTGAAAGGATCTTGGGGCTCTGGAGATGAGCGGATTGAAGGTCGGTGTCCCGGACTGGTGGTCGTGGGAGCTGGAACATCTTTGGCTGTGTGCCCACAGACTTGAGATCTTTGGGCACAGAGCTCGAAAAAAAGCGATGCAGCGAACTTTTAACATGGTAAACCAGCAAGTTGTTTGTTATGTCTCCCCTCTTTCTGTGAAATGGAGACATCTCCTTCTCCCTTACTAGGGAGGGAAAGAACCCTTGGTATGTCAAGTACCGGGTGAGCAAGTAGTCTGGGGTACTGCAAGTCTGTGTCTTTGCTGTTGCTTTGCTGCACGCTTGAGTGCTCGGTGGGGGTGCCAATGCTTTCTTTTTGCCGGTGGGGGCAGGGGGGATTATTCCTTGCTGCCGCTTACGTGCAGGAGGGAGGGGAGCTGGGGGGGGGGCTTTGGGGCTCGAACATTTTACTGTCGTTCATTCTTTGGGGCACCCCTCTATTTTCTTGGATGGTTGCGAAGAAAAGTCATTTCAGAATGTATTTTGTATACACTTCTCTGACATTAAATTGCACCTTTGAAACCTTTGAAATATTCTAGGACCATAGGACACAGCCGCAGGGAGAAAGATGTTCCTTTAGAATAGAATAGAGGAAGAACATCTTTCACCAGGGAGAGGTGAATTCATGTCAAGGCCATCATGGGGTATATTTAAAGAGGAGGTTGATAATTTCTTGATTAGTCAAAGGTGACAGGGAGAAGGCAGAAGAATGGCATTAAGAGGGAAGGTAACTCAGCCATGATGGACTTAATGGGTCAAAAGGCCTAATTCTGCTCTAACATCTTATGGCCCTTTCAGTTATTTATATACAGTATGACCAATGCTGCCAATGAGCAAAACTATTGATGATATGGGCTGTGGGACAGAAATAGGCCCTTCAGCATCTGCCCAGCCCATGCAGACCACCAACCATCCACTAATCCTCACTCCAATCAAATTCTCTAGGTTGGAGACAATTTACGGTGTCCAGTTACCAAACTACCAACAGCACATCTTTGGTATGTGAGTGAGATTCACAAAACAGAGAGAAAAACATGATAGTAGCAGGAGATTAAACCTAGGTCTTGCGCTGTGAGGCAGCATCTCTAGGTGCTGTGAGTAGGCCAGCTTTGATCTGACGGGCAGAGATAAGGTGAGTGGGGACAGACATGAGTTAATCCACTATGAATAACGAAAAAGTAAGGCAGAATACGTTTTAAGTGGTGGGTTACTGAAAGTTGTTGTTCTAGGTGAACAGAATTTTTTGCACGCACATTACTTAAAGTGAATGTGCGGCTCCTGCAAGGATTTAGGAAGGCAAACAGTATGCTGGTTTTTATTGGAAAAAGATTTGGCTACAAGCATAGAGCATCTTGTGCCAATTATATAGAGCATAAGAGATTCTGCATCTGGAATATTGTTCTTGGGTTTGGTCTCCCTAATTAAGGAAGGATATGTTTGTACTGTATATAGAACATATTGTATAATAGTCCCTTCAGCCCAAGCTGTGAACCTACTCAAAGATCAATCCAATATTTCCCTCTCACATAGCCCTCCATTTTTCTTTCATCCACGTGTCTACCTGAGTCTCTTAAGATGTCTCTAATATATCCGTCTTTACATCAACCTGGCAGAGCGTTCCTCCCAGGCTGGTCATATTTGGCCAAAAGTGGGGTTATCAGTTGGCTTGTTAAATCTGACAGCAAAAGAATGGACAAGAAAGGTGGGAAATGCACACAGCGGCATTTATTAGGTACCTCCTGTGTCTATTACATTGGACACAGAGTGTACGTTCATGGTTTTCTGCTGCTGTAGCCCATCCACTTCAAGGTTTGACACACTGTGTGTTAGGAGATGCTCTTCCGCACATCACTGTTTTAACGCATGGTTATTTGAGTTACTGTCACCATTCAGTCAGCTTAAACCAGTCTGGTTATTCTGCTCTGACCTCTGTCATTACCAAAGTGTTTTCACCCAAAAAGCTGCCGCTCACTGGATTCACTGGAAACTGTTGTGCATGAATGGATGTCCAAGGCAGGCAAACATCAGGCTGAGGCTAGACATCAGATAAAGGAGTCGAAGTAAATTATTTTGCCCATCAAGTCTGTTCTGGTGGCCTAGTGGCATCAGCGTCGGACTTCGGGACAAAAGGTCCCAGGTTCAAATCCAGCCAGCCGGCTCCCCTGCACGCTTTCCATCCATGCTGGGTTACGAGCTGGTGATCTCTTTGGAAATTCACCCAGCAGAAGGCAATGGCAAACCACTGCTGTAACTTGCCTCGTATGCAATTCCCCACTACGTCAGAGAGGCGTGGAGGGAAATCGTCCACTAACCAGAGAAACTCTGGATGCGACGTACCGACCTACCTACCAAGTCTGTTCTACCATTCAATCATAGCATTTTTTTTCTTTTCTCAAGCCTACTTTCAACGCATGCAAGTGTGAGCTATTATAATTTGGGAGGATTTACAGTGTAGATGGTAGGACACAGAGGAGTTTAGCAGAACAAAGGGACCTGCACATATAGATCTATAATTCCTCGAATTTGGAATCACAGGTAGATAGGGTCATAAAAACAGCTTGTGGCACATTGGCCTTGATAAATCATAGTAATGTGTACAGGAGGTGGGTGTAACATGAAGGGTTAACTTACTTTGGCTGAAAGCTGTTTCCATTGTGCCGGTCATTGATTGACTGGCTTTCATGTTACTGTACCAGCTTCCATTTCTGTGTACCGCAGGGTAAGAACAATTGCACTTGCAAAACACTCTACCTTTTTCTCTAGGGTCTCATTTTAGAGTAAGATTGTGACAAGTGCTAAAGAGCCATTAGGAAAGTGTGCTACAGCTTGCTCACTTAGGTACTGTAAGTACCTGTTTGTTGAATGTATAGTTCTGTAGATGTGAAACCTGGGGAGACTTGATAAAGTACCTTTTGAATTAGAAGTGCTACTGAATGTTTAGTGTCGTAGTCTTTTCTAACTTAGGCTGAGATGAGTGTCTATTTAACTTAGATGTTTGGTTCAGTGTTTCACTGCTTGTTCATAAATAAATGGTGAATGTGCTTACTTGCAATCAGTGATTTCTAACTCGTGCGGCAAATCCGTGATTCTGCTTCCCCATAATGATTGGCATGGTCGGCAGGATTCAGTGATGGAACAGAAGATGAGTATCCTTGAATGTAAAAATAAGATAGAGAACCTTTAGTGTGAGCATTGCTGAGGATCAGTGTGGACCAAAAACAGTGTGGGATTCTGGAGTCTCGCCAATCTGCAGGCAGACTATTGGACACCTGTAGGCTGGTCATACAAGTTGGACTCCTGCAAGGTAAAAATTGGACACCACGTCATGTCTGCACTTAATAAGGCAGAGTTCCCCAAGAGGAAGGAGAGCCAGTGGGATGCTTTCTGGCTGCCGGCAGCCATCATAAAGCACCTGCATGAGGAGATTGCACAGGGAGAACAGGAGATAGTAAATCTCAAAGATGAGGGGGATGCGCTGCAGAAGTGCTGTACTATCATGGGGAAAGCTGCACACTTGGCACAAATCCAGGCCAAAGAGCTAGAAGATAAGCGTATGGAGATAGTCTGTCAGATAGTTGTTGTTGTTTCATATGACAGATGTTTTTCTCTTTTAATTGGTTTTTGTGAAGCCACTCCTCCAGCTCATGCAAAGCCATCTTGGCATGTTTGGACCAGGTGGAGGACATCCTGGGTTGGGGCACCACAGGGGCAAGGTGGGGTTTGTCTGGCATCCCATCAATGTAGTATTTACGTTGTTTTGGCATGTCATCTTTTGAGTCTATTTGCAGCTGTCAAGTTTTTTTCTGGTAGCTATAGTAAAGTCTGGGGGCAGCGAGGTGGAGTCATCAATCAATCCTCTGCTGGTGAGGGGGCCTGTTGGTGTGCCAAGTATTGACGCCATTCAGTGGTCTTCGAAGTTGTAGAAAAGTTTTCGGAATTTGAGTCGGAAAGTTGGAAGAGCATTTTCAATGAGTTTATGAACTGGAATGTTGGGCATAATTTGGATTTGCTTGTAGAATTTTGCTGAGGCTGCTCATGTACAGATCTCTGGGCGTGTTATTCCACTTGTTGTTGGGAGCTATTGGACAGGTGTAGATTTTAGGGCTCCTGGGATTGTTTTCCTAGAAGTATGGAGCTGTGCATTGATGATGTTCTCCTCCTATCCCGTGAGGGTCAGGGGGATGGGCCAAAGCCACCCATGCTGGTTACACGTGGACACCGGTCTGCCCTATACTGTCTGAGGTGTGTAGGGAGCGAGGACAATCATTTCAAAGGAGAATCATAGGACTCTGCTCCATTCTCTTGTCCCCAGATATCCCCATCCTGAATTCACATGTTGGGATCATCTCCCCGTAGCTAGCAAAGGTGCAGTGACTACGTTGCCCGATGGGATTGGAATTGTAATTGGAAAATATATCCCATAAAGGTCCATGCCTCGATGCCTGCTGAATTCCTCCAGCACTTTGTGTGTGTTGCTTTGGATTTCCAGCCTCTGCAGATTTTCTCGTGTTTGTGAATTCTGTACAATTGCCCCCTCACCCATACAGTGGGGTAAGCCATATGACAATCTGACCCCTGAGGAGAAGCAACAGGTTTGGTTCTCTGACAGGTCCAGCCATTGTTAGGGTGGCAGCTGATCTCCACCCTGTGATGATCAAGCTCATCACACAGTGGAGAGAGGGGGTCTCCAGCCAACTGGCTGAGTTGGTGTCTATGACTGTACCCCTCTGAGAAGCAACAGCGTCTTTTGGAGTCTATTCCAAATCCCAAGCAGTAGCCAATTAGCATAGTGGTATGGATGTCTCAGTGGCATGAGCCAAATTGGGAGGTGATTTCTCAAAAGTGGGCACTTCGGGTAGCTGTAACAGGGAAATGGGAGGCTCTAGCGGTGGTGTTGACTGATAATGAGGCCAAAATGTTCAGCCCAGGTGATGGCTGGCAGGTTCTTCAGGAGATATCCAGAGGGGAACGGGAGATGGTCAGATCTGACACATAGATTATATTGGGCCTCTGCTGTGACAAAATAAAAAGCAGTATGTGCTTTCCATGGTTGATACATGTTCTGAAACCTTGGTGACATTGCCGTGTGATCATGCTGACCAAGAAAACACATTAAAATGATTATAAATGTTATCCATGTATGGGATTCCCTGGGAAGTTCAATGAGACAGTGGTTCACATTTTGCTTTTCTTGTACTCACAAGACCCCTTTGGACATTATTAATTTAGAATGCCACAAGTTCCATTCACTGATTTATTAGCTGACGGGGGGAGATGCGTGGCCTTGACCTTAGCAAGGACTAGACCTCAAGCAGCCACCAGGAAAGAGGCGCCGAAGCCAGTGCACTCCACGGGGGTCGGTGTTACTTGGCATCCAGGCAGGAGTCAGTACTGCCTCCTCAGCGTTCACCCAGCAAAAGACAAGCTCTATTGTGGTCCATTGCAGATTTCTCCAGCACTCAATAGACTTGGGGCCTCAAGCCATGGTATCGCCTGTTTACAGCGGCCAGGAGAGAGATGTCAGAGCCGGTGTGCTCCACCTGGGGCAGTGTGGAGCAGTGTCTATACTGGAGTCACTGCTGCTCACATACGCCAGCAACCCCCCAACCAGTATTCACCTGGCAAAGGACAGGCTGTATTGTGGTTGACTGCAGATTTCTGCAGCATCGATTGCTCAAGTCTGGTCTTTTTTATTGTGTTGCGGTATCTTACTAATGCCTTTATGTGCTTGCTATCTTGCATGTGGTTTGTGTAATTTGTGCTGTGTATGGCCGTTTGTACCGTGTTTTGCACCTTGGCCCCAGAGTAAAATTGTCTCATTTGGCTGTATTCATGTACGGTTAAATGACAATTAAAATTAAATTGAACTGCATTTTATGGGAGCTCAGGTCCCAGACTGGGTCGCAGAGTCTAGCATTTTGTAAGTGTTTCACATCCCATTGTACCTGCAAGTGGTGGGGTGAATTGAAAGCATGAATGTGTAGCTGAAGCAACAGATAAAGCAATTGGCTCTTTGCAAACCCTTCAGTGGTGGCTGGTGTTCTGCAGTAAGCAGAGAACCACCTGAACTCAAAGTTAAAAGTAAATATATTATCAAAGTACATAGATGTCACCAGATACAACCCTGAGATTCAGCCTTACTGACTCCTAGAGGAGTAAGTGTTTTAAGGGCAGATTTCTCCCTCCATATACCTTGTTTAACCCTGGCTCGGAAAGTGATTCCCCAGCCGACAGGGCAGGTGACGGGAAAGGATCCAACCAGTCGGTGGGACAAAGCAAGTGTGAGCAGCAACTGTATGCCGCGATGACTATCTGCACCAAATGCTGCTGTGTTAGCAGGCACTTCCTGGACACTGAAAGGCGCTTAGTGAATATGCGGTTCCTGGGCCTACCCATGACTCCTCATGGAGTGGTACAGCTGCTGCTATCTTGGGTATGTGGTGCTGTACATAAACCACCCCAGTGCCCTGGATGATCACCCTGCCCATGTTGATTGGTGCTGTAAGAGGGCTATCACAGGGGCAGGAAGGTTTTAGATGCTGACCTCTCCCCCAGTACGCTATGGCTAGACTGTACCTGGAATTGATACATACGACCTTTATGATGGAGACTCTGGCTAATGAGAGAGCCATAGCTCTCAAGCACATGGAGGATGTGCTGACCTGAGTATCGGCTGAAATGAAATTGTGCTGTTATTGAGCATCAAGAATGCTGCACTTACCTTCCCGACGAGTCATCACTCACCTAGTTAATCACATCCGAGAGATGGCAGATAAGATTAAGAAAGCGTGTGACCAGTTCCATAGCCATTACACTCCAGGGTGAGTGAACCTGATGGCTTTTTAGGGTGCTAGGAAGTTGGTGGACTACTATTGTACACTGAGTTGTCACTATTGGGCTTATAGTGCTGAACATTGTAGTTTTGTGCTTTATACGTTGTTTAGTGGGGCAAGTGCAGTGGTTATAATAGCCTGAGGGCTGAATTATCTTGATGTTGCGTCTTTCAGGGGTGAAAAATAATTGCCGGTTAAAAGCCATTTCTGCCACGCCAGTCATTTGAAGTATGTAACAGTTCTCTCCCATTGGCTGGAATTTGCGCCTCAACCCAGGGTTCTGGTTCCAGGTGCCCCAGAGGGAAAAGAAAAGCACACATGAGAGACTTGGTCCTTTTCACTAGGGGTTCTCTTCAGACTGTGATCACAACCTGTGCTGGAGAGCCATTGGGAAAGTCTGCTGCAGGTAAGTACCATTTTGTTGAATGTTTGGCTTTGTAATTGTGTAACTTGGGGAGATTTAAGGAAACACATTTTGAGTAAAAGTATTAGTAAATGTTTAGTGTCATAGTTTTAAGGAACTTAGGGTGGCTTAGATGTTTGTAAATAAATGGTTAAGGTGCTTACTCACAATTAGTGTCTTCTGCCCCACTGCCCCACTTAACAAATATGCAAATTTGGTTCCTTGCGACATTGGGTTGTTATGTTGAAGTATTATAAAATATTTTAAGGTTGAATTTGGAGTATTGTGTGCAGTTTGGTTGCCTACCTACAGGAAAGATATCAATAAGCTTGAAAGAGTGCAGAGAAAATTTACAAGAATGTCACTAGGGCTTGAGGACCTGATTTATCGGGAACGGCTGAACAGGATAGGACTTTATTCAGTGGAGCATAGGAGAATGAGGAGTATCTTGTGGAGGTATCCAAAATTATGAGGGGTATAGGTACAGTGAATGCAAGGAAGCTCGCCCCCGCAAAAAAAATTGATTGGCTACGATTAGACTAGAGGTCATTGGTTTGGGGTAAAAGGTGAAATACTTAAGAGGAGTCTGAAAGGGCTCAGAGAATGGTGTGAGTGTGGAAGTGGTGGATGGGGCTTAATTGTAACATTTAAGAAAAGTTTGGATAGGTACCGTATATGGGTCAGAGGGTTACAGGATACATACGTTTAGCTAGAAGATCAGGGTGGGCCGAAGGGCCTGTTTATGTACTGTAGTTCTCTATGCCCTATGCTCTCCTGCCTGCTCCAAGTAACTGTTAACACATGTAGCAATCAACAATCTATCAATCTCTGCCTAATGACTTGGCTTTCACTGCCATCCAAGGCAATACATTCCACAATTCACCACCTGCTGGTCTCCTCATCTCAGCACTAAAGGAGCATCAAATTATTCTGGATCGTAGACTCTCCTGCTGAATTGAAATGTTCGCTCCAGTTCCTTTCTGTCCAGCCCATTCAGTATCCTGTCGGTTCCCTCATCGTTCTGAACTTCATTTAGTACATGGCACAGGGACATCAAACACTTGTGTTACATCAGGCTTTTCATTCCTGGGGTTACTTCCTTTCTTTACTACAAACTCAATCTGCAAGTTAACCTGAAAGTAATGCTGAACTGAGACTCTCAAGTCCCTTTGCACATCTGATTTCTGAATTTTCTTCACGGTTAATAAACAGTCTACACCCTTGTTCTGCCTACCAAAGTGCATGTTCCACACTTCCTACACTGTACTCAATCTACCACTTTTTCGCCCACTCTTCCAAGCTGTCCAAATATTTCTGTAGACTCTCTGCCTCTGAAACACTATCTGTCTCTCCACATCTCTCAGTAACTTCTGCAAAACTTGACGGCAAAGCATCGGTTCCTTCAGAATCAAAATTGGGTTTAATATCACTGGCATATGTAATGAAATTTGTTGTTTTGCAGCAGCCATACATTGCAATGCATTAAAAAATATAAATTACAATAAGAAATCTATATTAAAAAATTAAATTAAGTCAGTAAGTAGGGCAAATGAGAGGAAGGAAAAAGTTAAATTGTGCTCATAGGTTTACTGTCCATTCATAAACCTGATAATGGAGGGATAGAAGTTGTTTCTGAAACATTGAGTGTGTGTCTCATGCTCCTGTACCTCCTTCCTGATGTCAGTAGTAAGAAAAGGGTATGTTCTGGGTGATGGGTGTCCTTAATGATGGATGAAGCCTTCTTGAGGCATCACCTTTTCAAGGTGTTCTTGATGCTGGGGAGGCTAGTACCCATGATGGAGCTGGTTGAATTTGCAACTTTCCAATCCTGTATAGTGGCCCCTCCATACCAGATAGTGTTGCAACTATTTTCTCATGAACCTCCAAGTACCCCTAAACATCATCCTTAATAAAGGACTCCAACACCTCTCCAACTACTGAAATCAGGCTAGCTAGCCTATAATTTACTTTTTTCTTCCTCTCTCCCTTTGTAAGGAGTGGGTGACATTTGCAATTTTCCTCTCCTACAGAAAGATCATTCACTAATACCTCCATAATCTCTTCAGCTTCCTCTTTCAAAATGTTGGGTGTAATCCACCTTGTCCAGTTGACTTATCGACCTTCAGACTTTTCAGCTTTCCTAGCGCTTTCTTTTTAATAATATCAACTACGCTTACTTCTGCCCCCAACATTCTCAAATTTCTGCTAGTATCTTCCACAGTGAAGAATGATATACGATTCTTCTTAAGTTCATCTGCCATTTCTTTGTCCCCATTACAACCACTCCAGTGTCAGTTTCCATTGGTCCAATATCTACTCTCACCTCTCTTTTATTCTATACGTATTTGTTTCTTATATTATTGGCTCACTTACCTTCATATTTCAAATAGTACGTATTACTATTTAACTATTTATGGTTCTATTACTATTTATTATTTATGGTGCAACTGTAACGAAAACCAATTTGCCCCGGGATCAATAAAGTATGACTATGACTATATTTATTCTTTTCTCTCCTTAAGGTTTTTTCAGTTGCCTTTGCATTCCTCTAACTTCCCAATATTTTTTTGCTAAATTATACACCAACTCTTTTGCTTTTATGCTGGCTTTGTATTTCCTCATCAACCACAGTTGCATCATCTAGCCCTTAGAATAGATCTTCTTCTTTGGATTGTATCTGTCCTAAGCCTTCTGGATTCCTCCCAGAAACCCCAGCCTTTGTCATTCTGCCATCACCTCTGTGAGTGGCCCCTTCCAATCAACTTTGAACACTTCCTCTTTCATGCCTCTGTAATTCCTCTTACTCCACTGTAATACTGACTGTTTGGAAGCCTACATATAACTTCTACCAGGGTCTTTTTATCCTTGCAGTTTCTTAACTCTACCCACGAGAATTTTACTTCTTCCAATGCAATGTCACCTCTTTCTCAGGATTTTATTTCACTCTTTTTACCAATAGAGATGCCCTATCTTCTGCTGATCTGCCCGTCCTTTCAATACAATTGTATCCTTGAATGCTAAGCTCCAAACTATGACCTTTTTTCAGCCAGGACTCAGTAATGCCCATAAGTTCCTACCTGTCAATCTCTAACTGCAGTACAAGATCATCGACCTTATTCCATAAACTGTGTGCATTCAGATATAGTACCATCAGTCCTGTATTCATAACCGTTTATGATTTGTCCCCATGTTACAATTCAACTCATCTGTCTGATTGCAATTCTTCCGTATCATCTGCCTGTCCTTCCTCTCAGTCTCACTATATACTGCATCTACTTGGGTATCAACTGCTTCATCCTCAAACCTATCTTTCCAGTTCCCACCCCCCGGCAAATTAGTTAAACACTCTCCAACAGCTCTAGCAAAACTGTGATGAGGATATTGATCTTCACTCTCTTCTCTCTCTCAAACAGTAGGGTGAATTCCATCATATTGTGGTCACTGTTTCCTTTGGTTTCCTTCACCTTAAGTTCCCTGATCAAGTCTGCCTCTTTATGTAATACCAACCCAGAACTTTCTATTCCCTAGTGGGCTTTTCCTCAAACTGCTCTAAAAACCATCATGTAGACATTCCATAAATTCCTTTTCTTGGGGTCCACTACCAACCTGATTTCCAGTCTACCTGCATTAAAGTCCTATGCTCACTGTAACTTTGCCTTTCTCACATGCTTTTTCAATCTTTGTGTGTATTTTGCACTCTATATCCTGACTACTATTCACGTGCCTATAGTTATCTCCTATCAGGGTCTTTTTATCTTTGCAGTTCCTGGACTCCACCCATAAATATTTTATATCATAGAACATAGAACATAGACATATCAACACACCATGTTCATACTGAGTACCCATCCACACCAACCCCAATTTAACTGCTGCATTCCTTTCAACGACACCCACACTCCCCGCCCTTCGCTCCTGCCTCCCTCTTATTCCACAGGCAGTTTATAGCAGCCAATGAATCAACTCATCAATGTCATTGGAATGTGGGAGGAAGCAAAAATGTTGGGAAACCCACACAGGGATAGCGGGCTTCTACAAAGCCCAGGCAGACAGCACCCGAGATTGGAACCAAATCCAGCTCCCTGAGCATTACTGGTTTTAATTTGCAATGTGAGGGCATATGAAAACAGTCCAATAGATTTTTGGAACAGGGTGACGAAGTCTAGAGCAATAAATGCTTCACTTAGATCAAGTATAACAAACTTTTATAAGATTGTTAATATACAGCAGAAATCATTGGCTGGTAGCATCCTCATAAATCTTTTCTCACTCTTTCCAGTTTAACTAATTCTTTCCTTTAACGGGGTAACTAAAACTATAAACAATACTCTCAGTGTATGTTCAGCAACAACTTACATAACTGTAACATAATGTCCCAACTCCAAAACAAGGTGCCCTGGTTGAATGCTGTCATTATAAATGCCTTCTTCATCACCCTGTCTACCTGTGACACTGCTTTCAACAAACTATGCACTTGTACTCCTGTATCCCTCTGTTCCTTTACACTCCACAGTTCCCTACCATTTATAGTAAAAATCTTATGCTGGTTTGACTTTCCAAAGTGCATCTTTACACATATCTGTATTGAAATCTAATTTCCATTCCTTCATCCCGTTCACTAACTGATCAAGATCCCCTGTAATCTATTATAACCTTTTTCACTATCAACAACTCCTACTTTTATATCATCTGAAAATTTACTGATCAAGCCTTGTGTATTCGTATCCAAATTGTTTTTGTAAATAATGAGTAATAACGATCCCAACACTGACCAAAGTGACGCACGACTCATCTCCAGTCTCCATTTCGAGAAAACAACCTTCATCCATCACCATCCGCTTCTTTTCGCTGATCCAATTTTGAATACACTTAAATAGCTCTTCTTGGATTCTATGGTAACTAATCTTCCAGACCTTTCTACCATGTGGGACCTTGTTAAAGGTCTTGGTGAAGACCAAATAGACACTGTCCTACCCACATCTACACTTCTAGTTACATCTTCAAGAATCACCAAAAAAATTCTGTCAAATGCAAATTTCCGTGCAGAAAACCATACTCTTAATCAGACTCTGTCTAACCAAGTGCTTGTAGATTCTGTTCCCCCAGAATAATTTCCAGTAACCAGTGATATTAGAATGATCAAAAGTGTCCTTGCTACCCTTCTTAAACAGCAAATCAAATTTACCACATCAGTCTTTGGGAGCCAGAGCAGTGGCTAATAATGAAGCAAGTATCTCAGCAGGTGCCTCCACAGTTTCCTCTTTTGCCTTACACAGAGCCCAGGGATCACCCAGCCAGGCTCTGGGGATTTTATCCACCTTAATGAGCTTTAAGTTACAAGTACTGTATCTCCATCCTTGTAATATGAAAACATCTCAACATGTTCCCATTATTCTTTGAACAACCATGATTCTTTTCATCAGTAAACACCAGGGAGAAATATTCATGAGGAGTCCTACCCCTTTCCTGTGCCGAAAACAAATACAACCCTGATGAGGGGATCTACTCTGTCCCAAGCCACCCTTTTACTCAATACAGCTATAGAGCCTTTTGAGAATTTTCTTAATGTTATCTACCAGATCCATCTCATACTCTCTTTCCCTTCCTAAACACAAAATACCCTGCAGATGCTGGGGCCAAAGCAACACTTACAACACGCTGGAGGAACTCAGCAGGCCGGGCAGCAATGGTGGAAACGATCAGTCAACGTTTCGGGCCGGAACCCTTCATCAGGACTGTAGAGGGAAGGGGCAGAGGCCCTATAAAGAAGGTGGGGGGAGGGTGGGAAGGAGAAGCCAGGTGAAAAACCAGTAAGGGGAAAGATCAAGGGGTGGGGGAAGGGAAGCAGGGTGGTGATAGGCAGGAGAGGTTAAGAAGGAATAGGTGTTGAGTGTTGCTCTTTCCCTTCCTGATATCCCTCTTAAGAGTGTTCTTATTCTTTTTCTATATTCATCAAGAGATTCACTGTTCTCTGATCTCCTAAATCCCATTTATGCTTCCTTTTTTCTTGACCAGAGCTTCAATATCTCTTATTAGACAAGGTTCCCTTCACTCTAACAGGGTTATACTGCTCTGGGTATGTGATAACTTGTGGCCTGTAATTATTGTGACACTTAATTACTTAAGGGGCTCAACTGTCAAAAAAGGTTGTCTTACAAACTAGGCCAAAGGACTATAAACCAGCTACAGCTTCTGAGGAGAAACATATTTTTATCATGAAAAGCATGTCAGCAATGAAAGAGTTCTATCTCACAGAGAAGGCATAGGTTATGCAGATAACATCCAGAACCATAGTTTCCTCCTTTTAGTGGTTTTATAAAAAAGCTCAGGTAGTGAAACTATGCTCAACTCAAATGGAATGTCATGATGACCTGTCCTCCTTTAGTTGGCAGTACTCTTAAATAATTAATTGTCCAAAATTTGATCAGTAAACTTCAGAGAGAGGAAAAAAGAAATTTTCAATGATATACTGTCTGTTTGTTAAATACATGCAAAGAATTCCCACAATACTGCTTTGCTACAGTTTCAAAGCTTTTAAACAACCAGCAACAGCTCCCATGGACCTTTTGGGGTGATGTGAATATTTAGGGATCTGCTAGAATCCTTTGATTTAAATTCAGCTCGGAAGTCTTATTCATTAAGTCATTCGGCACAGAAGGAGAGCATTTAGTCCAACTCCTTCATGCTGGCCATGGTGCCCACCTCAGATAATCTCATTTTCCTGCACTTAGTTGAAGCCCTCTTAAACTTGCCTATGCATATACTTATCCAGGTGTCTTTTAAATGTAATTATTGTACCTGTCTCAATCACTTCCTTTGGTTCTATCTCTCCCCCTCTCCCTTTTCTCTCCTCCAGTCTTGAAAGACCATGAATCCAAATTAAGTGATTGGAAGTCAAATGCATCAGAAACTAAAGATGATTTTATTTCCTGACTGAAAGATAAAAACACTTTAAATCTGTGACATGTTGAATTGAAGGTGAACAGTCTTAATTTAATTCAGAGGTCCAGCAACAGAGCACCATGAAGTGATCGGTTGCTGTGACACTGTACATTTGCACTTTCATGACTGCCAGTAGATGGAGACAATCAAAATTCAAAGCAGATTTATTATCAAAGTACATATATGTCATCATATACAACTCTGAGATTTGTTTTCTTACAGTCATACAGTAATCCAAGAACTATAACAGAATCAGTGACAGTCTGCGGCCAACAGGACGGACAAACAACCAACGTGCAAAAACAAACTCTGCAAATAAAACAGAGAAAAATATTAACAAATAAGCATTAGATATCGAGAACGTGAGATGAGGAGTCCTTCAAATTGATTCCATAGGTTGTGGGAACAGTTCAGTGACGGGGAGAGTGAAGTTGAGAGAAATTATTGCCATTGCTTGAAGAGACTGATGGTTGAGGGGGCTTTATCTGTGATGTGCTGGGCTTTATCCACTGTTTCTGAAGGGTTTTTCTGTTCAATGTCATTGGTGTTTCCATACCAGGCTGTGATGCAACAATCAATATACACTGCACCACATATCAATAGAGGTTTGTGAAAGTTTTAGATGTCATGATGAATCTTTGCATACTTCTTAAGCGCTACAGTGCTTTCTTTGCAACAGAACATGCATGCTGGGCCCAGGACAGATCCTCTGAAATGATAATCTAAAGTTGCTGACTCCCACCACCTCTGATGCCTGATAGGGACCTCCAGTTTCCTCCTCCTGAAGTCAATGAGCCAAGAATAAAGAAGGTGAGACAATCAATTCACTGGATTAATAGGCTGCACATATGATAAATGTCTTTCACTGTTCATCAGAGTATGGCTGTGCTCTGCACCTCATAGAACAACAGGAGCAGGCATACTTTACATGATATTTAGTGTACTCACTCATGGTCTCCTCGTACTTCTGGAAGGCTTATCTTACACTTTCTGTTCTTACTACACAATAGACCCATACCCTTCAATGACTTGGCAATATTCACGGTGCTCTCTGGTCCCTTGGAGTCAAGTGTTCGGGCTCCACAATTCAGGAATGGCTTCTCCTCCATCATCATATCTCTGATTGGATCATGAACCCATCAACAGGATCTCATTCTTCGTTCTGTTTTATACTCGTTATTGATTTTGTGATCTTTTTTGTTTATTTTATGTTACTACTGCTGTAAACCATCAAAGTTCATGAGAAGTGAGAATAAATCTGATTCTGATTCTAATACTCCATTCCATTCCTGAGTGACTGTAGTACAGTTGAAAATACTCATTTCAGTTGACAGATCTCATCTCCCTGAGAGAAGTGCAAGAAACTGAGCAAATAAGCAGAATTAGCCAACCGTCATTCATCCAAGTCATTGTTGGTCCTCTACTTGAGTGTCGAATTCTAACGTAAATAATCGATTCCCTCAATCTACTGAAATCTATTGAACGGAATCAATGACTAAGCCTTCTCATGTTACTAAACTGCTTACTCCTTAGTCTCAAACAGGGCCACCTGCTCCAAGACTCCCATAGCAGAGGAAACATCCTTACTTCCACTGCCAGTGCCTTTTGGCATATGGCGGGAGGAGACGACGCAGCGCTCGCAGCTCTCCGGTGAAATGATATTGTATCAGTTAAATAGGGGCCATGGACAATTCTGATTTGATGGAGACAGACGTGAAAGTATAGAGGAACATCTGGAGAAATTTCTGAAATGCCGGTTTGCTGCCGTTGCTACTGTGCGATCAAGAATCTCCGGAGGGAAGGCCCCAAAATCCTCGGCTTTGCCTGCTGCTGGCGACCGAGGCTGAGGTCGAAGCGTTTGGATAGAGATGGTGCTCAGTACTCGGTGTCAGAGGGTTGATCCGAGCTCGAAGTTTTCGGACGACTCAGAGTCGGACTGTGGTCGGGCATGGCAGGGAGAGTTTTCTTCCTTCTCCCGTCTGCGTGAGTTGTGGGACCTTCGAGAGACTTTGAACTTTTTTACTGTGCTATGGCCTGTTCTTCATTAAGTTATGGTATTGTTGCACTGTTGTAACTATATGTTATAATTATGTGTTTTTTGTCAGTTTTTCAGTCTTGTTCTGTCCTGTGTTTCTGTGATATCACACCGGAGGAATATTGTATCATTTCTTAATGCATGCATTACTAAATGACAATAAAAGAGGACTGCGTGTCCTCATAATCTAATAACCTAATAATCTAATGGCCTGCCAAGGCCTTCAAGAATTCTGTATTTTGCAATAAGATTTGCTCATATTCCTCTAAGCTTTGAAATGCAGTCCCAGCCTACTCGTACAGCAGGCCTGCTGGCCCTGGGACAAGCTGAAACTCCTCAAGAGACTCTTTTAGAGGGAGGGGACCCAAAAAAAGACACAGCATTCCATGTGCACTCTCTCCTTGGTTACATGACATTATTAAAGCAAACACCTCAAACCTCAAAACTTGTACTTCATTAAAATGGTAGCTGCAATTCAGAAGATACTTAATGGCTTGTGAAGAATTCTAAATGCAAATGTATCTGAGCTAAAATAATCTCAACTAGGTCCCCAAGAACTTGACCTCAATGTGCACCGGCATTTAGACCTTGTGAAAGATATTTACAATAATGAGGTTTTAATGTGTAAACTTTAAAGTGTAGTTGGTATTACAATAAGAGTTGGTGGTGTTTTCTTCTCTCATGTGAACCACTGATGCTGAAAATGGGGACACTAGAGGCATGGATTGCTGAACAAGGAGACCAAGTGAATGTTGTATGTTTGGTTATTAAGTGCAGAAGATAAATAGAGTGCATTGCTTTGGATTTCCAGCATCTGCAGACTTTCCTTGTATGCTGGCCACATCTGTGGCTCTATTCAATATGACCATAATAGACCTAATCTTGACCTTAACACAACATGGCTGGAGACCATACCTGGATCTCTTGTTTCCTACTTGGTCACCAGATCTGAGTGCCAGTGATCTGGCCCTCAGCAGATTGTGGATCTCATGTTTCATCCAGTACTTCTGGTTGGGGAAGACACTGAATGATTTTGTGAGTAGATAGTAATCTACGATTGTCTTTATAAGTCCCTGACAACAAATCATCTTCTGATAAGTCCTTGTACATGCCCAATCCATTGTCTCGGAGCAACCCCTTTGCGGCTACTGTGCCTCCTGCAATCACTTCCTTGTTGTCCGTATCTCTAGAGCCTTGCTATTTAGCTTCTGCCTGTTGGCAGGTAGGATAGCCAAGTGATCAGATTTCCCAAAATGCAGTCTAGGCATGACATGGTAGTCATTCTTTATTGTAGTATAGCAGTGGTTGAATGTGTTAGGACAACCGGTGCTGTGCACAGTATGCTGATGATAATTGGAAAGAGATTTCTTCAAACAAGCCTGATTGAAGCCCCTGATCATGATTTAAAATGCGTCAGGGTGGGCAGATTGTTGTTTGATGACGGCAGCATACAGTATTGTGACTGCCTGATTAATGTCAGCTGTTGGCGGAATGGAAACTGCGGTTAGGAACAAGGAGGAGAACACTCTTGGCAAATACAATACAAATCTTAATCGTTAGATGTTCCACTTTTGGGAGATCAAGTGTTTGAGAAAACTGCCACGTCTGATCACCACAAGGACAACTGTGTTAGTAGGTTAATTGGCACATGGGTATAATTAGGTGAGGCAGCCTTGTTAAGCCAGAAGGGCTGTAACCGTGCTGTATTTCTAAAACAACTTTAAAAAAATCACAGAATATCAAGCATTCTGTCTCAAATGACACAAGAAAAAAAATAAGCAGACGAAAGCCAATTTCAAATGGCCGAATTATTATCCCAATACTGGTTAGGTCTGCATGGATTTCAAATGGTATCATTCAATGTTACAGATTCTTACAACCATCTAGCATGCACCAAGCTGGCATGAAACGTTTCCTGTTAAAGCATCTCCCTGCTCTCAGGCTGTGAAAAATCATTTGCTACATCATTCGGCAGTAATGTTTGTCTTATTATGGTTGGTGTGTAAAGAATGATTATGATTATGATCATGAGGACACACAGTCCCCTTTTATTGTCATTTAATAATGCATGCATTAAGAAATGATAAAATGTTTTTTCCAGAATGATGTCATGAAAACACATGACAAATTGACTTAAAAACTAACAAAAACCACATAATTATAACATATAGTTACAACAGTGCAAAGCAATACCATAATTTGATAAGAACAGACCATGGCACAGCAAAAATCTCAGAGTCTCTCGAAAGTCCCATCATCTCACGCAGACGGTAAACCTCCAGCGCCGCCAACTTGCCAATGCAGCATCCTGGAAGCATCCGACCACAGTCCGACTCCGAGTCCGACCGAAAACTCCGAGCTTCTGACCACCTCTTCGACACCGAGCACCAAGCACCATCTCTGCCGAGCGCTCGTCCCCAGCCCCGGCAACGGGCGATACGCAAAGCCGAGGATTTGGGGCCTTCGTCTCCGGAGATTCTCGATCGCACAGTAACAGCGGCAGCAAAGCAGGCATTTCAGAAATTACTCCAGATGTTCCTCTGCACTTATCATGGCTGTCTCCATCAAATCCGGATTGTGCACGGCCCCCTAGTTACACATAATCAATATTCATTCGGAATGGCCGCGCGCACTGTGTCGCGCTGCCATCTTCTCCTCCCTCCGAATTGTGGGGTGAGCAGCATTGCACACCTCCTGCCAACAAAATTTTTGTGCATGCCATCCTGGGCACATATGTTATAGGTTCACCATCCCTGGATTAGGGACCACAGGTTGCATTGGTTATAAAGTACTGTATATGATTAATTAGGGATCAGTATTTGCATTATGTGTTATTTGTTATTAAGGATGCATTATGTGTTATTAAGGTGTTATGCTTAAATGCACACAGCATAAGGAATAAGGTGGATGATCTTGTCGTACAGCTATAGATTGGCAGGTATGATATTGTGGCCATCACTGAGACGTGGCTAAACGATGCATGTCTCTGGGAGCTGAACGTCCAAGGATACATGGTGTATTGGAAGGATAGGAAGGTAGGCAGAGGGGGAGGCGTGGCTTTATTGGTAAGAAATGATATTAAATCATTAGAAAGAGGTGGTATAGGATCGGAAGGTGCAGAATCTTTATGGGTTGAGCTAAGAAATCGCAGGGGTAAAAGGATCCTGACGGCAGTTATTTATAGGCCTCCAAACAGCTGCAGGGATGTGGACTACAAATTACAACAGGAAATAGAAAAGGCTTGTCAGAAGGGCAGTGTTATGATAATTGTG
Source organism: Mobula birostris (assembly GCF_030028105.1). Classification (NCBI taxonomy): domain Eukaryota; kingdom Metazoa; phylum Chordata; class Chondrichthyes; order Myliobatiformes; family Myliobatidae; genus Mobula; species Mobula birostris. Next base: position 57,079,698 of record NC_092378.1, on the reverse strand, counting down.
GGGGATTTTAACATGCGAGTAGATTGGGAAAATCAGGTCAGCACTGGATCTCAAGAGAGAGAATTTGTAGAATGTCTGCGAGGTGGCTTTTTAGAACAGCTTGTTGTTGAGCCCACTAGGGGATCGGCTGTACTGGATTGGGTATTGTGTAATGAACCGGAGGTGATTAGAGAGATTGAAGTGAAGGAATCCTCAGGAGGCAGTGATCATAACATGATTGAGTTCACTGTGAAATTTGAAGAAGAGAAGCCGAAATCTGATGTGTCGGTATTTCAGTGGAGTAAAGGAAATTACAGTGGCATGAGAGAGGAACTGCCCAAAGTTGACTGGAAAGGGACAGTAGTGGTAAGGACAGCAGAGCAGCAGTGGCTGGAATTTATGCGAGAAGTGAGGAAGGTGCAAGACAGATATATTCCAAAAAAGAATAAACTTTCAAATGGCAAAAGGATGCAACTGTGGCTGACAAGAGAAGTCAAAGCCAAAGTTAAAGCAAAGGAGAGGGCATACAAGGACGCAAAAATTAATGGGAAGACAGAGGATTGGGAAGTTTTTAAAAGCTTACAAAAGGAAACTAAGAAAGTCATTAGGAGGGAAAAGATGAACTATGAAAGGAAGCTAGCAAATAATATCAAAGAGAATACTAGAAACTTTTTCAAGTATATAAAGAGTAAAAGAGAGGTGAGAGTAGATATAGGACCGATAGAAAATGATGCTGGAGAAATTGTAATGGGAGATAAGGAGATGGCAGAGGAATTGAACGAGTATTTTGCATCAGTCTTCACTGAGGAAGACATCAGCAGTATACTGGACACTCAAGGGTGGCAGGGAAGAGAAGTGTGCGCAGTCACATTTACGACAGAGAAAGTACTCAGGAAGCTGAATAGTCTAAAGGTAGATAAATCTCCCGGACCAGATGGAACGCACCCTTGTGTTCTGAAGGAAGTAGCTGTGGAGATTGCGGAGGCTTTAGCAATGATCTTTCAAAAGTCGATAAATTCTGGCATGGTTCTGGCATGATAAACCTGTTAGCTTGACATCAGTGGTTGGGAAGTTGTTGGAGTCGATTGTCAAGGATGAGGTTATAGAGTACCTGGAGGCATATGACAAGATAGGCAGAACTCAGCGTGGTTTCCTTCAAGGAAAATCCTGTCTGACAAACCTATTACAATTTTTTGAGGAAATTACAAGTAGGCTAGACAAGGGAGATGCAGTGGATGTTGTATATTTGGATTTTCAGAAGGCCTTTGACAAGGTGCCAAACATGAGGCTGCTTAACAAGACAAGAGCCCATGGAATTACGGTAAAGTTACATACGTGGATAGGGTGTTGGCTGATTGACAGGAAGCAGAGAGTGGGAATAAAGGGATCCTATTCTGGTTGGTTGCCGGTTACCAGTGGTGCTCCACAGGGGTCTGTGTTGGGGCCGCTTCTTTTTACATTGTACATCAATGATTTGGATTATGGAATAGGTGGCTTTGTGGCTAAGTTTGCTGATGATACAAAGATAGGTGGAGGGGCCGGTAGTGCTGAGGAAACAGAGAGTCTGCAGAAAGACTTGGATAGATTGGAAGAATGGCCAAAGAAGTGACAAATGAAATACAATGTTGGAAAGTGTATGGTTATGCATTTTGGCAGAAGAAATAAATGGGCAGACTATTATTTAAATGGAGAAAGAATTCAAAGTTCAGAGATGCAACGGGATTTGGGAGTCTTCGTGCAGGATACCCTTAAAGTTAACCTCCAGGTTGAGTTGGTAGTGAAGAAGGTGAATGCAATGTTGGCATTCATTTCTAGAGGAATAGAGTATAGGAGCAGGGATGTGATGTTGAGGCTCTAGAAGGCACTGGTAAGACCTCACTTGGAGTACTGTGGGCAGTTTTGGGCTCCTTATTTAAGAAAGGATGTGCTGACATTGAAGAGGGTACAGAGAAGATTCACTAAAATGATTCCGAGAATGAAAGGGTTAACATATGAGGAACATTTGTCTGCTTTTGGACTGTATTCCTTGGAGTTTAGAAGAATGCGGGAGAACCTCATAGACACACTTTGAATGTTGAAAGACATGGACAGAATGGATGTGGCAAAGTTGTTTCCCATGATGGGGGAGTCTAGTACGAGAGAGCATATTTGCCACGGGCGGCAGTGGAGGCCAAGTCATTGGGTGTAGTTAAGGCAGAGATTGATAGGTATCTGAGTAGCTAGGGCATCAAAGGTTATGGTGAGAAGGCGGGGGAGTGGGACTAAATGGGAGAATGGATCATCTCATGATAAAATGGCGGAGCAGACTCAATGGGCCGAATGGCCGACTTCTGCTCCTTTGTCTTATGGTCTTATGGTCTTATGTGCACCAGATTTATTACAACGCAATCATAAGAAAAAGGCATAGGAGCAGAAGTAAGCCATTTGGCCCATTGAATCTGCTCTGCCATTCCATCATGGCTGATTTATTATCCCTCTCAACCACATTCTCCTGCCGTTTCCCTGTAAACTTTGACTCCCTGACTTGACAAGAACCTATCAATTTCTGCTTTAAATATACTCAATGGTTTGGCCTCCACGGCCATCTGTGGTAGTGAATTCCACAGATCCAACACCCTTTGGCTAAAAAGATTCCTCCCCACTTATGTTCTAATTGGATGTTCCTCTATTCTGAGGCCATGCCCGCTGGTCCTAGACCTACCCACTTTAGGAAATGTCTTCTCCACATCCACCTTATCTAGGTCTTTCAATATTTGATAAGTTTCAGTGAGATGCCTCATCATTCTTCTAAACTCCAACAATTACAGGCCCAGAGCCATCAATTGCTCCTCGTACATTAACCCTTTCATTACTGGAATAATTCTGGTGAACCTCCTCTGGACTCTCTCCAATGCCAGCACAACTCTTCTTTGATAATAGGCCCCAAACTCTTCACAATCATCCATGCAGTCTGATGAATGTCTATATAGCCTCTGCACTACATTCTTGCTCTTATATTCTAGTCCACTCAAAATTAAGACAACCAACCAGAATAGACATCCTTTATTACCCATCTTTGCCTCCTGCCAGTCAGCCAGTATCTTTCCAGCAATACCATGGGCTCTTATCTTGTTAAGCAGCCTCATGTGCAGCACCTTACCAAAGACCTTCAGAAAATCTAAGAACACAGCATCCACTGATCCTCCTTTGTCTATCCTGTCTGCTCAAAGAATTCCAACAAATTTGTCAGTCAAGATTTCCCCTTACGGAAACCATGCTGGCTTTGCCCTACTAACCAGGGAAAAAACTGCTAAAGTTTGTGCTTTGAAACCAACTACAACCTGTTCTGCAGTGATGTGAGGTTTCTGTAGAGAGTAAATTATTACATTATACCAGAACTATTTGTACATATGCAATCTTCTTCCTGGTGTCATTTATTTCAGCCACTTCGAAGCTCGTGTGTTTCAAAAAGTTCGCTTCTCATTCTTTCAAATTGCAGTGAGTATCAACTGTTCTTCATGTCAACACCTTGATCTCCAGAGGCAAGCCCTTTCTTAAATATGGAAACCAGAGCTGTATGTACTCCTATGGATTCAGGGTCGCCAGTGGTTCGGAAAGTTCCAGCTCCATCTCTTAACTTCTGTGCTCTAAATCCCTTGTCACAAAGGACAAACTTTCACAGCTGCAGATTCGCCTAGCACAGCATTGGTCCGGAAAAGCAAGAAGCAATAACAGCCAGGTAACCAATCCCTTTTGTAAAGCTGCTCAATAAAGTGATCTTTAAATCCTTTTCTACGGGTGTCATCCTTAACTATTGAGGAACTGCGGAGAAGATGTTTTCAGAGATTCTGTATTGATAAGGCTTAAAAATGTTAATTTTAATGCTGTTTCCCTGCATTTTTTCAAGTCACGCCTCGCGCTGTACTGTTTAATCTTTCCTTGAGATCAACTTCTTTTTGATGTTGGCTGCTTGTAAAATCTTTCTTTTTTGAAACTAAATTGAAACGTGCAGGCGGCATGCCTGCAATTAGTGTCTCCTGCATGGCTGCATAGTCAAAGCAAGCTTTGAAATCCCCACAGATCAGGCTGATCTTTACATTTTTCAATAACAAGGCTGCTTGTTCAGCACAATGACATAATTGCACAATCTCTGCAGACAGTGACACAAGTTGTTCCAGACCACTCTCCCACTGGGAAGGATAGGCAGGATCTACGTAGGAACTCAGCTGCTTCTTGTGGCACTGATCGTATTTTATACAATATTCAGTCTTTATCCCTGGAGTTATCCTATCCTAAAAAATAATGCTGCAACACTCCGTTCTTTTTGCACTTAACCTCTGGCTGCCTGGAACTTTAAAGTATCTTCCACAAGCTCAGAATAGCAAAGCACGTTGAAGTACTTCTGGACTGTGGTCACAGGTAAAGGAGGGAATAAACCTACTACATACACCACACATATCAAAGTCTTACAGTAGACAATTGGCCAAATAACTCTTCTCACTGATGCCCTTTGAGGGATACATATTGAGCAGGATATGCTGGAGAAATAAAATAAAGACAAGTAATACTGTATGTACTTGGATTAGGCAGAGTCAATATTTCAGCCTGATGACCTTTCATCAGAACTAGGAAAATTCTGAAAACACAAATGTTTTAAGTGTCACTCAGAGGGGAATGAGCGTAGAGAGAACGAATAAAAAGTCTGTGATGAAATGATGAAGGAAGACTGTATTGCAGTGCAATCAATAAATCAGAGTTGATGCTCAACTTCCTTACTAACTCACTTGACTTTAATCCTCTCTAAACCAATGGACTATTTGAATGCATTCGCAAATAGATAAGCAGGAGCTGTATCTTCAGCACTAGAATCAGAGTCAGGATTGTTGTCACTGACGTAAGTCATGAAATTTGTTGTTTTGGTGTGGTAGTATCATGTGGACATAACAAATGAAAATAAGTTCTGAAATAAATAAACAAACAAACAAACAAACAGATAGATAGTATGAAAGAGGAATAGTGGAATAGTATTCATGGGTTCACAGACTATTCAGAAATCAGATGGCAGAGAGGACGAAGCTGTTCCTAAAACATTCAGTGTAGATCTTCAGCCTCCTGTACCTCTCACAGATGGTAGAAATGAGGGGACAGCATGTCCCAGTTGCTGAGAGCCCTTAATTATGGATGTTACCTTCTTGAGGTATTACCTTTTGAAGATGTCCTCATTGGTGTGGAGGCTTGTGTCCGTGATGGAGTTAACTGAGTCTATGACACTTTGAAACCTCTTACGGTCCAGTCCAATGGCCCCTTCATACCAGATGGTGATGCAAACAGTCCCGATACTCTTCATGGTAAATCAGAATCAGAATCAGGTTTATTATCACTGACATGTGATGTGAAATTTGTTAACTTAGCAGCAGCAGTTCAATGCAATACATAATCTAAGGGGGGGGGGGGAGAGAGAGAGAGAGAGAGAGAGAGAGAGAGAGAGAAGAAAATAATAAATTAAATAAAACATAATAAATAAACAAGTAAATCAATTACATATGTTGAATAGATTATTTTTAAGATGTGCAAAAACAGAAATACTGTATATTAAAAAAAAGTGAGGTAGTGTCCGAAGCTTCAATGTCCATTTAGGAATCGGATGGCAGAAGGGAAGAAGCTGTTGCTGAATTGCTGAGTGTGTTCCTTCAGGCTTCTGTATCTCCTACCTGATGGTAACAGTGAGAAAAGGGCATGCCCTGGGTGCTGGAGGTCTTTAATAATGGATGCTGCCTTTCTGAGACAGGGCTTCCTAAAGATGTCCTGGATACTTTGTAGGCTAGTGCCCAAGACGGAGCTGACTAGATTTACAAACATCTGCAGCTTCTTTCAGCCCTGTGCAGTAGCATCTCCATACCAGACAGTGATGCAGCCTGTCAGAATGTTGTCCACGGTACAACTATAGACGTTTTTGATCGTATTTTTAGAAATTTGCAAGATTATTTGGTGACATACCAAATCTCCTCAAACTTCGAATGAAGTATAGCCTCTGGCATTTCCTCATCATGACTGCATCAATATAGTGGGCTGAGGATAGATTTTCAGAGATGTTGACATCCAGGAATTTTAAGCTGCTCATCCTTTCCATTGCTGACCCCTCATTGAGGACCAATGTTTGTTCTCCTGACTTCCCCTTCCTGAAATCCACTATCAGTTCCTTGGCCTTGCGAACATTGAGCGCAAGGTTGTTGATATGACAACAGTTGACCAGCCAATCTATTCCACTCCTCTTTGCCTCCTCTTCCTTTAAACATGAGGATGACCTAAGTTAGTGTCTCATGTTCTTTGCAAACACTGTTCCTGTGCTGCCAGATCCATCCTCTCCATTAAACAGTCTGAAATTGAGACAGACTGTTAGCGGCCTCCATGTCAGGGTTAACTGTGTGAAAAGTTTCACAACTGCACAGCCTCTGATGCTGGAAATTCAAACCAGAAACAGAAACTGCGGGAAGCACTCGGCTGGTCAGGCGGCATCAGAGAAGCAGAGCCAGTGTCCATAGAGACACAACAGACTCTGCAAATGCTGGAAATTTTGAGCAACACACAAAAAAATTGCTGGCGTAACTCAGCAGATCAGGCAGCATCTATGGAGGGGAATAAACAGACGACGTTTTGGACTGAGAACCTTCATCACTACTAGAAAGGAAGGGTCTGAAGCCAAAATAAGAATTTGTGGGAAGGCTGAGGAGTGCAAACTGGCAGGTGGTAGGCTGGGGGAGGGAGATATCGTGAAAAACTGGGAGGTGATAGGGTGGAAGAGGTAAAGGTCTGAAGAAGAAGGATTCTGATAGAAGAGGACATTGGACCATGAGTGAGGTGATCTACAGGTTAAAAGGGTGAGATATGTGAGGGAGGAGAAGAGAAGGAGTGAAGATAGTGAGGTTTAAGAAGCTCTTAGGTTAGGCACATTAATTTGCAGATAATGAAGGGGTATAGATAATTGTGTATGTTGAAGGGATTAATTTATTTATGTGTTTAATTACTAAAAATAGATTCTAGTGTTTTTTTCCAGAATATATGATGCATAAACTCTTCTCGGGCTTCCAGCTGGGTCCAGGTATCGATTTTAACCGACGTTTCAATAACGAACTCTGCCATCTTCATCAGGGGTGATGTCTAGGCATGTCTAGTCCAGTAGTATATATATTCAGCTCCCATCATCCATCCCTCCTGGTTGGTTAGTCCTCAACCAATCAGGTTTCCACTGTCTCACCTTGTTTAAAATTGTATTCCAGTTCTTACTTAGAAGGAGACCTTTGTCCTTGTTGATATTCTTATTTTCCAGTCTTATTTTAATGGTTCCCTTCTCCAGGTGGTCCCAAAAGCCACTGGTGTGGTATTGTAGTTCTCTGCTGCCAAGGTCAATCCTGTGATCATTGTGTATGCAATGTTCTGTTACCACCAATTTCTGCAGGTAACTCAAACGGATACACCTCAATAATTGCAGTGTTCTCGTGCAGTGTGTTGAAACTCTGACTAAACACCAAGTTAAACCGGAGCCAATTGAGACAGAGTTGTAGTAAGACTAACCATTTACTGTTCACTCTTCCACATTAACATCGTATGGTGAAAACTGTTGATAAAAAAATACAAACATATACAGCGTCTGTTTCATTCTGGAGACCACCCGCGCTCTCTTCTTTTAGCGAGTGTCTCCAGCCACCCTGAGTAGGGAGCGAGGGGGTCCCGTCAAACCACCGCCAGGCCCGAGTCCACCCCACGTTTGAAATTGAAAAGCCGACACGCGCACCGCTTCCCTTAACAGAAGCCACGTTAATATTTTTACTTCAAATTCTGTCTTATGAACTTACGGCGTTGCTTCTATAATGTTTCTTTGTGGGTGGAAACGGAGCTCTTCAAGATCATGCTGCACGCATGGCATCCACCTTTCCACCTTCTCCGAACTGGAAGTTACACCCAAGACTCGGCGAAACCAGAGGTGACGTCATCACATGCCGCGATATACCATAGACAATGAATTTATCTTTGTTAAACAGTAACATAGTTATCAACCTTTAACTTTAACTAGAAAATAGTTACAAACAAATTATTTAAAGTGTAGACCCAACAAGGTCAAATAAATGCTTTAAGGGCAACACACTCCCCGCCTGACCTTTGTAAGGTCACTATAAACATGATATAGAACTTTAGTTTCTAGATCAGTCTTTAAGTAGAAGTAGAACTACCTCTGTAACTGGTCTCAGGGAAGTTTTCACTTCACCCTGGTCAGTAGTTTTTCACTCGACCTTCCTGACATGTTCATCCCTTCCAGGGAATGTGGCAGTGATTCTGGCCATTGGCCAGCAGTTACGGGTGATCTGCTTGTCCCTGAGCAGGACTAGATCCTCAACTTGAAGGTTCCTGCGAGGTGCTGTCCACTTCAGTCTGTGTCGCAGCAAAGGTAGGTATTTGTGGCTCCAACGGGTCCAGAACTGATTTGCAAGAGCCTGAACCTGTCTCCATTGCTTCGTGTACAATTCCTTGTCCGAGAAGTCTCCAGGTGGAGGGGGAACTCCTGCTTTTTGTGCAAGGAGCATTGCTGGTGAGAGTATGCTAATCGACCTTCAATGCAAATGAGATCCTTCTCTAGGATCGGGCTGAGTTTCCTCAAAGGGCTGTTCTTTGGTATTGGTTTATTAGTTTGGAGGGCTGAAAGCTCCTTGGCAAAGGCTGCCATTTGAGTTGTTTTAAGGATGACATCCTTTGCCTGGGTCAATTCATCCGGAGTGTGAGGTAACCCACATTTGTACCATCCTTTGCATTTGTTATTTTGGGGTGGGTGTTTGTGAGATCTGGTGATGTGGATGAGGAATGCAATTCCTCTCACTAGGGAGTTCAAGGTGGAGAATCGCTGAAAGCAGACAGTGGTACGTACTGATTCTTCCAGGTAGGTGGCACAGGTTTGTTTCTGCGGCCGGATTTCCGAGTCTCTCTCGGGTTTGATCAGCTCAGATGTCTCACTTGTTTGTGTCTTTTCTGCTGGTGGCTGATGCAGAAAGGAGGGTCTGGTGAACCAGGAAGTTTGCGCCAAACAGGATGCAGGTAAGGATCTCGATGCGTGGTCTGCAGGGTTTTCCTCTGTATGTATGTAATGCCATTGTTCGAGCTTTGAGGACAGGCAGATGCGTTGAACTCTATTGTGAACATACACATAGAAACATTTTGATTCATTATAGATATAGCCGAGCACTACTTTGCTGTCTGTGTAGAACTTGGTGGCATCCAGTTCTAGGTCTAGCTCGTCCTGGATAAGATCTGCCATTTCCACAGCTAGGACAGCTGTGCACAGTTCAAGCCTTGGGATTGTAGGCTCGGACTGAGGTGCTAGTTTCGCCTTGCCAGTTACAAATCCTACTTCAACTTGACCACCTTTCCGAACTACTTTCAGGTAGGCCACAGCACCGATGGCCTTGGTTGATGCATCCGAGAACACACACAATTCTCTGTGCACGGCCTCGGTGAGTGAGGTCACAGTGTACCTACGTGGGACATGAAGCTGTTTTAGGTCTTGAAGTGAATTTCTCCAAGCTTCCCATCTGCTTAGCTTGAGGAGTGTCCAGTCGGAGAGCTCAGAGGTAAGTTCTCTGAGAAGGGATCTTCCCTGGATTGTAACTGGCGCCAGCAGACCCAGGGGATCGAAAACGTTGTTGGGAGAACTCCACGGTGGGTGAATGGTTTGTTCGTGGTCGGCACAGAGAACGTGAATGTGTCGGTTGTGATCTCCCAAAGGAGACCCAAACTCCTTTGTGTGGGTAAGGTTTCTCCACCTAGATCTAGGTCCTTGATCGCTGGAGCACAGTCATCAGGTGGGAAGGCCTCCATGACTGCCCGACAGTTTGATGTGAACTTGTGCAAGCGGAGGTTTGGCTCAGCAAGTGAGGTCCGTGTTCGTCAGAGCAGATCGATTACTTCAGCTTGTTTCTGTACCGATATCAAGCCGTCATCGACATGGAAGTGTCTTTCAACAAACTTAACGGTGTCATTGCCATGCTCCTGTGCGCCTTCTCTGATGGCTTTTTGCAGCCTGTAGATGGCCATGGCAGGAGATGGACTATTGCCAAAAACATGGACCTTCATCCGGTACTCAATGACTTCATTGTTGGTGTCATCGTCCTTGTGCCATAAAAAACGAAGGAAGTTGCGATGGTCTTCCTGCACTAAGAAACAATGGAACATCTGCTGGATGTCTGCTAGGATCGCAACCTTCTCTTTCCGGAAGCGCAACAGAACCCAAGGAGGGCATTATTATGGTCGGGGCCTGTGAGGAGCACATCATTGAGGGAGATGACAGAGTACTGGGCACTAGAGTCAAAGACCACTCTGATCTGGTTGGGCCTTTGTGGGTGGTATACCCCAAACGTTGAGAGGTACCAGCACTCCTCATCTTTTCTCAGCAGCGGCACTACCTCAGCATGCCCATTAGCGAAGATCTTCTCCATGAATTCTACGTAGTGTTGTTGCATCTCAGATTTCCTTTTCAGGGTTCGTTGTAAAGATGTGAACCGGTTGACTGCCTGCTCTTTGTTGTTTGGTAAGCGCTGGCGCGGTTCTCTGAATGGTAGTGGGGTGACCCAGTTGTTCGCTTCATCTCTAAAAACCTTTGTGTTCATTGTTTTTAAGAATATGGAGTCTTCCACCGATGGAGCAAGTTTATTATCGTGCTTAGTTTGAGCGAAGACTGACTGTCCCAGTGTCTTCTCAGTTACTTTACTATGCTCGTGCCTTTGTTGTGCTTCCTTGATACACGCAACACTTGTGGAGGACTGAGAAGTTGAACGGTGGCCACTCTCTAACACCTTAGTCTTGATCATGTTAACTGTCGGTTTTTGTACGTTGCCAGGGCACAGCTCCCCTATCACCACCCAGCCCAGATCCAGATGTTGAGGAAAGGGGGTGTTGTGTGGTCCATTGACCTGCTGCCTGACTTGGTGCGCCCTGAGAATTTCTCTCCTGAGCAGCAGGAGTATTTCTGCTTCCGGATCCAGTTCTGGGATGTGCTTGGGCAATGTGGTGGAGATGGAGCTGGTGTAGCACTGCGCATAGCGTCGGAATCTCGGATTGGTTATTTAAGATCTCATTGCACTCTAAGAGTGGAGGGAGACTGATGATGACTTTCCCATCCAGTGACTCGAGCTGGAAGCCTTCTACCTTCCTGCCATATGTTTCTGCAATGCCAGAGCAAGTTCTGAGGTAGTATGGGAATGGATTACCCTTTACGCTGAATAACTCGAAGAACTCTGGTCTCACTAGGGAGCGGTTGCTCTGGTTGTGCAGAATTACATAGGCTTTGATGGCCTTGTCTTTGGCTCCCTTAGGGTATATCTTAGTGAGACAGATCTTTGAGCACGAAACGGCTTGACTGACCTAGACCCAAACTTCTCCGCAGCTTGAACTGACAATAGTTGTATCAGAGCAATCCTCTTCCTCCCCGCCGTCCTCTTGTGGGAGCGGAGGAGTCTTGGCAGTTTGCGGTGACGAGCCGGGATGCATGGCCCCATCATGATTAGTGCTGTTGCATTCCGAGCACTTTACGGGGAACGTACGCTCTTTAGCAAGGTGGGAGGTAGAGGAATAGCACTTAAAACATATTCTTTTTTCCTTGAGAAGTACCTTTCTTTCGTCAAAGGGTTTGTTTCGAAACATTCTGCATTTTTTGAGGGAATGGGGTTTGGCATGCAATGGACAATTCTTGCTAGGGTGATCGTTGATTGCGGAGACCGGTTTTATGCACTGAGACGGGTTTATTGATGACAAAATTGTTCAAAATGGGTTTGACTGGCTTGGTATGAGTTGTGGTGCTGCCTTGATTCATGAAGATTCATGAAGCTAGGGTCGTTTCGCCTCTTTGCCTCCTTGCACGCAAACCTACTAAAATACTCAAAGGGAGAGAATCGACCACCATTCTCTTCCTTGTACCCTGAGCCAATAGACACCTATCTTTCCTGCAGCCCAAATGGAAGTTTGTTCACAATTGGTCCATCTCCGCGTGAAGTATCCAGATATGACAGGCCAGTTAAATAGCCGTCTTCTTTAGCACCTTGAATCTCCATGAGTAAATCTCCCAGTTCTTGTAATTTAGTGTGGTCCTTGGCTAACACCCTAGGAAAATTAACCAGCCGTTGAAATAGCACCCTCTCAATAATTTCAGGGGCCGCATAGCAGTCCTGAAGTCTCTCCCATGCTTTGTGTAAGGCTACCTTGGGGTTGCTGACGTACACTGAGCGTATGCGTTTCACTTGTTCACTTGATTCCTTCCCAGCCATTTAGTCATAGGTCCAACTCTTGGGTTGCTGTGAGCTGGACTCCGCCGGTGACACTGGTGAGTGAGGAGTACTACGTATTATCGTCAAACTGGTACAGTCCTGAATTGATGAGGTCTCGTCATGCTAAATACTGTGCCAAGGGTTCTGCTGCGGGTGGCACGCTAGCTGAGGGAATATGTTGGGGAACATATGATTCAGTGTGTACGTTCATGATGGGATTTGATGTTCTGACTTCAGCCTTTGCCTTTGATCTCACCGGATCTGGTAAGCTTGGTGTCGGGAAGTATTCGTAGTCAGCCCTTTCATACTTGAGTTTGTGGCAAGGTTGCAGTTGTGAGTTGTCTTCCCCAGGTGGACGCGATGCAACAAATCTTCCCTGTGATTCCACACGAGATGGGATGCCAACAGGCAAGTATGGAGAGGGAGAATGAATCTGCAGGTCAATTTGAGATTGGACATATTCGCTGGTGCATTCCAATTTGGCCCTTTCTGACATAGATTTTCCTGTTTCATCTAGGACGTGCTTTCCTTCAGCATTTTCCAACACATGCTTTTACCGCGGCCGCATCAGCTTTTCGTTGTAGCGTCAGCATTTCTAATTCTGTATCTATCCTGCCTTTTCCTTCTGGTTTTCCGTTTCTCTGGCAGCCTTTTCCTTCTGGTTTTCCGCTTCTCTGGCAGCCTTTTCCATTTTCAGTTTTGCTTCTTGGTTAGTGTATGACGCTCGCACCTTGGCGGCTTCTGCTTCAGCTCTTGTGAGGGCAGCCACACTTGTGGATGTCCGACTGCTCTTGGTGCTGAGTACAAGTGACTTGGTGCTTGATCGCGAAGCCATCATACCACTTGTCGAAACACCGAATGATTCCACCTTTTCACTGTAGTGTTCTCGTGCAGTGTGTTGAAACTCTGACTAAACACCAAGTTAAACCAGAGAGTCGTAGTAAGGTTAACCATTTACTGTTCACTCTTCCACATTAACATCATATGATGAAAACCGTTGATAAAAAAATACAAACATTTACAGCATCTGTTTCATTCTGGAGACCACCAGCGCTCTCTTCTTTTAGCGAGTGTCTCCAGCCACCCCGATAGGGAGCGAGGGGGTCCCGTCAAACCACCACTGGGCCCGAGCCCATCCCACGTTTGAAATTGAAAAGCCAACACGCGCACCGCTCCAACCGTCACTTCCTTTAACAGAAACCATGTTAATATTTTTACTTCAAATACTTTCTTATGAACTTACGGCGTTGCTTCTATATGTAAGGGGGTTCTTCTTTTATGTTACTGCCTAAGCTAATTAAAGTGGCTTTTTTTTTATGTTAACTGCTGAGAAAGTCCTCCCGCTAGCAGTTTGTTTGGATTAGGTTACTGATAAGAGGGTGAACAAACCAATTGGGATAGATGTTATTCTTTCTGTGTGACTGTAAGTTATTGTGATGCGCAGGTTTTGGGTAGAAGGCGCGAGAGAGAGAGAATGAGGATGGAAAAGGTGCTGTGAGTTGGCAAATGGGGTCGGACCCCCATCAGGAGTCTGAGGTCCAGGGTGTTCGGCGAGGAGAGGAGACGGAGACGGACTCGTGTGGAGCGTCTGGTCGACCACCATTGCTGGTCCCAGGCGGCAGCTCAAGGTGGTCCGAGGGGATCGCAGGGTGAAGAAGGAGGATCCCAAGTTCTAACTGTGTGTGCACAAAGAGATTGAACTTTGATAAGTGTGGTGCCTTTTATTTTCCTTTTATATTTTATTCTCTATTAATTATAAAGTTCCAGTAATATCTATAAACTGTAATTCATTTAATCATATGTGGTGTATTGTCTGTTATTTGGGCCGGGTGGGGTACCTCACACAGCATCCACACAAACTAATTACCCAGTTTGGCGGGGCCGAGGGCTGTTTCCCCAGATGACAGCGAGCTGAGCGACCCTGAGGCTTGCCGGGGGCGCTACATATAATGTTTCTTTGTGGGTAGAAACGGAGCTCTTCATGATCATGCTGCATGCATGGCATCCACCTTTCCACCTTCTCTGAACCAGAAGTTACACACAAGACGCAGCGAAACCAGAGGTGACGTCATCACATGCCGCGATATACCATAGACAATGAATTTATCTTTGTTAAACAGTAACATAGTTACCAACCTTTAACTTTAACTAGAAAATAGTTACAAACAAATTATTTAAAGCGTAGACCCAACAAGGTCAAATAAATGCCTTAAGGGCAACACAATGATCCTTGAACAACAGGAATTCTGCAGATGCTGGAAATTCAAGCAACACACATCAAAGTTGCTGGTGAACGCAGCAGGCCAAGCAGCATCTCTAGGAAGAGGTACAGTCGATGTTTCAGGCCTTCATCAGGCTGTACCTCTTCCTCGAGATGCTGCTTGGCCTGCTGCGTTCACCAGCAACTTTGATGTGTGTTACAATGATCCTTGATGTGTGTTGGCAACCGCGCCCCCACCGAATTACTAGTTTCAATCAATCAGCTCAATATTTTGGGCCAAGTGTCTTATTCCTATGCTGTACTGTTCCATGTTTTGTAAATTACTTGTGAGTGTTAAATTCAATTATGCCCTGAGGGCTTCCAGGTCACCAGGTGACAGATGAATTTGTTGTTCTCTGAGGGTACGTCCACACTACACCGGATAATTTTGAAAATGCAGCTTTTTCTCTTCGCTTTGACCTTCTGTCCACACCGAAACGGCGTTTTCATCCCCCAAAAATGGAGATTTTCAGAAACGATCTCCAGAGTGAATAAATCTGAAAACGCCTAATATCCGTTGTAGTGTGTACGGAGTAACCGGAGAGATTTAAAAACACTGTCATGACAACACCACAACAACAATGCTTTTTCTGCTTCTGCTTGGTACTCTGCAAGCACTGCCGTACGGCTGTTATATCGCACAGTCGGTGTGAACGATGTGAAAGTTAAATTGTAAAGTGAGCTTTTTTGACTATTTAAAAACACTGTCATGACGAGTCGGAACAGATGGCGGCAGCGCGGCATTTCGTTATTTTCTTGAACGTAACCCCCCACACAACCTAACAATTTCAGAACAGACGGCAACGAGACTGTAGCCAGAAGAGTTAGAAATGTACTCACCAAATACTTTGACCTATAGCTTACTGAATAAATAAGTATACTCACTTTGCCCTGTTTTCTGTCCTTGCTTGTATGAAGGTGGTTTACCTATTTATGCAAGTACTTCTCTGACAATAGATGTGTAACAGCCTAATGTAACATTGTATAGAAATACAAGATAACTCTGATGCAGACATGTTTTATATATTTAACAAGGTGCTTTATTAATGCAACAGAGTTAGTCAGTTTTTCAATGTTCGTCGTCAGCTGTGTCATACTGTCCGTGAACTCCCTGTCGGTTGCCTCCATACGCTCCAGTTTTTTTTAGTTTTAAGTCCTCCTGCGCGACAGCCAAGAGCAATTCCTTTGAAGTTTTTTCTACTCTGTAACTGGACATACGTGCACCAAGTATACCGATTCCTCTTCGCTTGTTTTCTGTGAGTCCTACGCATGCCCAGTAGGATGAGATTCACCCAAATACCCACATAATGTGGACAGAGATATTTCGAAAAACGCTTAGTGTGGACGTCTGTCGTTTTTACTCGAAACCGGCGTTTTCAAAATTATCCGGTGTAGTGTGGATATAGCCTGAGCCTACTTTGAGCATGATTGAGGCATAGTAGGAGGTTGAATGGAGAGGTCAGAACAGGAGTTTGATGTAGAATCAACTGTCAGGAGACTGAGAGTTTAGGGTCACAGTGTGGACTGAATGGACGTGTTCCAGAAAACAGTTAAACCACTTTTAGTGTCTCTGAAGTGAGGAGACCATCAGATGTTTTCCATGATAGCGAGTATCAGATGCAACGTGCAAGAAAAATTTTAATTGCACTGTGTATAACATTGGTTTTGAACTAATTAACGATTTACCAAATTGCACCGTTTCAGTTGGGACATGGCGAGGTAAGGGAGCAGCACACTCAAAAGGCTGGAGGAACTTGGCAGGTCAGACAGCATCTATGGAGAGGAATAAACAGTCAACATTTTTGGGCTGAAGAAATTCATCAAGACTAGGAAGGAAGGGGGCAGAAACCAGAATAAGAAGATAGGGGGATGAGAGTACAAGCTGACAAGTGATGGGTGAGACCAGCTGAGGGGGATGACAGGTAAGTGGCGAGTGGAGAGTGAAGTAAGAAGGCTGGGAGGGCTTAGGTGGAAGAGGGAAAGGGCTGAAGAAAAAGCAATCTTATAGGACAGGACTGTGCACCAGGGAAGGTCGGGGCAGATGAGGAGAAGAGAAAGGGTGAGAGAGTAACAGAATGGGGAATAAAAAAAGAGAGAAGGAGGGACTGGGGAGTAATTACCAGAAGTTGGAGAAACTGATGTTTATGCCATCAGATTGCCACCTTTGCAACGTGTGCTCAGACTCATCATGGAAGTAAAGGAGACCACAGACAAACATGTCAGAATGGGAAGTCAAATTGAAATGTGTAGCCACCAAAAGATCCTGGCTGTTGCAGCAGACGGAGTGAAGAGGATCAACAAACTTGTGTTGGGCCCACCGATATACAGGAGGCCATACTGAGAGCACTGAACAAAATGGATGATCCCAACAGACACGCAGGTGAAGTTTTGCCCCAAATGGAAGAACTGTTTGGGGCCTGAATGGCGGTGACAAAGAGGTGCAAGGGCAGGTGGAGTACTTACCCCACTTACATGGATAAATGCCAAGATAGAGATCAATGGGGAGGTACAAGTGCACAAATTACCATGTACAGAGTGATTTCTTCAGTATCGAGGGGGGAAAGAAAGTGGCAGGCAGAGGTAAGTAGGTCTGGAAGTAGCTCTTCTGGTACAAAAAAGCAGTAGAAGTAGATGATGCAAAATAAAATGATAGAATTGGAAAAGTATGCATGAGTGTGGGCAAATGGGCTTGATCTGTTTTCCAGCTATATAATTCCATAGGTCCTTCAGTGTAAGTAAAATGTTGTCTGTGAATTTTCCAAGGATTTCTTCAACCTTGTGGGAGTCTGAAAACTTTGCAGACTGCAGCCAACTTTTCCACTTCTAATCAAGCATCTGCCAAGCATTAAAGGCAAGGTTCACAAAGTAGTCAGTAGGTTTGGGCCATTTTCACTTCATCCTGGGTCTGATCAGAGAGTGGATCTGTAACACATCAGGCAGGCTGTTGGAATAAATGATTAGACAATTCATCTTAGCTAACAAAATTCTCACCTCTGGCATAATCATTCTTCAGGGCAGGCATTGATGACATCTGATCATAACCACACAATAAAGACTTGTTCCTATAAAATGTAACTGATACTAATCCATACTTATCAAGAAAATTAAAAAAATGTTACAAATCCTTTTAATGGTCTCAGACTGAAATGTCAGCTGTTTATTCTCTTCCACATTTGATGCCTGACCTGTAGTGTGGGTTTCGCTGTTGCATTGTTTTCATTAGGCATTCTTTGGTCAATTATACGCTTGATCTTATCTGAGAGATCACATTATTTTCAGTTAAAGTTTACTAATCTGCATGCTGAGGGCTGTGTTCTCTAAAACTGAAAGTGGGTTGAATAGACAATATAAAATTGTCTACCCATTTCTTGTGAGTTAATCAACATAAAATCAAAAGACATTGCTGATCGAATTGCGGGACTCCCCCATCACAAAGATTGTAGCAGTTCAGAAAGAGCCTTCACTGTGCTAAAAATAAAGGCAACGAAGTATGAAAAATAATTATCAGTAATACCATTAAAACATGCAGCCAGAACATGTTATATTCCCAAAGAAGGGCTTGAGTCTGGAAAAAATGCATTCAGGTGAAGGAGAGGCAGGCAAGGGTTTGAGCAAGACTTCTACTTTAAGGTGAATGTTTGTTCCTTGGGAAATGATCCTGATTGGATAAGAATGATTAGTTTTATTTGTCACTTGGTCACTTGTACATCGAAACACAGAAACATACTTTTAAATGTGTCATTTGCATCAACAACCAATGCATTCTGAGGATGTGCTGGGGACAACCCACATCTGTTGTCTCACTTCTGTTGCTACCTACAACTTACTGACACTAACTTGTATGTCTTTGGAATGCCTGAGGAAACTGGACACCCGAAGGAAACCCAGAGTGTCACGGGGAGAGTGTACAAAATCTTTACTGATAGTGGCGGGATGTTTGTTAAATTGAAATGCACAGGAAAACCTTGTGCGCTTCAACACAGGCGTATTCTTTCTTCTGTGGGCTGCGGAATAAGGCCAAGCCATGGTTCAAGAAATTCATCATCAGCATTTAAATGGAGAAAAGGAAACACAGCATGCGTAGTCATAGAATAGATTCATAAATATAGCTATTGTGTCCAATGTCTGTGGGCTTCACTTATTATTCTGGCCTGACATTCTGGCACAGCACGGAAAATGTGTTGAATTATAAGAGGTGCTTGCTTGTTGGTGAATTTTTTAGCTCAGATCCTTACTGTCTATTAAGTTTCATATTTGTAGATGCCATGGGATTAGTTGAAGCACTGCTGGTGTCCTGGCAAACACACTGATTCACTAACATAAACATAAGAGATTCAGATGCTGAAAATCCAGAGCAGCACACACAAAATGCTGGAGAACCTTAGCAGCTCAGGCAGCATCTATGGACATTTTGGGCAGAGACCCTTCATTAGGACTGATTAGCCAACCTTATATTCCTTGTGAGATCATTGTGTGTAAAAAGCCATTGCATTTGAAAATAATTAGTGTTACTCAACACTGACAACACTGGTACACAACAAGGATGTGTGCTTAGCCCACGACTCCGCACTCTCTACATTCACACTGTGTGGCTAAATACAGCTGAAATGCCATCTATAAATTTGCTGATGACACAACTTTAGCAATGCATTTGACAAAGTCCTACATGGGAGGCTGGTCAAGAAGGTTCAGTTGCTTGGCATTCAGGATGAGGTGGTAAATTGGATTAGACATTGGCTTTGTGGGAGAAGCCAGAGAATGGTAGTAGTTGGTTGCCTCTCTGACTGGTGGCCTATGACTAGTGGTGGACTGCGGGGATCGGTGCCAGCTCCTTTGTTGTTTGTCATCTACACTGATCTGGATGATAATGTGGTTAATTGGGTCAGTAAATTTGTGGATGAGACCAAGATTCAGGGTGTTGTAGACATTTTGAGGACAGCGATCATGGCTTGCAGAGGGATCTGAAGCAGCTGGAAAAGATGGGACAAAAACGGCAGATGGAATTTAAAACTGATTCTGACTTATGGAATTATTTGTACTGAATTTTGTTTAAATAACAAAGTCATTTAAATAACTGATTTTGTTTAAAGAAATTATTATTTCTTATTCCTCTGTGGTACCATTTTTGTGATGAGGTACACTGATGAGGTATGCTTACTTTCCATTCCACCTTGCCTTGAGTTATACATTTCTCTCATCATCAAAGTGTGTCTGTGTTTTTAATCAATTCATTACTTAGGTACAATTTACAACTTTTAATAAAGTGCTATTTCTTGTTTGTTGATTGTGCACAGCATTACAAGGCAAATCCCATCACCCTCTGCTATACGGTTACTTTTATATTTGGGCATTTATTGCCTTGTATCGTGGTAACATCCTGGTTGATAATTGACTGCAGTACACAAATACGTTACTTTCCAACCATTTTTTTCCTTAAGATTTAATTTTTCTTTCCCAAAACATTCACAGTGTTGAATACTAAAGTGCTTGCCACTGACTGAAATTGCTCTTTCAGGCTGCAAATGAAATCTGGAAATACTCTCTTGTGTGTTAGCAATCAGCACTCCTACAACACTGAAGTGCCAGGGAAAGGGAACATGATAATGTAGTCTGACTTAATAGGTTCCTAAAACAGGCTATGGATGCCTTTGAGACGAATCACGTACTTGAGTGGTGCAGGATATAAGCAGCATTTCTAATGGCAGGGCCGGCACTGAGATGACATTTGAAACTGTGCCTCAGCAGTTCTCAGTAATGATTTATAGCCTGCCCTCACTGGTATGCCTCACACTGGAGTGGTGTTAACAAATACACAGAAATTTTTGAGTGTGTTAAACACTAATTTTTATCCCCTTGTATTGAGCATAGAGCATCTTAGCATCTGCATGAAGTCCAAAAGGGCAAAATATTTGGAATTTATGAAGATCTAGAATGATCTCACTGCTATAGAATGTGTAATATATTTTCAACAGGCGGTTACAGCCATAGAGATACATGGTCATACAAGCAAAGAAGTTCAAATTATATTTTATTATGAAAGTGCATATATTAAGATTAAAAAAGAGGTGAAAGTGGATATTGGACTTCTGGAAAATGACACTGGAGAGGGAGTAATTGGAAACGAAGAAATGGTGCAATAAGTTAGTAAGTATTTTCTGTTGAAAAACAGCAGAAGCATGCTAGAAATTTGAGAGTGCCAGGGATAGCAGTCAGCGTAGTTCCTATTACCAAGGAGAAGGTACTTGGGAAGCTGTAAGATCTGAAGGTAGATAAGTACTCTGGACTAGATGGACTATACTGAAAGAGATAGCTGAAAAGATTGTACAAGCATTAGTAGTGATCTTCCAAGTATCACTAGATTGAGAATGGTTCTGGAGGATTGGGTAATTGCAAATGTCACTCCAATCTTTATGAAGGGAGGGAGACAGAAGAAAGAAAGTTATAGGCCAGTTATTCTGACCTCAGTGGTTAGGAAGATGCTGGAATTGATTGTTAAGGGGTACTTGGAGGGACATGGAGGCCAAAGGCAGCATGGTTTCCTTAAGGGGAAGTCTTGCCTTACAAATCTGTTAGACTCCTTTGAGGAAATATCAGGCAGCATAGACAAAGGAGAGTCAGTGAATATTGTTTACTTGTATTTTCAAAAGGCTTTTGACAAGGAGCACACATGAGGCTGCTATACAAAATGAGAGTCCATGGTATTACAGGATAGATATTAGCATGGATAGAAGATTGTCTGACTGGCAGAAAACAAAGAATAAGAATAAAGGGGACCTTTTATGGTTGACCTTCAGTGACTACTGGTGTTCCCCAGGGTTTGGTGTTGTGACCACTTGTTTTCACATTTCTGTCATGTATTTGGATAATGGAATTTATAGTTTTGTGGCCAAGTTTGTAAATGATGCAAATGTAGGTGGAGTAGCAGGTAGAGTTGAGGAAGCTGCAGAAGGACTTTGACAGATTAGGAGAATGGGCAAAGAAGTGGCAGATGGAATATAGTGAGGGAAGCGTATAGTCGTGCACTTTGGTAGAAGGAATAAAAGTGAAGTCTGTTTTCTAAACAGGGAGAACATAACAAAATCCAAGGTGTAAAGGGTCTTGGGAGTCCTCATGCAGGATTCCCAAAAGGTTAACTTGAGGAATGAGTTGATAGTCAGGAAGACAAATGCAATGCTAATATTCATTTTGAGAGGACTAGAATATTAAATAATGTAGTGTTACAGCATTTTAAAGCACTGGTCAGAACACACGTGGATAATTGTGTACAGTTTGGGCCCTTTATCTAGGAAGAGAAATGTTAGCATTGGAGAGGGTCCAGAGAAGGCTCATGAAGATGATTCTGGAAATGACAGGGTTAAAGCATGAAGAGCATTTGATGGCTCTGGGCCTGTACTCATCAGTGTTTAAAAGGTTGAGTGAGCAGGACCTCATTGAAGCCTATTGAATATTGAATGTCCTAGATAGTGTGGATGCTTCCTATACAGTATTGGGAATATTTAGAACCAGAGGGAACAGCCTGAGAACAAATGAATATCCTAGTAGAGCAGAGATGAAGAGGAATTTCTTTAGCTAGAAGTTGTTGAATCTGTGGGATTCATTATCACCACTGATGGCTGTGGAGGCCAAGTGATTGGGTATACTTAGATTCTTGCTCAGTAAAAGCATTAAAGATTATGGGTAGATGGTGGGAGAATGGGTTTGTGAGGGATAATAAATCAGCCAATGTGAATAGTGAAGCAGACTCGATGTGCCAAATAGCCTAATTCCGCTCCTATGCCTTGTGATATAATGGTCTTAATTATGCCCTGTGACCCACAATTAGATACTCATCTATATTAATCACATTTGCCACCACTTGGTGCATAGGTTTTATACCTTGAAGACTCAAGTGCCATATACATTAAACGTGCATATGTATTGAATGTTGTGAGGGTCTCTGTTCTCACCACACTCAGGCAGAGCTCTCCATCTTCCACACACCCAGTAGATGAAATGATTCTTCTACAGATGGTCTCGACCTTGAGGTCACCGCTCATTCTTCTGAATTCCAGTGAGTAGAGACCCAAAACCATGCTCTTCGTATGACAAACCTTTCAATCCCGTAATCAATTTTGTGAACATCCTTTCCCATATCAGCACATCCTTTCTGAAAGAATAAGTTCAAAACTGCTCACAATACTCCAAGTGAGGCCTCACCAGTGCTTCGTAAAGGCTCGATATTGCATCCTTGCTTTTATATTCTAGTCCTCTTGAAACTAACACTAACATTGCATTTGGCTTTCTTACCACCGACTCAATCAATCATTTTCCAGGGGTCTGATATCTACTCTCAACTTTCTTTCACACTTTTTATACATCTGAAGGAACTTTTGGTATCCTCTTTAATATTAATGATAATAATCTTGGGTAATGATGAGTTTGAGTACAGAGAGGAAATTCAGAACCTGGTGGCATGGTGCGAAGACAATAACCTATCCCTCAATGTCAGGAAGATGAAGGAATTGGTTGTTGACTTCAGAAGGAGTAGCGGACCACACGACCCAATTTACATCAGTGGTGCGCAAGTGGAACAGGTCAAAAGCTTTAAGTTCCTTAGGGTCAATATCACAATTGACCTGACTTGGTCCAACCAAGCAGAGTTCACTGCCAAGAAGGCCCACCAGCGCCTTTACTTCCTGAGAAAACTAAAGAAATTTGACCTGTCCCCTAAAACCTAGATGCACTGTAGAAAGCATTCTTCTAGGGTGCATCACAACCTGGTATGGAAGTTGTCCTGTCCAAGACTGAAAGAAGCTGCAGAAGATCGTGAACACGGCGCAGCACATCACACAAACCAATCTCTCGACCGTGGACTCACTTTACATCACATGCTGTCGGAGCAGTGCTGCCAGGATAATCAAGGACACGATCCGCCCAGCCAACACACTTTTCGTCCCTCTTCCCTCTGGGAGAAGGTTCAGGAGCTTGAAGACTTGTATGGCCAGATTTGGGAACAGCTTCTTTCCAACTGTGATAAGACTGCTGAACGGATCCTGACCCGGATCTGGGCCGTACCCTCAAAATATCCAGACCTGCCTCTCGGTTTTATTTGCACTACCTTACTTCCCATTTTTCTATTTTCTATTTATGATTTATAATTTAAAATTTTAATATTTACTAACTTTAACTATTTTTAATATTTTTAATGTTTAATATTTGTAATCCAGGGAGTGTGAAACGCAGAATCAAATATCGTTGTGATGATTGTACATTCTAGTACCAATTGTTTGGTGACAATAAAGTATAAAGTATGTTATTGGCTTACTTAACTTTGTATTCCATCTTTTCCTCCCTTATGACTTTTTAAGTTTTTAAGTTAGGTTTTTAAAAGCTTCCCAACCCTCTAATTTCCCACTAACCTTTCTCTATTATATGCCCTCAATTTGGCTTTTATTTTTGGTTTTAACTTCTCTTGTCAGCCACAGTTGTGTCATCATTCCTTTAGGACACATTTTCTGCTTTGGGATGTATATATTCTGCACCCTCTGAATTGCTTCTAGAAATTCCAGCCATTGTTGTTCTTCTGTCATCCCTGCCAGTGTTCTTTTCCAATCAGTTTTGGCCAGCTCCTCTCTGATGGCTCTGTAATTCCCTTTACTCCACTGTAATACTGATACAGTTGACCTTAGCTTCTCCTTCTCAAATTGCAAAGTGAATTTTATCATATTATGATCATTGTCCTCTAAGCACTCCTTCACCTTAAGCTCAATTCGGTTCATTGCTCTACACCCAATCTAGAAAAGCAGATAAACTAATGGGCTCAACCTTAAGCTGCTTAAAAAAGCCATTTCATAGGCATTCTAGAAATTTTTCCTCTTGGGATCCAGCACTAACCTGATTTTCCCAATCTACCTGCATATTGAAATCCGTCATGACTATTGTAACTTTGCCCTTTTGACCTGATATAAAATCGCAGCTGATCTGGCCAAGGACTCAGCTCACCATCTAGCTTTTCCCTATAACCCTTAATTTCCCTGCTATGCAAAAATCCATCTAACTGTGTCATAAATATAGTTAATGGGGTAGCACCCACTCTTTCCCTGGGCAGAAATTCCACAGACTTGCAAGTCTTTGAGAAAAAACAATTTCTCCTCATCCACTTTACTTCATTACACTCCACAGTCAACAAGCCCAGCCTGTCCAGTTTATACGTTATATCTAAACTCTAGTCCTACCTTTCCCTACATCTATAACTTCTTCAGCCACACAGTCTCCTGAAATTTCTGCACCCCTACTCTTGAATATCTTTGAATTTGATAGGTCCATTTTTAGTGGCTGTTCCTCCATCTGTCTTCATGCATAAACTCTTAAATTCAGCGATACTGCCTGACTTGCTGAGTTTCTCCAGCATTTTGATGCTGTATATTTCCAATATCTGCAGAATCCCTTGTGGCTGTTACCTTTACCTCCATTACAACAATAATTCTCCTTCAAACATACCACATTTCTGACAAATCCCTTTGGAATGCTCTGACAGAGAGAAGAGGGCATCAGGAGTGCATGCCTTTTTCCTTCTCTGTAACATAGCTTGCTGTTTATTAGAATTTAGCAACAAACTTGAGTTACTCTGCTGTCCTGCTTGAGGGAAGTAGTGTTACCTCCTCAGGGGCAGAGTTCTAGCTAAAAGTTTCATAACTTATCTTGCATTGTAAAATCTTGTACAATCCTCTGAACTTTGAAAACGTTATTCCCATTTGAGTGGGTAAATGAAAAAGAAATTATGCTTTTGAGAATGGAATTCACATCACCAGCTCAAACTCATCTGTTGAAGACATGTATAGTAGGCCCAAGGTTTAGAGCAAAACTTTTAATTGCAACACCACATGTAGAATGATTTTCTCCTTTATTTTAGTGGTTTGAGATCTGCTAGTTACTGATAGCTGTGCATCTGTTGGTGATTTATCACCTTTTGCCCTAACCTGGCTCGAGTGGATGTTTTATAATATGTGTACCTTGAATGTAAAAAAATTGAAGACAATGTTGCAATGTCAAGAATTTAGAGCACGTCGACACTGAGGGAAACAGAGCCATCCAGATCAGTATCAAGCACTCATTCGGTCTTTCGCATTTTACCTACTTGTAGAGCACAAACACTGACATAGAGTCATTAGGCACTGCTGCACAGAAACAGGATCTTTGGCCCATCTAGTCCATTCTGAAATGTTTTTCTGCCAAATCCCATCTATCTGCACACAGACTATAGCCCTCCTTCTCATCTATGTATCTATCTATCCTAAACTCTCTTAAATTATATAATTGAATTCATATCCACCACTTCTGCTGGTAGCTCTTCCAATCTCATACTACCCACTGAGTGAAGAAGTTTCCACTTAAATATTTCACTTTTCACCCTGAACTTTTGACCTCTAGTTCTAGCCTCACCCAACCTTAGAAGAAAAAGCCTGCTTGCATTTTCCCTATCTACACCCCTCACAATTTTGTATACCTTTATCAAATCTCCCCTTATTCTCTTACATTTCTGTGAATAAAGTACTAACCTATTCAACCTTTCCCTAAAACTCACGTTTCAGATATTTTCAACAATATTTTGTTAAGGGTTTTAGATAGCATTTTGCATCTAGGGAATTCTGTGATCCAGTGGGGTAAGTATTTAGATGATAGAGGAAAGGAAACCCACTTTCACTTGAGCAAAACTAAACAAAGATAAGAAATTAGACGATTATCTTTACAATGCATGAACAGTGCTCACTCTGTAATTAATGCAAAGGCCGAATGTACTAATTAGATTATTGATCTCTGTGTTTATTCATTCAAATTCAGATTCAGATTAATTTATCACGTACAGTGCAGAGAATTGTGACATTTGTGTTAACAGCCAGCACACACAACAATATGCTGGGGCAGCCTGTAAGTGTCACCACATTTTCCACATAATGCTCAGCAGAATAGAACAGAACACAACAAAACCCAGCAAGTGACAAACAACAGCGAAGCAAGCCCTGTTTCTCCCTTCCACCCACTCACATATGTACATACACAGTCCTCTAATGCCAATTCACGTCGGCTTTGTTGTGGTAGTTAATGGGTTAATCCTATCCCACATGGGTGGAATTCACATACTGCCAGGAAATGTCTTCTAGCTACACTCAAAAGTGGATGCATTGTAATAACCTCTGGGCCACTAGCCTGGGGAAGTGCATACAGACACAGATACAGCAGAGAAGTCAGAGAAATCAGTCAAACTCGCAGAGGGAGAAAAGAAGACTGTTGTAGTCCAAATAAATAAAATTAATGAACAAACAAACAGGAAAATAGAGCAAACACCTGCAGTACCTACATCTATTTACCTAATAAAGCCCCCACAGCATTTGATTTCTCTAAACCAGGGTCTTTCAGAGATGGCTCAGACGCTTTGAGAGATTTAGGGTTGCAAGCAAATTCACTCAGGCTTTAAAAGATCATCAAGCAAGCGCACTGATATACTGCATGGTGGATATTGTAAAGGACTTCATAGGTGGATTTGGACTGATGTTGCTCAGTAAAAGGAATAAAAAACAGTGCAGGACAAAGACAGGAAAAAGAAATGCCATGTATAAGAGGAAACAAATACAGTCAAAAAGACTACAGAAAAAGGAGACAGTAGAGCTCAGCTCAATCAAACAAAACAATGAAGTGAAACAAAGAGCAGGTAAAAAGTCCAACTGCAGGAGATGCAGCAAGTCTCCATTTCATGTAAAAGAGCTCTGTCCAGCAAATGAAATTAGATGCCAGCAATGCATTAGAGTTGGCCAACATACATAAAAGCGAGTGTCACTTAAAAACAGTTCTTCAGGAGATCAAAGAAGACCATGATTTAAATGAAGGAGCTCTACATTCGAATAGACTGGGCTGGTGTACTATTGTTCAGTTGCAAAATGAGGCAGTGATGTTCAAAATGGACATTGGGGCCGATGTCATAGGCTTTCCTGAATGTCAGTTCACAAAACTGGTGAAGTAAACAGACATTATGCTAAACCCAACAAAGAAAGTGCTCATGGGGCCAGGGAAGTGTAGGCTCAGTGTGAATGGAATGCTTACTACTTCCATACATAAAAGTGAGAAACAGTTAAAAGAGGATGTCTATGTTGTTCAGAATCTCCTCTCACCTCTTCCGGGATGACATTGAAAGCTGGACCTCATTGTAAAGTTGGATTCGCTAAACTTTCTTCAGCGGCAGTAGAAATGCCCAGAGTTGTTCACTCGTCCAGGGGTTCTGAAGGAAGAGAACTGTATCCAGCCGAGAGCAGGAGTGATGCCCTACTCTCTGACCACAGCGAGGCATATACCTGAAAGAATGGAAGTACTTGACATCATAACTAGAGTGAATGAACCTAGTGACTGGTGTGTGGGCATTGTTTCTGTTCCCAAGTCAGATACCACAGTGAGGACCTGCATTGATCTAACAAAATTGAATAATGCAGTGAAGTAGGAGAAGCTTACTCTGTCCTCTACTGAGCACACATTTCGTATGCTGGGTAAAGCAAAGTTCTTCACCAAACTAAGTGCAATCTCAGGGTTCTGGCAGATCTGTTTAGCTCCTGAGTCATAGAAGATCACAAACTTTATCACATCATATGGATGCTATGCATTCAAGAGACTCCCTTTTGGCATTTCATCAGCCCCTGGACTCTTTCAGATGAGGATGGCCCAGATTTTGGAGACACTGGAAGGAGTAGTCTGTCACATGGATGATATACTCGTCTTTCGGAGGCTCAAGTGAGGAACATGACAATAGAGTGGAAGCTGCCTTGGAGAAACTGAAACAGGCTGGAATCGGCCTGAACAAAAATAAATGTGAATATGCAAAGTTGGAGGTGAAGTTCTAAGGCCAGCAACTGTCCTCAGAGGGAGTGCAACCAGATTCAGACAAACTGTCAGGAGTTCAGAAAATGGGGCAGCCTACAAATGTATCAAAGATCTGTAGTTTCCTTGGCATGGTAAACCAGCTGGGAAAGTTCAGTCCAGATTTGGCAGAGAAAACAAAGCCACTACAAAACCTCCACTCTCAGCGAAACGTTTGGACTTTATCTGCACCACAATAGTTAAAGCAGAGCTGACATTGGCGTTCTTTGATCCGAACAAAGCAAACAAGGTCTCAGCATTCGCCTCTTCCTTTGGTCTAGTGGGGAGTGCTCAGTGGCGCTTGGAAACCAGTGGCATATGCATCGATAGCACGACTCCTACTGAGCAACATTATGCCCACATTGAAAAGTAGATGCTGGCTCTCATGTAGGCTTGTGAACCCTTCATCTGCTACTTGATAGATACTAAATTCCTACTAGAAACAGTGCACAAGCCACTAATCAGCCTCCTCAACTCGAAAACTTGTATGACTTACGTGCACATCTGCAAAGATTGAGAATGAGGCTGATGCAGTATTCCTATGAAATTGAACATGTCTCCAGCACCAGACACTCTGTTGAGAATGCCATGCAGAAGCGAGTGGATGGAAATTGATTCCGCCCCTATGGAAGATACCAACATCTACTTAGCTCAGGTACATGAAAATTTCTCTGCATCATAGAGTAAATCAGACAATATTCGTGCTGAGTTGAAAAAGGAAAGAGATAAATATCTTCTCCTGAAACATCGACTGTTTATTCTGCTCCATGGATGCTATTTGACCTGCTGAGTTCTTCCAACATTTTGTGTGTGTTCCTCATGCACTGAGTTTCTCCGCTTACCTGTCAGTCCTCGAGCATTGAAATAAATGCAGTTTCATTGAGTAGATAACCAATGACTTCTGTTGCTCGGGTTACTGTTGTTCTCTGGGCCAGCAGAGGTTATTATTCTTTTTGGCATGGACATGTGTTCCTGTCTTAGGCATCTGTCATTTTGGTTTTTCTGTGTCGGTGCAGGGCTGCATGCACAATACATTCATAAGGTTTGAAGAAAATCAATGAAATTCATAAAGAATGAAACGCAATCCTCACCTCTTTTTGTATGGTAACTTATAAAATATTGGCTGCAATGAAAACCTTTCTCAGTCAGGGAACATTAAAGAGAAACATTTACTAAAAAATTGAGAAGGAAGAGAAGGAATGTCTAACCATTCTGCTTTTAAAATAAGGAAAGAAGACACAAAAGACTGTAGATGCTGGAAATCTAGAGCAACACACAAAATACTCGTAGGTTAGGCAGCTTGTATGGTTGTAAATAGATGGTTGGTATTTGAGGCTGGGACATTTCATCTGGACAGAAAGCTAATGGGGAGGTGGCCAGTATAAAGTGGAGGGAAGGGGTAGAGCAAGAGCTGGCAGGTGATGGGTGGATCCAACTGAGGGGATGATAGTTTGTTGGAAAAGAGAGGGAGAATGGGAATAGCGACAGAGGCTGGGAGATGATAGGTGGTAGTGACAAAGGACTAAATATGATGGAATCTGATAGGAGAGGAGAGTGGACCATGGAATAAAGGAAGGGAAGTGAGAATGAAAACTGGTGGGAAAAGTGTGTGGGAGATAGGCAGATGGAGGGAGTGAAGGAGAAGAAAAAGTTATGCTGATGGCTGCTAGTTTGATCAAGAAGAGATAAGAGAGAAAAGGGACAGAAAGAGAGCAGTTACCAGAAGTTAGATTGGTTGTTCATTCTGCTGGTTTGTTGACTATCCAAACATAAAGGAAGATGGCCACAAGAGTAGTTTGCCAAATTTCACTGTCTTGTCCAGAAATGGTTGGAACGTTCCAAAGATTATCTGGTTCTGTCAACAATATTGCTGATGGTGAACACATCCTGATGAGTTTGGAGACTGTAACAACCTTCTGATGTGAAACCTTCTGATCTTAAAGAAGTCATGTTTTTAAACAGTAAGGGAATTTGTGGCTTCATGTTAACCCAAAGCCTAGCAGGAGTGTGCAAGGGCTTAAGTCTGATTCGCTGTTAAGCAAACTTTACGAAACAGCAATGGAACCTATAGCCAAACTGAGGAAATTATCTTGCAGTTGTAATTATGGCAATGCTCACTGATGATAAGGAAGAGGTTAGAGTGCAGAAACAGCGATGCCTGGATTCAGAGGTGGTTGTTAGCAGAAGTAAATCCAGCTCTTTGAGAGTGACTACAAATTGCCCTAGCTGTGTTGTTGGCAAGTACAGACATGCCATTGAGAATGCTGTTTGATGTAACAGTGGGTAAGTGGGAGATATGGCAACACACACTGTTCCGAGGAAGCTGAGCATCAGTCTCAGAAGGTAAATGAAACCTGTTACCAGCGTGGAGGGAAACGCTAGCTGAATGTTGGTGCAGGCAGGGAAAGCATTGCCAAAGTGGATCAGAAGTCTGTAATTGTCAAAGCTTGAAGGAGTAAGCATAAAGTGGAGCCAGCAATAGCAAAGTAAAAACAAATAAAGGAAGCTTCTTAAACTCTGTGGAGTTATTACCATATTTGCTGCATTAGACAGGAAGTAGTACAGAAGTTAAGGTTACAATGTTTAATGTAAACAAAGCTGACTTAACAAAGTTAGAATCACTACTTGTTATGATGTATGTTAATGACAGAGATGTGCAGCATTACACCAAAGAGCAGAATCAATATGCAGCTGGCTGGTGAGAAAGCAGTGCACCATAACTTCAAACAACACAGGTAATTCTACAAACAGATGAAAGCACTGAAGTAGTTGGAGGTCGCTGATGTAACTGGATACAAAGGATGAGCTAAATCTTTACCACCAGAAGTCGCTGCAGGCGCTGGACAGCATTGCTGAGACTAGACCGGCTGACAGAAGTTCCCCTAGACTGGAGGAGGATCTGACATTATTAAAGTAGATGAGGCTGGAACGCGGCAGGAAGAGCTAGGGAGGTATGAAAATGTAGCAAGTGGGTGGATAAGGTGGTAAAGAAGGCATATGGCATTGGTAGGGTGTTGAGTATAAGAACATAAGAAATAGGAGCAGGTGGTGGACATCTGGCCCATGGAGCCTGCTCTGCCTTCAATGAGGTCATGGCTGATCTGGCCGTGGACTCAGCTCCACCTACCTGCCTTTTACCCATAGCCCTTAATTTCCTACTAGACAAAAATCTATCTAACTGTGTCCTAATTATATATACTAAATATATTTTTTACTGGTTCAATGGAAAGAGAATGCCATAGATTCATTACTCTCTAAGAATGGAAATCCCTCCCCATTTCTGTCATAAATCTATTCCCCTGAATCTTGAGTCTATGGCCCCTAGTTCTCTTCTCACCTATGCACCGTTACTACCCCTCAACCATCAGGCTCTTGAATTAAAGGGGATAAATACACTCATTTGTCACAACATTGAAATGTTCCCACAATCAAAGATCTCACTTATAAGGACTCTTTATCTCATGTTCTTGATATTTATTGCTATGTGTTTATATTTGTACTTGTACAGTTTGTTGTCGTTTGTACTCTGGTTGATCTTTCATTGATCCTGTTATTGTTACTATTCTATAGATTTGCTGAGTATGCCCACAAGAAAATGAATCTCAGGGTTGTATATGCCGACATATGTGTACTTTGATAATAAAATTTAATTTGAACTTTGAACATTGAACTTTGTGGAAACAGCTTTCCTACCTCTTTGGTATTTATCCTTTTCACAATTTTGTATGTTTAAATGATTCCCTCCTATTTATCTGAAATCATGCTGCAGAATATAAAACTTCAATCACACCACACTTGAAGTTCTGGTCACTCCATTGCAGGAAAGATGTGGAGACAGTAGAGAGTGTTCAGAAAATGTTTTCCAGGATACTGACTGGATTAGAAGGTACGAGCTATAGGGAATGGTTGGATAACTTGGGTTGTGTTGGAGGCTGAGAGGAGACCTGACATAAGTTTAAACATTATTATGAGAGACATAGATAGGGTAGATAAGTCAGAGGCTTTTCCTTAGCGTAGAAATGCCGAGTAACAGAGGATCTGCTTTTAAGTTTAGAAGGGAGAAATTTGAAGGTGGCATGAGGGGAAAGTTTACATAGAGATTAGTTTGTGCCTGGATAGATTATCAAGGGTGTAGTTAAAGAGCATCTTCCATAGGTATTTGAATATGAAGGAAACGGAGGGATGTGGATGATACACAGGAAGAGGATATCTCACATAAAATGGAATCGAGATCAGCACAATATACCCTGTCCAGTGCTGTACTGTTCTGTGTTCTGTGTAAGTTTTTAGCAATTAGGTGTGCACATAAATCAGCATCTAAACTGTTCAGCTTTTTGATATAACTCAGGCCCCCCAGTCCTGCCACAATTCCTATCAATATTCTTTCCTGTAACAGGATAACTGTTCTCTAGGTAAAGTTTTTAGTGACTGAAGATTTTGTAAAGTTCCCTCCCCCCACATTCTGGCTTCTTCCCCCTTGCTTTCCAGTCCTGATGAAGGGTCTCAGCCAGAAACGTTGACTGTTTATTCCTCTCATAGATGCTGCCTGACCTGCTGAGTTCCTCCAGCATTTTATGTGTTTCACTAACACACAGATGTCCAGATAATATTGTGCCCATTCAAGAGAGCCTTGGGCAGTTGTAGCTGAATGCCTTTATGCACACTTTGAAGTGGAGGATAAAAGTACACCAGTGCAAAATTCCCATATTATCTGGAGATCCTGGGATCTCTGTCTCCAAGGCTGACATCTGAACATCCTTCAAGAGGGTGAACCCTCACAAGGCAACATGTCCCGATGGTGTAGCTGGAAGGGTGCTGAAAAGCTGCACCACCCAGCCAGTGACAGTGTTCAAGGACATCTTCAAACTTCCATTGCTGCGGTTGGAGGTTGTCACCTACTTCAAAAAGGCATCAATCATATTGCCAAAGAAGAGCAGGGTGAGCTGTCTCAATGACTACCACCTAGTAGCACTCACATTTCCTGTGATGAAGTACTTTGAGAAGGTGATTATAGCTAGAATTACATCCTGCATGAGCAAGGATCTGGGCCCATTGCAATTTGCCTACCGCCACAATGGGTCTACAGCGGATGCAATCTCATTGTCTCTCCACTCAGCCTAGGACCACCTGGAGAGCAGCAGTACCAACATCAGGCTGCTGTTCATTGATTACAGTTTATCCCTACAGTACTAATCAACAAACTTCAAAACTGTGCCTCTGCAAATGGATCCTCGACTTCCTCATTGGGAGACCACTGTCAGAACAGGTTGGAAATAACATTTCCTCCTTGCTAACAATCAACGCCAGTGCACCTCAAGGATGAGTGCTTAACCTGCTGCTCTACTTCCTACACTCAAGACTGCATGGCTAGGCACCATCTATCAATTTGCCAATGACATAACTGCTGTTGCTAGAATCTCAGATAGTGACGAGGAGGTGCAGAGATGTGAGATAGATCGATTAGTTGAGCGCTGTCACAACAGCAATGTTGCACTCAACATCAGTAAGACCAAGGAATTGATTGTAGACTTCAAGAAAGAAAAGTCAGGAGAACACACACCAGTCATCATTGAGGGGTCAGTCGTGGAAAATGGGAGTAGCTTCAAGTTCCTGGGAGTCAACATCTCCCATGATCTATCCTGGCCCTAACAAATTGATGCAATCAGGAAGAACTTCATTAGGAGTTTGAACAGATTTGGTATGTCATCAAAGACTCTGGCAAATCTCTACAATGTGCCATGGGGAGCATTCTGACTGGTTGCATTCCTGTCCGGTATGGAGGTTCCAGTACAAAGGACTGGAAGAGGCTGCAAAGGGTTGCAGACTTAGCCAGCTCTATCAGTTATTTCACTTTTATTTATTTAGAGATACAGCACTTAACAGGCCCTTCAGGCACAACAAGCTGCATGCCAAGCAAACCTACCATTTAATGTTAGCCTAATGGCAGGACAATTTTCAGTTACCAATTAACTTACTAACTGGTACGTTTCTGGATTGTGGTAGGAAACCAGCACACCCAGTGGAAGCCTACTCAGCCATGGAGAGAACATACAAACTCATTGCAGATGCCACTGGAATTGAACTCCAAACTCTGATGCCCAAATTTATAATACTGTTACACTAACAGCTACACTACCATGGCATAACCCTTCAATGGTGACATTGTCATAAGACTGAGTTTCAAGAAGTTGGTATCTCTCACTAAGGACATCACCATTCAGGAATGTCCTCTTCTCATCTTCTCATTACTACCATCAAAGAGCAGGTACAGGACCCTGAAAATCCATATTTTAAGAACAGCTTCTTCCCCTCTATCATCATATCTTTGATTGGTCTGTGAACCCATGAACAGAGCCCCACTATTGTACTTTTGTAACTTCTTGTGTGTAGTCTGTACTGCAGTCACAAAACAACAAATTTCACAACATATATTAATAATATATTATTAATTCAAAAGAGCTGATTGTGGACTTCAGGAAGTGTAAGACAAAGGAACACATACCAATTCTCATAGAAGGATCAGAAGTGGTGAGAGTGAGCAGCTTCAATTTCCTGGGTGTCAAGATCTCTGAGGATCTAACCTGGTCCCAACATATAGATGTAGTTATAAAGAAGGCAAGACAACAGCCATACTTTATTAGGAGTTTGAAGAGATTTGGCATGTCAAAAAATACACCCAAAAACTTCTACAGTTGTACTGTGGAGAGCATTCTGACAGGCTGCATCACTGTCTGGTATGGAGGGGCTACTGCACAGGACTGAAAGAAGCTGCAGAAGATTGTAAATCTAGTCAGCTCCATCTTGAGTACTAGCCTATAAAGTACCCAGGACATGTTCAGGGGGCGGTGTCTCAGAAAGGCGGCCTCCATGGAGGTGCAGAAGCCTGAAGGTCTGCACTCAGTGATTCAGGAACAGCTTCTTCCCCTCTATATCCGATTCATAAATGGACATTGAATCTTGTGACACCAGCTCATTTTTTTAAATATACAGTATTTCTGTTTTTGCACATTTTAAATCTATTCAATATATATAATTGACTTGTTTATTTATTATTTTTATTTTTTTTATTATTGTTGTTATTTTTCTCTGCTAGATTATGTATTGTATTGAACTGCTGCTGCTGTTAACGAATTTCACGTCACATGCCAGTGATAATAAACCTGATTCTGATTCTGATAATAATAAACCTGATTAGATTGTTCTGCAAGCTCCTGTCGCTCTCTCTCTAACAACCGCTCATCCTACTCTGTGTCCTCCTAGCAGTCCTTCCTCACCTGCTAAGGGCTCCTGTGGGCTGAGGTAAAGACGTTTGAACAATTCTGGGATAGGCAATAGCCTGTAGCAATTAGTTGGCAAGTAACTTACAAAGAACGCTTTAAAAAACAGCTATACTGGGAGGCTTTTGGTACGAATGAGCAAATGTTTTATACTTATGTAGTAACAGGTAACAGATTTCCTCCATTTATCAACTGTAGCAAGTTGTTCTTTATAAACAAGTATAAAATTTCATTACATTAGGTATAAAGAGGAAATGTTTCCTACGTGGCGTATAAAGCTGTCATCGGCTAATGACACCAAGATGATTTTATAGCAGGACTGGGGGTGATGTGATTTCAATAAGACCTCCGATCAAACATGGGGCCTGACTGATTCCTTCTTCTTGTCTCATATATCCAGTCACAGATCCCTCCAGACAGCACCTCAATTACCGGCAATTAAGCAGACTCAGATAATTTTTTTTTCACATTTTTCTTGATTTTGATTTTATTTATTCATTTTTATTCATTTATTTAGAGATACAGAGTAGAATAAGCCCTTTTGGCCCCTCGAGCTGCACCAGCCAGCAAATCCCATCGACCCTGATTTAACATAACCTAGTCACAGGACAATTTACAATGAATGACCAATTAACCTACCTGGTAAGCAAGCTTCCAAACCATACGACAAGGTTGCGGTCCTCTTGGAGGGAATTACACCCATGTGACCAATTAATCTACTAAACTGTACCTCCTGAGACCTGTAGAAATCTCATGCATCCCATGGGGAGGATGCACAGAGACTACTTACAGACAGCACCAGAATTGAATTCCATACTCCAAAGCCCCAAGCTGTAATAGTATAGCACTAACTGCTACACTACTGTGGTTATCTCCATCAGACTTGCTAGAACTAAAGAATGAGAAGGAAGAAAGCTGTCAGGTTATTCACTGCCTTTGAAGGTATAGGCTCCATATTATTGTCTCCTTCATATAAACAATCTCCTTTACAGAGCTGGCCACTTTATTCTGAAGATGCAGGGTCATATCTGATACAGTACTCAATCTCAGAAAAACTGACATTGGAACCAGTTTATTATTATCAGATGTAACAAGCTGCAGTGAAAAGTTTGTCTTGCATACTGCTTGTATAGATCAGATCATTAAAAAGTTTATTGAGGTAGAACAAGGTAAAACAATAACAGAATACTGAATAAAGAGTAACAACTACAGAGAAATTGTAGTGCAGGTAAAGAATATAGAGAAAAATCATTAAGGTAGATTCTGTGGTCAAGAATCCAACTTATCATAACAAGGAACTACACTTCATTAGATACACCACTTTATGGCCTCTTTATTAGACACACCTGTACACCTGTTTGTAAATACAAATATCTAATCAGCCCATCATATTGCAGAAGCTCCATGCATAAAAGCATGCAGACATGGTCAAGAGGGTCAGTTGTTCATCAGAGCAAACATCAGAATGTAGAACAAATGTGATCTTAGTGACCTGATCGTGCAAAGATTGTTGGCCATACGGCATGGTTTGAGTATCTCAGAAACTGTGGATCTCCTGGAATTGTCATACAGAACAGTTTACAGAAAATGTTGTAAAAGCAAACAACATCCAGTGAATGTCAGTCCTGTGGGGGGAAACACCTTGTTAATGAGAGAGGTCAGAGGAGAATGACCAGATTCAAGCTTCCAGGAAGGTAACAGTAACTCAAACAGACTATGTATTACAAAAATGGTGGTCAGAAGAGCATCTCTGAAGGCACAACATGTCAAACTTTGAAGTGAGTGACCTACAGCATGAGAAGACCACGAACATATACTGAGTGGCCACTTTATCAGGTACAGGAAGTATCTAATAAAGTGTCCACTAAGTGTACCTAATAACCTTATAACAGTGGGATAGAATCTCTCTGTGAGCTTGTGCCTTTAGGCTTTGTGTCTTCTGCCTGAAGGAAGAGGAGAAAATAGAGAATGTCCAAGATGGTTGCGGGGTCTTAGATTATGCTTGCTGCCTTACTGGGTCAGTGAGAAATACAGGCATTGTATAAAAGGCTGAAGTATTAATTATTGAGAAAATTAAAAATTAATGCCCAGCTAGTAATTTTCCTGATGAACATGCTACCAATGCTTCAGTGGAGTATCTTTTCCTGTGTTCTCACCTGCTGTCAGTAACTGAACTCCATTCTGTTGTAGGCCTGTGTTTCGGCTCATACTCTAGTGCAGCACCAACCTGGAGTTGCGTCCCTCTGTTGAGTTGTTGAGCAGAAACCCTGTTTAGACTCTGAGTTGGAGTCAGCACTGTGTGGGTGACTGCTGCCTCACAGAGGCCGAAGCCAAATTCAGTCCCTACCCTGGCAGCTGTCTGTGTGGTGTTTGCACGTTCATCCTGTGACCCTATGGGTTTACCCCCAGCGTTCTGGGTTTCCCACCGCATCACAAACACGGGCAGGCTAGTAGGTTAATTGCCCACTCTATTTTGTCTCTCATGTGTAAGTGAGTGGTGGAATCTAAAGGAGCTGATCAAATGCAGGAAGAACAAAAAGGAACGGATTTGTGTTGGGTTAATATGAAAATGTGCTTCGTGGTGTTGGATCTGGAGGTGATGATTGTTCTATGGAAGGCAGGAATAAGGTGTATATCTTGTGTTTGCAACTACTTTATTAGCTGCTCATAACAAAGAAATAACAGCCACCAATTCACTGAAGACCTGAAGGAAGAAGACAATAGACAACAAGCAAAGAAGTTGTCACTGTATGATACTGAAGACTAACTCGCACTAAATAGATAGGGAAATCCCTTGTAAGACGGCCTATGAGACAATTCAATTTATGGCATGGCACAGGCTGCAGACAAGGTAACTACAAAAAAATACAGAACCATCTTTACTACAAATTGCTAAAAATCCACGGAACAGCCAAAGAGGTGATTATGCAAATATAGAAGCAAACATAAAGAAAGCTACGCCACAAGAAAATGACCATTTATACTCTATGTTGACAACAATAGATGACAGAGAATTGTCAGGCTAAAGGGCCTGTTTCTTAATGGGTGACTCTAACTTTATGAATGTTCTATGAAATGCATTTCAAAATGATCAGAGCAACTGTGTCACCCCATCGTTACCGAAGTAATTCAGTTACCACCCATTTCACGTAATAGAGTGATACAGCACAGAAACAGGCCATTCAGCCCAGCTAAGTCCATGCCCGACTTAGATGCCCATTTTAGCTTGTCCCATTTGCCTGCATTTAGTCCATAAACCCTCTAAATCATTCCTCTCCAATGTTCCTGTCCAAACATCTTTTAAATGTTGTTATTATACCTGCTTCAGACAATTCATCCAATATACTGACCACTGTCAGAGTGGAAAAAGTTGCCCCTCAGTTTCTTCTCAACTTAACCCTGTGCCCTCTAGATTTTATTCCCTTTCTTGCAGAAGAACAATGAGTGTGTTTAACCTATCCACGTCCCTCATGATTCATACCTCTATAAGGTCACTCACCAGATTCCTGTATTACAAAGAATAAAGTCCTTACCTAGCATCTTGATAGGACTCAGCCCCTTGAGGGCCGGCAACCTTTTTTTTGTCAGTGATCTTTGTACTGCTTCCAGTTTAAGGATACCTTTCCTGTAACGGGGGAGCCGTTCTCTAGATACAGTTTGCAGTGACTGAAGTTGCAACGTACAGGAAAAGTATTTAAAGTAAACCAAATCGAGAATTGAATAAAATTGAATTTAGAAGCACTGTACTGAGTATGTGCTCTGTCTACAGAAGTGCTGATCATTTTTTATGCAGTTCGTTTTGCTCAAACATAACTTCCTGTTCGTAAGCTGTTTTTTTCACAAATCTTTTCCTGGATGGGTTAATTAGGATTTCGACTTGTAGCACATAGAGCAGAAAGACATCTGTCTCCGTCCACTCTGTATTTGCCCTTGAAACAATAATACCTGTGAGTCTTGAGCTTCCTAATATTGGTAAACCTTTAGTAGACGTACCTTGCAGGAAGTATTATGCTTATCGTTTATCGCTTTTAAACTGTTGTTGCGCCACAAGTACACTCTAGTCCACGGCATAGCTATAGAATTTTGCATGTGTGTATTACCTTGTCTTACACCCTTCGTACGAATAATCGATAATGTTAGTATATTCAGGTATGCGTCGATTGTGTATTGAAGCAAATACGTGTTTGACTGAACGTTCTGCAGTTTCACAAAGTTTTGCTTTAAACCCTGAAGAAAGCTTACGGTATTTTTCAGAAGGTGCTGACTCCCTACCTAGCTTTGTATGCAACACATTATGAGGACAAGAGAGTGAAAAGATTACTCATCTTCAAAGGTATTCACGCGGATCGGAGACGTGGATGAGCGGCGTACGTACAATGTCAGCTTCTGACTCCAATAACTCCAATCGCCGATTCCTGGAAGTCAGGTCAGAATCTGGCGCATCAATCGTGTCTTCGCGACGCTCAGGAAAATCCGCACTTAACATAGCTGTAGCATCAGCCCACGCCAGAGCTGAAGTGGCAAGAAAAAGAGCAGCGTGTGCGAAGCGCGACGCTGAAATGCTAATTAAAAAAAGCTCGTGTAAACATGGAGAAAACTCGTGTAGAAGTTATACTGAGTGTGCTGAAGAAGCAGTGTGAAGCTGAGACTGCCTTAGCACGGACAAAGGTGTATAAAATAGCAGCTGACTTACTGGTGACCGTCTCTCTAGGAAGGCGACTGAAGAACCGACCATCGGTACAAGTTCTCTAATCTGACGCGGTTGCTCAACAGAAGATGAAATCAAAGCAACAGAGGAAGAAAGGAACCAGCTTCTTGTCATGCAACACACCAAATTTTTACCCAGTCCTCCTCCTGAACTTGCATCCTGTGCTCCAAAGAAAGATGAACCCTCATTTAAGGTACAAATTGCGAGTGCCCAATGTCAACCACTTACCACAGAAACAACTGACTGCTCAGCCCTCACTCACTGCAATAAATCACCACTGGGCAATAGTTTGAGTGAGATGCTGAGTCTGACTAGAGAAGCCCTGAGGCAGAGTCAGTCTGAATGTGGACAAGACAGTCATCAGGATAGTGGTGGAGAATCTGGGTAGGGTAGTGGAGAAAGAGTATTGAATTCAATTGAATTAACATAGAAACATAGAAAATAGGTGCAGGAGTAGGCCATTCAGCCCTTCGAGCCTGCACCGCCATTCAGTATGATCATGGCTGATCATCCAACTCAGAACCCTGTGCCTGCCTTCCCTCCATACCCCCTGATTGACTTTATTTCTTACATCCTTCACATACGTAAGGAGTAAAATCTTTATGTTATGTTTTGGTCTAAATGTGCAATGTGCAATTTATAGTAATTTATAATAAACCAGTCAATATAGCATAGAAATACAATTGTATCAGCTTGAATTAATCGGTCTGATGGTGGAAGAAGCTGTCCCAGAGCCTGTTGGTCCTGGCTTTAATGCTGCGGTACCATTTCTCGGATGGTAGCAACTGGAACAGTGTGTGGTTGGGGTGATTCAGATTCCCAATGATCCTTTGGACCCTTTTTACACACCTGTCTCTGTAAATGTGCTGAATAGTGGGAAGTTCACGTCAACACTTACAGTACGCTGGAGGAACTCAGCAGGTCGGGCAGCATCAGTGGAAATGATGAGTCGACGTTTCGGGCCAGAACCCTTCGTCAGGACCGAAGAATGAAGGAGGGGGAAGGATTTGAGGAATGCTTGTAGGTTCGGTTGAAACACCAATAATTTGAAAGACAAGGGGGTGGGGAAGGGGAAGCATCGACATCATAGGCATCATACAATGGGTATTAGAAGAAGGAAGCGGAACCATGAGGGAGGTTATAGGCAGCTGGGGGAGGGGGCAGCGTGAAATAGGGACAGAGGAAGGGAGGGGGAGGGAATTACCGGAAGTTGGAGAATTCTATGTTCATACCAAGGGGCTGGAGACTACCTAGACGGTATGTGAGGTGTTGCTCCTCCAACCTGAGTTTAGCCTCATCATGGCAGTAGAGGAAGCCATGTATGGACATATCTGAATGGGAATGGGAAGCAGAGTTGAAGTGGGTGGCTACCGGGAGATACTGTCTGTTGTGGTGGACATCGATAGATGTACTGGGCTGTCTGCACCACTCTTTGCAGAGTGCTGCGATCGAGGGACGTACAGTTCCCATGCCAAGCAGTGATGCAGCTAGTCAGGATGCTCTCAATTGTGCCCCTATAGAAAGTCCTTAGGGTTTGGGGGTTCATGCCAAACTTCCTCAACTGTCTGCAGTTAAAGAGGCACTGTTGTGCTTTTTTCACCACACAGCCAGTATGTACAGACCACGTCAGATCCTCGGTGATGTGTATACCGAGGAACTTAAAGCTGTTCATCCTCTCAACCCCAGATCCATTGATGTCAATAGGGGTTAGCCTGTCTCCATTCCTCCTGTAATCCACAACCGGCTCCTTTGTTTTTGCGACATTGAGGGACTTTCTTTGTTTTCTTGACACCATTGTGTCAAGGTGATGACTTTTTCTCTGTAGGCTGCCTTGTTATTATTTGAGATAAGGTCAATCATTATAGTATCGTCAGCAAATTTAATTAGCAGATTGGAGCTATGGATGGCGACACAGTCATGGGTATACAGAGAGTAAAGGAGGGGGCTTAGGACATAGCCCTGAGGGGCTTCTGTGTTGAGAGTCAGAGGGGCAGAAGTGAGGAAACCCACTCTTACAATATGTTGCAGAACACAGATGGACGCACACTGAAGCAAACACCATTGACACCATTGAACCTATTGACACTGCAGAAGAATTAGACGCAGATACAGCTGTAAGTTCAGAGCCTGTGCTTTGGGCTACTGGTTCCAGCACATCTGCAGCAGAGCACAGTGGGAAGCAAGCTGAGCATCCACCAGATGTGGCTTACTTCCCCTGACACTCTAAAGTCATGTTCTGGAACAACAGAAGTTACTGGAAGCTGATCTGGTGGATTTGTCATGGAATCAATAGGAGGGGAGATCTGCTTACCCCTGCCAACTCTTATATTGACTTGACCATATTCCCAACAACAGGGATGAAATCTCAATTCCTGAAGTGGCACACTGTCATTCACACCTTAAGGACATAGCTGACAAGATCCCTTCATTCGACTCTTCTGCTGAGATTCTCCTGTTGTTTGGCAGAGACACCATCCATGCACATAAGATATGATGCACCTTGTGCCCAACGACTGAACCTGGAGTGGATCATAGCAGATGAAGCCTGCCTATGCCTAATAGTGGATGCTCATCATTGCACCGTCAGTGCATTTTAGACTTATATCCTGAAGAATGGGAGACCAAGTCATTTCAGACCCTGTGGGAGTACTATCTATATGAAGATTGTAGCAGTAGCCAAAGACAGTCTTTGCAGTGGTTGCCACATCTGTAAACAACTTCTCAGTACAGAACAACTGAGTTAGGCAAAGGTTAGA
Source organism: Mobula birostris (assembly GCF_030028105.1). Lineage (NCBI taxonomy): Eukaryota > Metazoa > Chordata > Chondrichthyes > Myliobatiformes > Myliobatidae > Mobula > Mobula birostris. The sequence continues at coordinate 57,036,553 of NC_092378.1, read as the reverse complement.
ATCTTTGTGTGTGAAGTCAGGTGTATTTGGAGGAAGTGCAGTGTATCACAAAGCAGGAAACTCTTCCAATCCAAAGTTACCTTAGTGAACTCTGTCCCTTTCTTGACTCTGAGGGGCTGCTGCAAGTTGGAAGATGTATTAAGAAAGCACAACTTACCTCACCCAATCATCATTTTGGGAGAGCACCATGTCACCGGTCTTCCCATCAGATATTACCATGAGCAAGTCTGTCATCAAGGACGACCTTTTCAAAGTGGAAATGGTTAAGACTGTGCAGGAAGTCTGTTTCAAAACTAATCTCTGAGATTTTCTTTTTTTTGTCAAAGGCATAATGAAATGATCAGTTGACTTTTAGTTTCGGTAGTTAACTTTGACATCAAGTTTGACATTGTGGATGTCAAGCAGGGAGTGTTCCGCCTCGAAAGGTGCTGTTCATTTCGTATGCAGTTCATTTTGTAAAACATTAATTTCTGTACAGAAGGGTTTGGCCCAAAAAAATCAACTACATTTTTTCCATAGATGTTACCTTGCCTGCTGAGTTCCTCCAGCATTTCGTGTGTGTTGCTCGGATTTCCAGCATCTGCAGATTTTCTCTAGCTTCTGTTGATAAGCTGTTTTATTTTTACATCTTTTCCTGCAAAGGTTAATTTGGACTTCAGCTTGAAGCACATATGGTGGAAAGACATCCTTCTCCACCCACCCATTATTTGCCCATGAAACAGCAATATCTGAGAGTATTGAGTTTCTTAATATTGGTGAAAATTTATTAGATGTAGCTTGAAGGAAGTATTACATTTATTGTTCATTACTAATAAGCTATCGTGCCACAAGTTCACTTGAGTCCACAGCAAAGCTATAGAATGTTGCATGTGTATATTACCTTGTTTAACACAGAACATGAGAATAATCAATAATATTAGTATATTTAGGAGCACAATGATTCTGTATTGAATCTAAATCATGTTTCTGCAGTTTCACAAATTTTTCTCATTAAAAACCCTGAAAAAAGCTTCCAGCTCAGGTGATTTTTGAGAAAATGTTTAACTCCCTGCCTGCCTTTGTACACATGCACTGTGAGGGCAGTTGAATATGTAATTATCAGTTGCAAAACTGCACTTGGGACCTTCCTAAGTGCAAACTTTTCACCTGTCACTACATCACCTTACTAACTACACTTCGAGAGTACTTCATCAGTTATAAGCACCTTTTGATGTCCTATGGTTCTGGGAGATGCTAGAAAAAATATTTTCTTGTGGCAAGTGAATGCCAATTAAATTCACCTGTCTCACACTAACACTGAATTATTAATGTACCAAATGTAATCAATTAAAGAATTTTTCTACATACCATGGCTGCACATATTCTGTATTTGTGCAGAAATACACAACATTCCTAATAGATATTACTTGTTCAAATCCCACCGAAACTGAAGTCCAAAGTTCAAAGTCAGTTTATTATCAAAGTACTCATATGTCACATTATACTACCTTGCGACTCATTTTTTACAGGCATTCACAGAACAAAAATATGCAATAGAATCAATGAAAAACTACACACAAAGACTGACAATCAACTAATGTGTAAATGAAGCAAAGTGTCCAAATACTAAATAATAATAATAAAAATGATAAATATACAGTATATATAAATTTATATACATATAACATTATGTAAACTTCAGGTTTGGCCAGCACATGTTCGTCTAGGGGAAGACGTCTTCTGGCCCTGCCAAACTGAGAAATCTCGTTTCTGTGGATGTTGCGTGATGTGTTGCCTGGTTACAAATCTGCACCACAAAATATCAGACAGTACACCATATGCAATTCAATGACTGAAATTTATAAATCTTAATCTGGATATAGGATTAGCAAAGAAAATAAAAAGAAAAAGGGCTCATTTTAAGGAAAAAGTCAAAAGTGCACGTTGGAGCTCACTGACACGGTCATTCATCAACCATCGACCTCCTCCAAGCTTCACCAAGCTTCAAACCCTCGCTCCCAGTCCACTCCATCCGGTGGTCTACCAGCTCTTTCCACACGTGTCTTCCTTCTTCTCCTCTTGCCGACCAAAGACCGCAAAAATCTCTCTTCCAGACTCACAAGAAAGAACAACATTCTCTCATTGGATCGCCCCCACATTCCAAAGCCCCGTTATCTCTAGCCATGACCCAAATATTGCTGCTACAGAGAAACCATTAGATTAGCAGTGAAACCTTACAGCATGTTACAATTATATAAAATTATATATAATTATCTATACATACTGAGCAGCTAATTTATGAGGTACCTACTGTACTAGAGCCCACTCTATAAATATAATCTATCATATAAATATAATTGTGAAGAAAGCATGACAGCACCTCTATTTCCTCAGGAGTCAGCGGAGATTTGGCATGTGACGTAAAACCTTGGCAAACTTCTATATATGTCTGGTGGAAAGTGTGCTGACTGGCTGCATTACAGCCTGGTATGGGAGCACCAATGCTTTTGAGTGGAATATCCTGCAAAAGATAGTGGATTCATTCCAGTACATCACGGGTAAAACCCTCCCAACCGTTGAGCACATTCACATGAAACATTGCCAATAGAAAAGCAGCAACCATCATCGAAGATCCTCACCACCCAGGCCATGCTCTTTTCTTGCTGCTACCATCAGGTAGAAGGTACAGGTGCCTCAGGACTCACACCAGCAGGTTCAAGAACAGTTACTACCCCTCAACCATCAGGCTCTTGAACAAAAGCAGACAACAAAACTAATTTCAGAACTCTTCTATCTTGTTAATTCATGTTTGTTATTTATTGCTATTTATTTATTATCTGCATTTGCACAGTTTGTTTACAGTTTACAGTTCCTGATGCTTACAGTTGCTTTTCTACAGATTTACTAAGAGTGCCCACAAAAAAAGAGTCTCCTGGTTGTATGTGGTGACATGTATGTACTCTGATAATAAACTTTACTTTGAACGTTGAACTCAGTTGCCACTGAGTGTATGTTTGGGGTCTTTTGCTGGTGCAATCCACCCACTTCAGAGTTCGGTGTGTTGTGTATTCAGAGATGCTTTTCAGCACACCACTGCTGTTACAGATGGCTATTTGAGTTACTCTCACCTTCCTGTCATCTTGAACCAGTCTGGCCAATCTCTTCTGATCTCTCGCAATAAAAAGACGGTGTTGCGCTCAAAACTGCCACTCACTGGATGTATTTTGTTTCTCGCATCGTACTCTGTAATCTTGAGAGACTGTTGTGTATGTAAATCCCAGTAGATCAGCAGTTTCTAAGGTACTCAAACTAACTCCGTCTGGCACTAACAATCATTCCACAGTCAGTCACTTCGATCAAATTTCTTCCCCATTCTGATGTTTGGTCTGAAAAACAACTAAACGTCTGACCATGTTTACATGCTTTTATGCATTGAGTTGACTACAGCTCGGCATTCAGTACTATCATCCCCCCAAAACTAATCAATAAAGCTTCAAGACCTTGGCCTCAAAATCTCGTTGTGCAATTGGATCCTCTAATTCCTCACTTGCAGACATCAGTCAGTTTGGATTGGCAACATCTGCTCCACAATTTCCATCAGCAAAAGTGCCCTAAAAGACTGTGTGCTTATCTCACTGCTCTGCATGCTTTCCACTTATGATTTTTTCAAAGGTTTCAAAGGGACATTTAACGTAGGAGAAATTTATACAATATACATCCTGAAATGCTTTTTCTTCGCAACCATCCATGAAAACAGAGGGGTGCCCCAAAGAATGAATGACAGTTAAATATTAAAACCCCAAAGTCCCCCCAGCTCCCCTCCCTCCCTCACGTAACTGGCAGCAAGCAACAATCCCCCCTCCCCCCAATGGCAAAAAAAAGCATCAGCACCCACCACCGAACACACAAGTGTGAGCAAGGCAACAATAAAGACACAGACTTGCAGTACCTCAAAGACTACATTGTTCACCCGGCATTCAACATACCATAGGCTCTTTCTCTCTCCCTAATAAGGGAGAAAGAGGTTTCTCCGTTTCACTGCGAGAGGGGAGACATAGCAAACAACTCGCTGGTTTACGATGTTAAAAATCCGCTGCGTCGCTTTTTCTCAAGCTCTGTACCCAACGATCTCAGGTCTCTGGGCACACAGCTGTATATCTTCCAACTCCCCCAATGACACACGGATCTCCTGCTGTGACACCAAACTTTGGTCCGCCTGACTTTTGATCCGCCCGTCTCCAGAGCCCCAAGATCCTAGTCCTCTAAAGACGAGCCGAACTCTTAGGCCAAGCCCTCGGTGTGTCGAACAATGGCCTGTTGTGAAACCCCGAGAGCGGGTTCCATTCCCGCAAAGAACCGCAGTCAGCATGTAACACCATATCAGGGTCTTCAAAAGCACTCTGAAAGGGGAAAATAGAGATATTAAAGATGGAAATAGAGCTGCTTTCGAAGATGCAAGCAAAGGAGTTGCCGTTAGGCGCAATTAACCCTCCTAAGCTCCGCCTCCTGAGGCTAAGTATAGCCACGATGCCATATTTAATTTTGCTGATGACACCACAGTTGTTGTCACTGTGATGACAGATCAGTATATAGGAGGGAGACTGAAAATCTGGCTGAGTGGTACCTAAACAGTGATCTCTCACTCAATGTCAGTAAGACCAAAGAGTTGATTATTGACCAGGAGGAGGAAAACAAAGTCTGTGAGCCAGCTGTCATTGGGGGATAAAAGGTGGACAGGGTCAGCAGCTTTAAGTTCTCTGGAATTGTCATTTCAGAGGACCTGTCTTGAAAATGCCATTACAAAGAAAGCATGGCAGCACCTCGGAGGAAACACATGCATTCCATGGTGACAACAGAAACTCCTTACAGAACAGTGCCAGAATTTAACTCTGAACTCTGGAAAGCACTGAGCTGTAATAGCATTGGGCAAACCGTTATGCTACCATAACACCCTGGATGTCAATGTCTCTGAAGATCTATCCTGGGCCCAATACTTAGACGAAGGAATGGCAGCAGCTATATTGCATTAGGAGTTTGCGGAGACTTGGTATGTCTCCAAACACTGATATATTATTGAGATCATTTTAACTAGTTGCATCAACATCTGGTATGGAGGGACCACAATACACGATGGGAAAAAGCTGCAGGAAGTTGTAAATCCGGCCATCTTCATCATGGCCACTAGGACATATTCAAAATGTAATGCCTCAAAAGGTGGCACCCATCACTGAGGATCCCAATTATCCAAGGGGTGCCTTTTCCTGATTGCTACCATCAAGAAGGAGGCACAGGAGTCTGCTGGCACACAGTCAACAGTTTCTTCCCTTCCACCATCAAATTTATGAATGGGCAATGAACCCATGAACACTATAATACTATTTTTCCTCTTTTCTTGTACTACTTATTACATATACACTGTATATATACTTACTGCAATTTATTGTGTTTTAGTACTATGTATTGCAATGTACTGCTGCCACAAAATAACAAATTTCACAATATTTTACAATGGTATTAAACCTGATTCTGATTTCAGTAAATAAAGATACTGTAGATAAATATAGTGCAAAAATAAAATACAGTAGTGCAAAGGACTCTCTGATGTGAAGAATTTTATACTGATTTAACCCTTGGCGTGAAGCTGTAATTCTATTCTGACTATGGGAAGTGTGAATTCATTTAATCATTCTTAACTTCTCCCCTCAGTTTCATTGCTCATAGGAGATCTAACATCACCTTACACATTTTCCATGACATCTGGTGAACCGGCCTGCAGCAATGGCAACTATTCACCTTGTTTATGATTCCCTTTGTAAAAATAATACATTATAAAACTGAAGGAATATAAACCACTGAAAGAAGAATTACATCCTTGTACTTAATCGCTGGCCTTACCAAGAGCTTTATATATTACAGCATAAATGAGAGGTAACTTTAAAGAAATTTAAATGTGAATAACTTTTAGGAAACAAGAATAAGAGTGCAAATTCTTTGAGACTTTAGTGGGAACAATCCATTATATGGGCATGATCAGCAATAGTGAGGTATTGTTCATAATTCATACACCATTCGGAAATCTGATGGAACAAGGGAAGAAGCTGTTCCTAAAATTTTGAGTGTGGGTCTTCAGGCTCCTGGACCTCTTCTCTGATGGTATTAATGTAAAACAGGCCTATCCCAGATAGTTGGGGTCCTTAATGATGGATGCTACCTCCTTGAATTGTAACTTATAGTATTTTTTGTGTCTTACCTTGCACAACGGTTGCAAAATGCAAAAATTCTCAACATTTGTCAGTGTTAATAAACCTCATTCTTTTTCTGATCTTGCTGTAGTTTGTTTTCCTTTAAGTAGGTACTTAAGTTCCTTAAATACCTCACTGACCTGCTTAGTCAAGACAATGGCTGTGCTGTGTGTGAGCAAAGTGAAATTACTTCCTTTGTCGCTGCTGTCTACATCAAGTGCTCAAGTGATGATATTTGAATATCTAACCAAATCTGTACTTACTTGTCTCATTTGTGTTACTGTTTTCTCTTTGTCAAGAGAAAAAATAATTGGATGCAGTCTACCATCACTGCAGAACTTATATGTGCCCACGAAGAAGCGGTGGGGAGGGTAAAATCATTATGGACACTCCCCACCTTGAAAACTGCCTTTCCAAATGCTCCCTTCTGGAAAGTGCTCTTGGTCTATTAAAACTAAAACTTCACGCCACCTTAGAAGATTCTTCCTTGAGGCAGTTAATTTGATCAACTACAGACTCCCCTACTGCCCTGTACCTATTACCCCATCATTGCATTGTAGACACCTAAACCATTTTTATAATGCTGTTTACATTGTAAATATATGTTGGTATTTATATTTTTATGTATATTTTATTCTGTATCCATACTTTAAAAACTAAAATTATTTTTATATCATTCATTATACTTTATAATTATTGAACATTGTTTTTATTGCATGTCACACCCTGACCAACACACCACAGCAAATTCCTAATGCACATAAATGTATATGGTGAATAATGTAGATACTAGAGTTGATCTTTAGTCTGTATTTGGTGAATGAAGGTCCTGTTCTTCACACTGGTGAATAAAATGCTGGTGTCCATCTGTCGGTCTTTAATCCCAGCTGGTCGCATACAGTTTGATGATCTCAGGCATACTCAGGTGAATTACTATGAGCACCCATCATTCCATTCACCTGAATAATTCATTTAGCCCATGTCAGAACTAGCAAACTCCTGATCCTAAGGAACAACTATGTTCCTCAATCTGCCTTCTACATTTGGGAGAAAAATAGAGTGCCTGGAAGTAGGTACAAGGGGGATGTCAGGGGTAAGTTTTTCTCACAGAGAGTGGTGAGTGCGTGGAATGCACTGCCAGCAACAGTGGTAGAGATGGATTCAATAGGGTCTTTTAAGAAACTTGCAGATAGGTGCATGGAGCTTAGAAAAATGGAGGGCATGTGGTAAGGTAAATCTCGGCAGTTTCTAGAGCAGGTTACATGGTCGGCACAGCATTGTGGGCCAAAAGGCATGTAATGTTCTGTAGATGTCTATGATTCTATCAAAATGAAGTCCTACTCAGCAGTTGATCCGCAAAACCATATTCTAAAGAGCATATTGTATCTCAAACCTGCTCTGTCATTTAAGGATCAATGATCAAAGATCACCCTTATTTGTCCTATACATTTACACGCATTAAGGATTTGCTGTGGTGTGTTGGTCATAGTGCAGCAGGCAACGAAAAATAATAATATTCAACAATTGTAAAGAATACAGAATCATATGAAAATAAAAATTAATTATATACCTGTTTATAAAAAAACTAAGAAAGCTTGAGGTTCAAGGATGAATGTGAAATAAACTGATATGATTATGACTTCAACTTTCACTAACCCATGGCTGTCTTTCACCCCTTGCTTACCCGGAATCTGTCTGTCTTTACATTTAAAACTCTGCTATTGACCCCATTTCTTTCCTGCTGATTTCAACACCAGTAAATTACTTCTGGCAGTCACTAGTTGGCAATTTGTTTGTAAGTAGTTGTCATCCTTGTGGATATAATGAGATATTCCTGGATTATCTCATCTACAGCCTAGTTTTTGGATCCAAATTGGTGAATTCAACTACTAGATGTGTTTTGTGGTCTTGGCCTCTAAGTTCACTATTTGCTAGGGAGGTTTGAAGCCCAATGGATAGACAATGGTATTATTATTTTGCAGGATAACTTGTATACTTGGATGCTGAATATCTGCACTCACTGTTAGTTGTTGGCATTTATATCTAATTCAATTCTAAGACAGACTTCATTGATACAATTAAAACAAACTCTGCGAAAGTTGTGCTGTGGTCCAAACAGTTGATTGAATTCAGCTCATTTTCTGAAGATAGAAAACCACGTTACAGCACAGAGCACCATCAACGCTTTATCAATAAGTCTCTTGAAGTTTGATGAGTAATTGAGCCATGATACATCACACTAAATAATCTGCAATGTCTGATTATTTCAAGATTCTGAAGTGATATTCACTAAGAGAAAAAGTGATCAGAATTTAGTTACAACATTATGAAAAATTGAGAACTTGAAGTTAGAATGTATCTTCCATATCCTCGATATAGTGCAGCTGTTTGAAGACAATGAGACCATTTTGTCTGTAGATCAAATTCTCTTTCAGATCACAATCCAGTAAAAACAGTAGATCATATATCATAGAATGGAGCAGTACAGGGACATACCCTTCAGCCCGTGATATCTGTTCCATGCTATTTAAGCTAGTGGCACCTAATTCAACTAACCCCTTATGACTGCACATAGTCCATATCGTGTCTATCTAAGTGCTTCTTAAATGCTTCTATTGTACCTGCCTCCACCGCCACTCCTGGTGGTGTATATCAGGTACCCACTATTCTGTGTAAAAAAAATCTTGCCCTGCATATCTCCTTTGAGGTTTATGCCCTCACCATAATTGCACACCCTCTAGTATTAGATATTTTGATGCTGGGGAAAAAAAGATACAGACTGTCTATTCTATCTTGTGTAATCTTATAAGTTTCTGTCAGATCACCCCTCAGCCTCCGCTGTTCCAGAGAAAACAGCCCAAGTTTGTCCAACCTTGCTTTATAGCACATGCCATCTAATCCAGGCATCAGCCTGGTAAGCTTCTTCTGTACCCTCTCCAAAGCCTCCACATCCTTTGTGTAATAGGAAGACCAGAACTGAATGTAATACACCAGATTTAACATAACCAGAGTTTTATGAAACTGAAAGCTAAAGCCCTAACTCTTGAACTCAGTGCTACTACAAATAAAGGCACACACTCCTTAATACCTTCCTTACTACCCTATCAACCTTTGCAACTACTTTCATGGAGCTATGGACTTGGATCCCAAGATCCCTTTGTACATTGACACTGTTAAGGGTCCTGCCATTAACTGTGCATTTTCTCTCTACATTTGATCTTAAAGAACAAATAGAAAACAAAAATTCAGATTGAAATCACAAACTTATGCATGGCAGTCCCAACTCTCCTGGAAGTTTATATGAACAAATCCGTCTTCTAGAGCTCTTTCCTCTCCAGCCAGAAAGGGGGCTAGCTCAGCCAATCACTGAGGCACTTTCAACATGAATGTCAGTGCAGTCTCCAGCCATAAACCTTAAGACCAACGTGGAAAGGCCCAGAAATGTGACAGGAAAGCCAAGCCTGCCTTCTCCAGTTCAACAGTCTGCATTCCAGCTTTCTCCCAGTCATACAAGTAATAGAAACATACAGTACAGAAACAGGCCCTTCAGGCCATTTAGTCCATGGCAACAATTTAACCTGCCAGCCCCCATCAACCTGCACGTGGACTATAGTCCTCTATACCTGGCCAACTGTGTACCTATCCAAACTTCTCCCAAGTGCTGAAATTGAGCTTGTATGCACCACTTGAGCTGGCAGCTTGTTCCACACTATCATGATCCTTTGAGTGAAGAAATATCCTCTTATGTTCCCCATTAAACTTTTCATCTTTCATCCGTAACCTATGGCCACTAGTTATAGTCCGACCCAACCTCAGCGGAAAAGGCAGCTTGCATTTACCCTATGTATTGTCAGATCTCTTTACTTTGATGAAGGTAGACTGGAAGTAGAGAGACTGTTTCCTATAGTGGGGAAAGTCTAGGAGCAGAAAGCAAGGCCTCAGAATAAAAAGGATGTCCCTTTAGAACAGAAATGAGGATGAATTTCTTTAGCCAGAGGGCAGTAAATCTGTAGGATTTATTGCCACAGAGGACTGATGAGTATATTGGGTATGTTGAAAGCAGGGCTTGATAGGTTTTTGATTAGTAGGGGTGTCAAAGGTTATGGGGTGAAGGAAGGAGGAATGGGATTGAGAGGGATAATAAATAGCCACGATAGAATGGTGGAGCAGGCTCGATGGGCCGAATAGCCTAATTCTGCTTCCGTGTCTTATGGTCATTCCAAGAATAAATGTTCCAGTACAAGCGCATTAGATACACTGGGTAGTCACAATATTGTGAAACGATAGTAATGATGATTGGGACATTGGATGTGGAAAATAACCCATGATATTTTGGGATCTCGTGGTGTAACTAAAACTTCCCCATCCACCAGAAGATTTCATAAAATCCATGCTTTTGAACGCACGGCTTCCAAGGTCATTACAGTTGGGGTGGGGTTGGTTCAGTTTCAGGTGCATTGGACTGCATATTTTCTTCTGCAGAAGTCGCCGACCTGTGGACTTTGGGCAGCTGTTCCGAACCAATTGTCTGCTGTATTTTCTACATTATTGCAAAGACCAGCTTCCCGGGATGTTCCGAAGCAGGCGCGATTGGAATGCACGTTTTTGAAACTTTCGACCGGTGGGGCCGTCGCCCAGCGAGGGGAAAGAGCCACTAAGGGTCCCCGGAGAAAGGGTAACGGGATGATGCGCTGCCTTTGACTCCGGAACACGGACAAAGTGACAAACTCACCAAGGAAGCTGATCGGGGAACTGAACTAAATGTGATGACACTAAATCCAGTGTAAAGGGAGTTCGCGCCCGTTCAGTGGCCGCGTCGCGATGCTTTGGGGGTGGTAAAGGGACTGTCGTTGCGGTGTCTCCCAATGCAGAGCGGATCGGACCCCCTTGCAGCTCGAAAGGGGTTAAAGTACTGTTGGAAGCCAGAGCAGCGCCTGCCTCTCCCGACAGACAGACGGATTGGTTAGGTCGCGAGGCAAGAGGCGTGTTCCGTCCGTTTGATGTCGGATGGCCGAAAGGATCAATGGAGCGGAGCTCGCACCGTCCCCTGCCGGGTCTGTCTGCCGCCGCCGCCTTCAGCCTGGGTTCGAATGACTGGGAATGGCGAGCGCCTGCCCCAGCCGGCACTTGCTGAGATGAGCTCAGGCGGCAATGGGCGCTCGGGGTATTTGTGCAGATTTTTCTCTGCCTCTGGATGTTACTGCACAGAGCATTTACGTAACCCGCAGCCTCTCCCCCCAACCTCTTCAGCTTCTCCCTCTGCTGCTGGCAAGCCTGAGCCGAGGGTGTTTTGTGTTATACCAGAGGAGCTGGTGACGATTTGAATGCCTGCTACGCCTAGGAGGGAAAAACTCGGCTGCTTCACTCAGGGGGAACCATGCACTCGGTGATCTGGGTGGAAGGGCTCCTGTGTCAACTGTTTGTATTTCTAACTTCATGTCGGGGATTGCGTTTACATCCAAAACAAGGTACAGTGCTGGCACGTTGAAACTTTGCGGGTGCAGATTATGCGCATGTAGATGCCTGGAATAGATGTGAATTTGAGAGAGACGTCTCAGACGTCTACACACAGTAACCTCTCTAATATATAAAAGTATATATTAGAGAGGTTACTGTGTGTGGACGTCTGAGAAATAGGTTTATTCATCTGGATACGTCTATGCACTCCTTACTCATCATTGTTTAGAACAAGTTTATATGTGCAAAATTGTAGTTTGCTTGTGTGTTCAGATAGTTTTCTATATGCGATATATGTATTATGTAGTAAATCATATATAGCTATAGAACTATAATACTATACAACACAATATTGTTAAACTATAGAACTATAGAAGTGAACAGTTCTGACTTTGTATGACAGAAATAACCCGTGACATTGCGGGACTCGCAGGGTAACCAAACTTTCCTTATCGCTGCAGAGAACTTCATAAAGCAGCTAAGATCTTATGAAATAATTACACCGACGCGGGTGAACGATTTCGGAGAGGTCTTTCCTCACGCGCTTCACTTCAGGAGGAAAAAACGGAGCTCTGGGCTGGAGCTGTGGACAGCCCGGGCTCACTACCAGATCAGCGCTTTCGGACACCTCTACCACCTGAACCTTAGCGCCGACTCCGGCTTTATCGCACCAACCTTCCGCGTCAGTCACCTGGGCAGCGCCGAGCACGGGGAGCCGCACTCGGACCTGAAGCACTGTTTCTATGCAGGGCACGTCAACTCTCAGACTGAGCACACTGCCGTCGTCAGCGTCTGCACTGGCCTTGTGAGTATATTCCCGGTTGGGGTCGGGAGGGAGAGCAGATCATCCGATGACATCCTCAGGTTGGCAGTTTAGCAGGTTGAAGTGAGAGTGAGCGTTGTGGAGAGAAGGCGCGAGGGGAAATGTCACCCCGGGGATTGCCGCTGAGGGAGTCTGTCACAAAACGAGATGAGGTGTCGGTTGCTGGATGACTGTCTTTGACCCGTGCCCGCTGCCTTTAAAACGAAGGGTTGGTGGGTTGGTCACGTAGACAGGAAACTTAGGTTGAATAGAAGTTATCAGCTGAGGGGAGAGCGCCGGAACACTCGTCACTGCGGTCCAGGGAAGCAAAGTGAACTACTGAGGTGAAGTGTATCGGGACAATCTGACGCCGCGAACTCTGAGGCAGCGATAGTTCCAGGGAAACGGTGGAGGGCGGGAATCGACTGGTACAGATGTCAACCTCCTGCAATTCGGAAAGAGGTCAGAGTCAACTAAAGCGAACGTCTCAAGACTGTTGTCCCCCTCTTTCGCAGCCCTGTTTCTCCTGATTATGCGAGCCAAAAATCGAATTTTCACGGCAATTCACACAGTAATTATAGCAGTGATATTCTCAGCCTTCTCAGATGTCGCTTTGCCTGTTCTAAATTAAACGTGTTACACGGTTTGAAACTCTACCGCTGCTGTGCTGCATCTCAAAACATGGGGCATGGAAGTGCTGGCCAAGGAGCTGAGCCGCATCTGTCAGTGCCCCTGACCAGGAGACTTCCGTCTCGTGGCTTTGGCTAATTTAAAGAATCGATCCAATGGTATTCTCTAAGTGCGGGTAGAATTTCTCATCACACTGATGATTTTCATCCGAAAATTGTATTTTGAGCAAATACTTGGTGAGTGGAAGGAGCTTTTTCCACGAGTGTGGCTGTGTACAACGTGATCTTCATCAACCAGGCGCATTTGGGACAGGACTGACTTCCATTTTATAGAGGAACATAACAAAGAGTGTCTATAGCCAGACCTGAATTACTTGACAGCGGATGTGCATCACAAACGCAAGCATATTAGAGGGCGGAAGATTACAAGCACATCAAAGAACATAGTTTATGCACCTCCAGGCCTTGACCTTCATCGCAGAGGATAGGCCTCTGGGCTCCCATCCACCACTCACCAACACCGGATCTCTCAGGTTCCACTGTCACCTCCTGGGTCCTCGGAGCTTCCATCTTCCTGCCACCCCAACTTCCTTGAACACCCCATCCCTCCCCTCTCCTGTAGAAACGGCGTTCCGCTTCCTCCACCATTGATGCTGCTCCCGAATATCCGTGTTCACCCCATCTTCGCACCGCCTGAACAGCCATAGAGTTCCTCGCCCTTACCTACTATCCCATGAGCCTCCGCATCCAACACGTCATTCTCCGAACCTCCACCATCTCCAAAGGAATCCAACCACCAAACATATCTTTACCTCTACCCCGACCCCACCTCGCTTTCCGCAGAGATCGCTCCTTCCTTCAATACCTTAGCCATTCATCTCTTCCCTTTTATCTCCCTCCCAGCACTTCTCCCTGCCAGTGGTCAAAGTGCCACACCTGCCATTCACCTCCATTCTGGGCGCGAGCAGGCCAGGCAACAGGTCCCTGTGAATCTGCTAGGGTTGTCTATTGTGTCCGGTGCTCCTGGTGGGGCCCCTTCTACATTGGTGAGACCTGTTTTAAATTAGGGGACCACTTCGTCGAGCACCTCTGCTTTGTCCAGCACCTCCACTTCATCCGCCAAAAGTGGAAATCCAGATGGCCAAACATTTTAATTCCAATTCCCATTCCTGTTTTGACATATCGTTCATGGCCTCTTCTTGTGCCACGATGATGCGGCGCTCACGGTGGAGGAGCCACACCTTATGTTGGGTCTGGGTAGCTTTCAACCTGATGGAATGAATATAGACTTTTCCTTCAGGTAATTTTTCTCCTCCCTCTCTCTCTATGGTACATTCTCCTCTCCAATCAGATTCCTTCAGCCAACATAAAAGCCAAAGAAAGAGCATATAATAGGTGAAAATTAGTGGGAAGTAATAGGGTTGGGAAGGTTTAAAAACCAACTGAAGGGATCTAAAAAGTCATTAAAAAAGTAAAGATGGAATACAAAAGGAAGCTGGCCAATAATATTAAAGAGGATACTAAAAGTGTCTTCAGATACATAAAGTGTAAAAAAGAAGTGAGAGTGGATATCAGACTGCTAGAAGATGATGTTAGAGAGGTAGTAATGGGAGATAACGATATAGTGGATGAACTGAATAAGTATTTTGTATCAGTCTTCACTGTAGAAGACACTAGAGGTATGGTAGAAATTCCAGGTTTCACAGAAAATGAAGTGTGTGAAATTACCATACATAGTGAGAAGGCTGTTGGGAAACTGAAAGGTCTAAAGGTAGGTAAGTCACCTGGACCAGATGGTGTCCATCACAGAGTTCTGAAAGAGGTGGCTGAAGAGATCGTGGAGGTATTAGTAATGATCTTTCAAGAATCTCTAGATTCTGGAATGGTACTGGAAGACGGGGAAATTGAAAATGTCATGCCGCTCATCAAGAAAGGAGAGAGGCAGAAGAAAAGAAATTATAGGCCAGTTACTCTGACTTCAGCGGTTAGGAAGAAGTTGGATGGAGGCACATGATAAGATAGACTGTAGTCAGCATTGTTTCCTCAAGGTAAATTCTTGCCTGACAAATCTGTTGGAATTCTTTGAAGAAATAACAAGCAAAACAGACAAAGGAGAATCAGTTGATGTTGTGTACGTGGATTTTCAGCAGGTCTTTGACAGGGTACCACACATGAGGCTGCTTAACGAGCTATGAGCCCATGGTATTACAGGAAAGACGCTAGCATGGATAAAGCAGTGGCTGATTGGCAGGAGGCAAAGGGTGGGAATAAATGGAGCCTTTTCTGGCTGGCTGCCAGTGGCAAGTGGTGTTCTACAGGGGTCTGTGTTGGGATCAATTCTTTTTAAGTTTTATGTCAATGATTTGGATGATGGAATTGATGGTGTTGTTGCAAAGGTTGCAGATGATATGAAGGTAGGTTGGGGGCAGGTAGTTTTGAGGAAACAGAGAGGCTACAGAAAGACTTAGACAGATTAGGAGAATGGGCAAATAACTGGCAGATGGAATACCATCTCGGGAAGTGTATGGTCATGCGGTTTGGTAGAAGAAATAGAAAGCTTAAATATTTTTTAAATGGAGAGAAAATACAAAAAGCTGGGGTGCAAATGGGGTGGCAGTCCTTGTGCAGGATTCACTAAAGGTAAATTTTCAGGTTGAGTCTTTGGTGAAGAAGGCAAATGCAATGTTAGCATTCATTTCAAAAGGAAATCCGAGGATGTAATGCTGAAACTTCATAAAGCACTTGTGAGGCCTCATATGCAGTATTGTAAGCAGGTTTGGGCCCCTTAGAAAAAATGTGCTGAAACTGGATAGAGCTCAAAGGGGGTTCATGAAAATTATTCTAATATTGAATGGCTTATCTTTATGTGTATTTAAGGAAGAAGTTGATAGAACCTTGATTAGTCAGGTCATGAAGGGATAAGGGGGAAGGCAGGAGATAAGGGCTGAGAGGATAATTGGATCAGCCATGATGAAATGGCGGAGCAGACTCAATGGGCCAAATGGCCTAATTCTGCTCCTATATCTTATGGTCTAATGATCTTATCTCCTGCTCTTTATCTTTCCTACCCACCTGGCTTCACCCCTCCCCCATTTTCCTCCTTCTTTTATGGTCCTGAAGAAAAGTCTCAGCTCGAGAGGACAATTGTTCATTAATTTCCATAGATGCTGCCTAAGCTGCTGAGTTGCTCCAGCATTTTGTGTGCACTGCTTTGGATTTCCAGCATCCACAGAACTTCTCGTGTTTATAGCTTATGCTTAACCTATTATCATGTGCTGTATGAAGTTATGATAGATTGATAACTTGACATCAGTCCTGCTTCCTCCTTGGTGCAGGGACTGGGGAGAATTTTCTGCAGGAATAGATTCCTTAGTTACTTGTATGAGCCCTTTCTACCCTGTCCTTCCATTTATGTGCTAACTTGTTGAACTCAATATGCTGTCCAAGTACATTCATAAGAGTACATCATTCTCTGTAAGCTTTGGCACCCCTACTAATCAAGAACATATCAACCTCCACTTTAAATATATCCAATAACCTGGCTTCCCTTGCCATTTGCCCTAGTCACATCCTTTTATTCTTTTATTTTTTCTTTTATTCTTTTATACTTTTATTTTACTCATCCTATACTCTCCCACCATAGGAAACATCCTCTCCATGTCCACTCTATCTAGGCCTTTCAATATTCCGTAGATTTCATTTAGATTCCCCCCGCCCCCCCACAATCCTTCTAAGCGTCATTGAGCACAGGCCCATGAGCTATCAGATACTTGTCATAAGACATTCTCTCTAATTCAGACAGCGTCCTGGTAAATCTCCTCTGCACTATCTCTAATCATATAAAGTGATACCCAAAACCGAGCACAATACCCAAGTATCTTCTAACAAGCGTTTTATAGAGCCGCAACATTACCTTGTGGCTCGCGCTCAATCCCCCGATTAATGTGAGTCAACACACATATGCCTTCTTAATCACCCTATCTAATTGTGCAGCAACTTTGAGGGATCTATGGACTTGGACTACAAGATCCCTCTATTTCTCCACGCTGTTGAGAATTACAGAGGGATAATCTTCTGCAGAATTAGCCAGTTCTGATACAGACAGAGAAAGTGAATTAGCTGAAATTGTTGAATTCAATATTGAGCCCTAAAGGTTGCAGTAAGTCCAGATGGAGGACGAGGAGCTGTACTTCAATCTTATATTGGGGTCTCATTGAAACAATGCAGGAAGCTAGAGCTAGATAAGTCAGCATGGGAGTGGGACAATGAATTATAGTGACAGCTGCACCACACACACGCACAAAATGCTGGAGGAACTCAGCTTCTATAAAGGGACATAAACAGTTAACATTTTGGGCTGAAACCTAATGGTCAGTCCTAATGAAGGGTTTTTGCCAAAAATGTGGACCATTTATTTCCCTCCATAGATGCTGCCTTACCTGCTGAGTTCCTCTAGCCTTTTGTGCGTGTTGTTTAAGATTTGCAGCATCTACACAATCTCTTGTGTCTCTGTATGGTGACAGGGAACAGGTGCTCTGAGAGGTAAATGAACCCATGAACACTACCTCATTAGTTCCATTTGCACTTTTTATTTCATTAGTAACCTACAGTAATTTTTATGTTCTGCATTATACTGCTGCTGCAAAACATCAAATTTCATGACATATGTAAGTGATAGTAAAGTTGGCTCTGGCTCTGGTCACACAGACTATGTTCTGTTTTTTTTCTAGTGCAGAAATGATTCTTAACAACAGTGTCTGACCTGAAATATTCACTTTGTTGCTCTCCCCACCATGGCACCTGACCTGCTGAGTGTTTCAATATGATACTTTTTATTTCAGAATGATAGTAGGAGAATTATGTTATTGCAGATATTTTTTTCATGCTCGGCCAGGGACTGACTATCCAACTCCTCGAGCCTCTACTTTTCTTTTAGAAAATGGATTTATTGTAACTTAAGCTTTATCCCTTCTGTCTTTTTTGTCTAATAGAAACTCATCAATCTTGGTGCTGAAGATTTCTATCTACTTAATGCCATGGGATTTGGTCAGATATTTCCAAGTATCTACAACCTCTCATGGGTAGAAGTATTCTCTAATTTTGCTGCCAAATAGTGTATCTGCAGTTGTAAGGTTACAACCCTTGGCTTGGAATTCCCTCTTTAGAGGGAATCATTTGTTTCCGTGAATACCTTAGCAACATTTATCATTCTAAAAAGCTTGGACCTCATCCTTCTAACCTGAAACAAGGACAACTTTAGCCAAGCTGTTAAGATAGCTATTTCCTGTAAACCTTGATATAAATTTGAACTTTGCAGAAAAAGACAGAAGTATTTTATGTTTCAGACTAGGTAAACTATGAAAGATTCTTGGAAGAAGCCCATGTGCATCAACTGTGTTATCATAGAAAAGTCTGATTCAACCAACTTCCACTTCAATTCAGCTTCCATTCCTATATCTGTCAGTTGGTCCATGGTTTCCTCTACTGCTACAGTGAGTCCAAATTCAGGTTGGGCGAGCAGCACCTCATATTCCATCTGGGTGTACTCCAACCTCATGGCATGATCATCAATTTCTCTAGCTTCTGGTAAACACTTCCCCCTTCTCCTTCTCACTTTTTCCATTCCCCATTCTGGATCCCTTCCTTCTTTCTTCCGCAGTGCTGTATCCTCTTCTATAAGATTCCTTCTTCCTCAACTATTACCTCTTCCACCTATCACCACCCAGTTTCTTATATCATTACCCCTCCCCCACACACTCAACTTCCCCCTCGCATGGTCTCACCTATCATCTGCCAGCTTGCACTTCTCCCCCTTCTCCCTCAACTTCTTAGGCCAGCTTCTGCTCCCATCCTTCCCAGTCTTGATGAAGGGTAGAGATTCAGAATATCAACTGAATAGACTCTGTCTGACCTGCTGACTTTCCCCAGCAACGTTTGTGTGTTGCTCAAGATTTCCAGCATTGGCAGAATCTCTTTTGTCTATACAAAAGCTGGCTGTGTGGTTGGTGGCATGGCTGCAGTGAGTACAGGCCTGTTCACTGATCCTCATTATGGGTAACAGGTTGAGATGTTTTGTGGACAGCTGGTGTTATAGGTTTCTTTAGCCTGGCTGTGAACTGAAGTCCAGATAACTAAATCATACACTTTAGCTTTACAATTATTTAAAAACATCCTTTTGAGATTGTGAGATTGCTCCCTAGTGGCTTAGTCCTCTTTAAAGGACCTAATTACACTATATATACAGGTTGCAGAAAAGTGATTTGAAATACAGTGACTGTTTGAGGCCGATGCATCATCTGAAGGATATCCTTCCACTTGGTGAGACATCACCATGGGATCTCAAAAGTCTTACAGATCTATCAAGTGAACCCAAAGCAGGTTGGCTTCAACTCTCATCAATTTGAGATTAACTTGAGCCAGCTGTAATCTATTACCTCGGTACAGATTGTTGACCAAATTTTGATTTTCTGAATGTTCACAAGTTTATTCAATGATATAGCTATAACAGAACAGAAAACCAGAACATAGTCTATATTTATTGAATCATATTCATGGAAGCACAGATTGAAGATATGCCATTTGCCCTAAAGTGTCCCTGACAGTTGTCAAATACGTAGCCACGCTCCCTTCCAAAAGCCATCTTCTAGAAAGTGCCATAGGGTTACTAAAACAAAAAATTTACACAATTTTAGAAGTTTCTTCCCCCAGGCAGTTAATCTGATCAACCATTCTCATTAGCTCCACAACCCCTCTATCTATTATCCTCTGTAAACTAGTTATTATAATGCTATTTGCACTGTAATTACATTCTGGTATTTCTGTATTTATGCATATTTTACTCTATATCCATACTTTAACCTCTAACTTTATCTTATACAGCACTGTATTCTTTATAATTTTTGAAATTTGTTTTAGTTACATGTCGCGCCCAGACGAATGCACCACAGCAAATTCAGAATACATGCAAATGCATATGGTGAATAAAGTTGATCCTGGATTCTGATGTGAATCCAGTTTCCCAGTATTCATACCATTGCCTTTTATGTCTTACTATTTCAAGTGGTCATGCAAAGACTAAAGGTACCTGCTTGCACCATCACCTCAGGCAGTGCTTTCAGATTCCACCCACGTTGTCAGTGGAAAGATTAAAGTCTGTCATGAGCCTTGTGGCCCATCAGGCTGGGGCTTATGCCGATTTCCATCAGTGGAAACAGTTTTCCCTAAAACCCCTCTAAAACTTTTACACCAACATTAAACACATGCTTTCTAGTCAGAGACACTTTTGCTAAGGGGAAACATTCCACACGATTTACTTTATTGATGCCTGTAGACATTCTGTATATCTCAAACGGTCACCTCTGAGTATCCTGGTGAATCTGGCCAAGTGTAATTTTATTGTTCCTCTAAAAGGGCAACCAGAATTGCCCACACTGCTCTATTTGTGACCTAAATAACAACATACAGTTGCACTGACGCTCCTGGCTCAGATATTTTATCCTTAGTCAATGAAGGTAATTGATTTAGTAAAACTTCTCAACCACCTTAAGTGTGGTTCATTTCAGGATTGATGGATGTGTTCACTAGAGTTTCTTTGTTCCTCAGCTGGGTCTGACCATTAATGCTACACTTATTACAGCGGACGACAAATTTTTTTGAAATTTTTGCTTCCTCAGAATTATTTTTGTTTATGGCAGACCGCTTGAAGCTGAACACAAACATAATTTCAGGCTACTTGTATCACATAGGAATGTGGAGAAACAAGAAATTAACTTTTATTGAATATAATGCTTTTAATTGCATAACAGTGCTGATGTTTTGCAATAGTTCAACTAAGCTAAAGATGTTTTGTTAATGATTTTCATTTGTACTCAGTGTCTGAGGCTTCTCGCTTAAGTGTCCAACAATAATCAGGCAGCATTGATGGAATCCAGTTGCCCTGATACCGTTCCTCCATGACCGCAATGTCCTGGTGAAAACTCTCACTATGGTCATCACTGACAGTGCCGTGATCTGCAGGGAAGAAGTCTTAATGAGAATGCAGATAATGAATCTTTAGTGACATGTTGACTTCTTGGTTTTGTATGCTTGAAGCATGTTGTCAATCAGCAGCATGTAGTTTGGTGCTCTGTAGTTGCCAAGAAAATTTCCAACAATACCTGTGCCTTCAGACTACATGCCTTCCATATAGTTTTCTCCAGTTCCACTAGAAGTTCTTTGAATTGCCTGTCATTGATGACCTGATTGATTTGTGGACCAACAAAATGTCTTCCTTAATCTTGGAATCAGTTATTCCGAGAAACATCTGTCTCAAATATCAAAACCCTTCACGGAATTTTTTGTGCCTGGTGACAGCAGACTCCATCCTTGCAGTCTTGAATGCAGTAATTCTGCTTTTGCCTTTGACAAAGCCAAGTTTTTGACCAGGTCAGTTAACTCAGATTGAGTTAGAGACAAGGCTCACTCGACATAAAGGATTAAAAATCTGTATCAGCATCAGTGTTGTTTTCCATTCTTGACTGGGGCATCATGGCAGCTTCATCTGCCTCCTCTGGACTCCGTGTCTCTGGTGGCTTCAGTACTAGGAGACTATCATCATTTGTCAGCGGTCTCAAGGCTGAAGAAAGATTGGGGTATTCAATAGATGTCTTGTTTTTAGCAGAGAAACCTGACACATTGATTAGAGAGTAGAAGTAGTCTGCATATATTATCCTTCTGCTCTTGCCATATCATCAGGACAGTGAATGGCATTGACTTCTGAGTACCTCTGACTCAAGCTCTAGGATCGACAGTGTATGTTCAACAACAAATGTGAGGAGCCAAGGCTTTGGCTTGGTCATCAACTTTACGCCCAAGGTAGAGCTTATCGGCTTTTGAAATAAGAGGAGTCATGCTCTGTCTTTTAAATTTAAGTGTATATTTGCCACAAACATTGTGGCTGATGCAACAATGGAAAAATATTTTGTTACCACAAATATTTCTGAAAATACAATTACTTTATCACAATTAGTACACACAATGTTATGCATATAGAGCATGCGCATCTACATGATCGCAAACAGATATACATGTAAGTCAGTGCATAGAATGGTGTGTGCATGATGCTTTTATAGCCTTTCTAAAACCTGACCTGCCATGCAGCATCCACCCTGCCTAAGCATGCCCAGGCATGCCTGAACAAGATAGAAAACTTTTGAGCTTACGTTGTGGGCAGCATTTTAATTGACTTGCATTATGAAGTGAAATAACAAATATAAACAATTTCAAAAAAATGATGCGTTATAGGGAAATTTCATGATGATTTTCATGATCAGGAGCCCAATATCCATAAGACACATTCAAAAGCATTCAGGAAGCAAATTCTTAGTTGGCCTGTGTTATTAGTCCTCTCAAAACGTATCTCTCACACTTGTTAGAACCAAGTCCCATCAGCATTGCTCAGCCATCTAAGAGCTGTGGATAGGGATTTACACTAAATAATACGGGTGGTTCAACAACTTGGAAAAGTATGGATGAAGTAAAAGGAAAGTGGTGTGCAGGAGAGGTTCCTGAAGTCTCCAGAATAAAGAATAAGACAAAAAGTTCAGAAAAAGATAAGAATTTAACTGCAGGCAACATGGAGACTAAATTGAAAGAAGGGTCCTTATTACAGGCCTGAATGTGTTATATTTGAATGCTCACTATATGGAGCCACATGCTGACTGTCCATAAATAGGCCATGGTTTCCCAAATGCTCATGTATCCTATCCCTGGGAATATTCTCCAATAGTTTCCTTACCCCTGACGTGAGACTCACTGGCCTATAGTTACCAGGATTTTCCTTATATCCCTTCTTAAATAATCAGTGGTGCAGTGCTAGCTGGAGTATATGGGAGCAACATACAAAAAAAGTCATCCAGCAAGTGGCTGCTCCATGAGCGAAAACATCGTGTTAAATCCACTCGCTGGATTTTTTTTTGTTTTACGCACCATTCTTTGTAAACTCCGGAGTATGTTGTGCGTAAAAATCCCAGGAGATCAGCAGTTTCTACGATACTCAAAACACCCTGGGGGCACCTAATTAATTAGCTTGTTTATTTTGGCTTTTTTCTTAAAGATGTGCGGGACGGCTAGCACTGCACCATTGTAAACAACGGAAGAATATTATCAGCCCACCAGTCCTCCAGAACTTTGCCTGTGGCTAGACAGGACGTTAAAGAAAGAAAATATAGAAATGCACATTAATATCAGTAAAGCAGAGGTAAAGTGTGTAATCTGGGAAAAAAATCAACCAAATGTGGTAAGAAAGATGGGACAGGGAGGGGAAAGGGAGGCATTTATATCAAATACAAAAAAGTGTAGCAGGTACTAGGGTGGGTAGTGGATATAGAAGAGAGGAAACTGTGTGGACTAGGTTAAGACGAAGGGTCCTGACAAAGGGTCTCAGCCTGAAACGTCGACTGTACCTCTTCCTAGAGATGCTGCCTGGCCTGCTGCGTTCACCAGCAACTTTGATGTGTGTTGCCTGGACTAGGTTAAGGCTGGGGCACTGTGCGTTAAACAAAACATTGAAAATGATAGAGAAACACCAGACAAGATTGTGTGAAGAATGTCAGGAAGAGGATCAGTAGAATATGTAGTTCTGAGTTGCAGGAAGTATGGGATACTGTGAGAGGTGATGAGAATTAATCTAAGGGAATTGGGGGTGCAGGAATTCACATTAAAAGGATTACTGGGCATGGGTGAGAGAGCACAAGTCAGGGTATTTTTAGCTTTCTTAAGGGGTACAGGGGTTTTTTATAGGATATGATGAATAAGCAGGAATAGGGTACTAGGATGGCCAAAGATGGGAGGATAAAATGTAGGTTAGGGTATGTGTGTGTGCGTGATTGGGTGAAGGGATTTAGAATCTAAGTCTATTGCACACTCTGGAGCAGAAGGTGGGGGTAATGCACCACTAAGCTGGGTGCCAACCACCATAAAACAAGAAGAAGAAGAAAAGGAGAAGGCAGGAAAATGGGGTTGAGGGGGATAATAAATCAGTCATGGTGGAATGGTGGAGCAGACTCGATGGGCCAAAATGGCCTAATTCTACTCCTATTTATTATGAGCTTACGGTCTTATGGTCTCAGGCTGCACTCACTTTGGGAGCCAAGGGTCTCTCCTGGGACCAGCGCGTTCATGCCATCACAAAGAAGCAACAACAGCGATTCTACTTTCTTGGAAGTTTGCCTAGATTCAGCATATCATCCAAAACTTTGATAATCTTCTATAGATATACAATGGAGAGTACCCTGACTGGTTGCATCATTCGTCAGGGTATGGAACACCACTATCGAGGAATAGGAAAGTCTACAGAAAGTGGTGGATACAAACCAGTCCATGACAGACAAAGACCTTCCTACCAGTGAGCATATTCTCAAGGGGTGCTGTCACCCAAAAGCAGCATCCATCATCATTGACCCTCACCACCCAGGCCATGCGCTCTTCTCACTACTACTATCAAATGGGATACCAGAGCCTTAGGTCCCAAACCACAAGGTACAGGAAATGTTATTACCCTGCAGTCCTCAGCCTACTGAACTAGCATGGATATCTTCACTCACCTCAACAATGAACTGACCTACAACCTACAGACCCATTTGCAAGGGCTTTAACATTCATGCTCTCAATAGCATTTACTTATTTTTCTATTTGCACATTTAGTCTACTTTTACACTTCAATTGTTTGTCACTTTCTTTTTTTTAAATTCTATTGTATTTCTTTATTTTTCCTTAAATGCCTACAAGAAAACATATCTTATGTAGCATATGGTAACAGTAACATATACATATTGTGATAATAAATTTGCTTTGACTTTGCATAAGAATATATGTAACTGAATTGGAGTAAGAGGATACCCGCCCCTCCCGATCTGCCCTGTAGTCACCTATTGCCTGTCTGTCTGCATGCAGTTATGGTGGTGCTAAAAAGTCTGTGAACCCTGTAGAATATTTTCTATTTCTGCATAAATATGACCTAAAATATGATCAGATCTTCACTTAAGTCCTAAAGTGAAAGAGAACCCAATTAAATAAATAACAAAAAAACATTATATTTGTTCATTTATTTATTGAGAAAAATGATCCAATATTACATGTATTTGTTGGAAAAAGTATGTGAACCTCTGGGGAAATGCCTTCTACAAAAGCTATTTGGAGTCAGGTGTTCCAATCAATGAGATGAGATTGGAGGGGTGGGTTGTAGAGGTGCCCTGCCCTATAAAAAAGACACACAAAGTCAGGTTACTGACAGAAACTGCACTTCTCAAGGAAGATCTGTTTATGTGCACCATGTCTCAATTAAAACAATTTTCAGAGGACCTTAGAAGAAGAATTGTAGAGATGCATGAATCTGGAAAAGGCTACAAAGTCATATCTAAAGATCCGAGTGTTCATCAGTCCACAGTAAGAGAAATTGTCTACAGATGGAGGAAACCCAGTAATGTTGCCACTCTCCCTGGGAGGGGTGTCCTGCAAAGATCATGCCAAGAGCACAACATGCAATACTGAAGGAGGTGGAAAAGAACCCAAAGGTAACAGCAAAAGTCCTGCAGAAATCTCGAGAACTTGCTAACGTCTCTGTTCATGCGTTCACTATAAGAGAAACACTGAACAAGAATGGTGTTCATGAAAGCAACTCTGGAAGAAACTACTGCTCTTTTAAAAAAAAAATTGCAGCCTGTCTCAAGTTTGCAAAAGACCACCTAGAGCCTAGAGATTCTAGGACAATGTTCTGTGGACAGATGAGACAATTGTTGAAGTTTTTGGCAGAAATGCACATTGCTATGTCTGAAGATAAAAAATAGCACTGCACACCAACACCAAAACCTCATCCCAACTGTGAAGCATGGTGGAAGGAGCATCATGGTTTGGGGCTGCTTTGCTGCCTCAGGACCTGGACAGCTTGCAATTGTTGAGGGAACAATGAAATCAAAATTGTATCATGACATTTTACAGGAGAATGTTAGGGCAGTAGTCCATCACCTGAAGCTTTAGTAGAATTTGGATAATGCAACAAGACAATCATCCAAAAGATAAGACTAAATCCTGACCTTAATCCTATAGAAATGTTATGGAAGGATCTAAAGCAAGCAGTTCATGCAAGGAAACCCACAAACATCCCAGAGTTGAAGCAGCTTTGTAAGGAGGAATGACCTAAGATTCCTTTAAACCAATGTGTATGACTGAATAACAGTTACTGGAATCGTTTGGTTGAAGTTATTGCTGTACAAGGGGTCATACCAGTTACTGAAGGTTCTTTTTCCAACAAATACATGTAATAATGGATCATTTTTCACAATAAATAAATGAACAGGTATCATGTTTTTTATGGCATTTATTTAATTGGGTTCTCTATCTAGTTTTAGGACTTGCTTGAAGATCTGATCACATTTTAGATCATATATATGCAGAAATAGAGAAAACTGTACAGGGTTCACAAATTTCCAAGAACCACTGAAAACTGTGATTGGACCACCCCTCTCAACCTGCTGCCTATGCTGTTCTCAGCTTAAAGGATGCACCATTTCTGTACTGAGTTTGGCATTTAAATTGGAGCCGGAGACATTCCTGCACATATGACCATAACACCACAAGATATAGGAGCAGAAGTAGGCCATTTGGCCCATTGAGTCTGCTCTGCCATTCAATCATGGGCTGATCCAGTTATTCCAGTCATCCCCACTCCCCTGCCTTCTCCCCAAACTCTTTGATGCCCAGGCTAATCAAGAACCTATATATCTTGGCCTTAAACAGACCTAATGACTTAACCTCCACAGCCACTCGTGGCAACAAATTCCACAGATTTACTACCTTCTGACTAAAGTAATTTCTCCGTTCTAAATGGACGTCCTTTAATCCTGAAGTTGTACTGTCTTGTCCTAGACTCCCCTAGCATGGGAAATAACTTTGCCATATTTAATCTCTTCAGACCTTTTAACATTTAGAATGTTTCTATGAGATTCCCCCCTCATTCTCCTGATCTCCAGGGAATACAGCCCAAGAGCTGCCAGACATTTCTCATACGGTAACCCTTTCATTCCTGGAATCATTCTTGTGAATCTTCTCTGAACCCTCTCCGATGTCAGTACAGGTTAGCCTTTCTAAAATAAGGAGCCCAAAGCTGCACACAATACTCTGTGTGGTCTCATGAGTGCTTTATAGAGCCTCAACATCATGTCCCTGCTCTTATATTCTATACCTCTAGAAATTAATGCCAACATTCCATTCGCCTTCTTCACCACCAACTCAACCTGGAGGTTAATCTTTACTATTCCTCTTCCCATCCTGTCTCTTGCAAAAATGTCATCTCCTTCTCGCAATTCCTCCGTCTCCGCCACATCTGCTCTCAGGATGAGGCTTATCATTCCAGGGTGAAGGAGATGGCTTCCTTTTTAAAGAAAGAGGCTTCCCTTCCTCCACCATCAACTCTGCTCTCAAACGCATCTCTCCCATTTCACACACATCTGCTCTCACCCCATCTTCCCGCCACCCCACTAGGAATAGGGTTCCCTTTGTCCTCACATACCACCTCACCAGCCTCCAGGTCCAACATATAATTCTCCGTAACTTCCACCACCTCCAACGGGATCCCACCACTAAGCACATCTTTCCCTCTCCCCCCCCCCCCCACTTTCCGCAGGGATCACTTCCTACGCGACTCCCTTGTCCATTCGTTCCCCCGCCATCCCTCCCTACCGATCTCCCTCCCGGCACTTACCCTTGTAAGCGGAACACTTCCTCTCTCACCACCATTCAGGGCCCTAGACAGTCCTTCCAGGTGAGGTGACACTTCACCTGTGAGTCAGCTGGGGTGATATACTGCGTCCGGTGCTCCTGATGCGGCCTTCTATATATTGGCGAGACCCAAAGCAGGCTGGGAGACCATTATACTCTGTCTGCTAGAAAAAGCAGGATCTCCCAGTGGCCATACATTTTAATTCCATGTCCCATTCCCATTCTGATGTGTCTATCCACGGCCTCCTCTACTGTCAAGATAAAGCCACACTCAGGTTGGAGGAACAACACCTCATATTCCATCTGGGTAGCCTCCAACCTGATGGCATGAACGTTGACTCCTCTAACTTCCATTAATGCCCCACCTCCCCTTTGTACCCAATCTGTTATTTATTTATTATTATTTTTTTTTTCTCTCCTTTTTCTCCCTCTGTCCCTCTCACTATACTCCTTGCCCATCCTCTGGGCTTCCCCCCCACCCCCCCTTTCTTTCTGCCTAGGCCTCCTGTCCCATAATCCTCTCCCTTCTCCAGGGTCATATCCCCTTTACCATCAATTTTCCAGCTCTTAGCTCCATCCCTCCCCCTCCTGTCTTCTCCTATCATTTCAGATCTCCCCCTCCCCCTCCCACTTTCAAATCTCTTACTATCTCTTCTTTCAGTTAGTTGTGACGAAGGGTCTCGGCCCGAGATGTCGACTGTACCTCTTCCTAGAGATGCTGCCTGACCTGCTGTGTTCACCAGCAATTTTTTGTGTGTGTGTTGCTTGAAATTCCAGCATCTGCAGATATCCTCATGTGTAGGAGTTCCCCAATGGTGTGACATGAGTATCCTGCTTGGCCAAGCTATCAGTAAGATCACAGCTTGTAGCTTACAAAATATACAACAATCAGTTACCTTCCAAAATTGTTTCTGAAACCTGGCATTGTTCTACAGATGAAAGGAGATGGCAAAACCACTCTCCAAGTCTTGCAATCTGGCCTGGAAAAGACTTGCAGGAAAAGATCCAAAAATAATGAAGATTTTGCTTAGTTTTTGAATATTAAAATTCATTTTCCTCTCTTTAACTTAATAGCAATTGATAAACAACATTCTAAAAGTATTCTAGACACTAAAGCAACCTCATTTAAAGGAAATCTGCGTCTGCTTGCCCTTTTCTGTGTTCTCAGGCAGATTGCTCATTGGATGAGAAATGTTTCTTGTTATTCCAGCACCATCAGTAACCAGATCAGTGTGCAGATCTGTGCCCACACCACCCCCACCTCCACTAAATGAGCTCTCAATAACGGCCGCAAATTCAAGGTCCATTATCAGTGGCTGAGGTATGCAGGAACCATTGGCTCAGCATCCATGTTTATGCCAGCATCTCAAGCTTATTGACATTTTAGGAGGGCAGATGTGGAAGAGTGAGGTGGGACGGCACAGGTTCAGTAAAAGCTGACAGCTTGATGCAGAGCAGTTCATACCTTCCAACAAGTATTTTCCACCAATATGTCGTCTTGTGGTAATTTATTTGTTCAAGCAACTTATTTGCGTTCAACAGTCATGGCCTAATCTTTACCTGTCTTTGATTCTCTTTGAACCCGTTTCAGACCACTGGTCTGTGATAATACATTCCAATAATAGTATGTCAGTAGACTGGATGGGCATCTTACTGAATGTGGACTGATTGAGTCAAAGGGCCAGCTTCCATGCTTTAGGACACTATGACTCTATTTCCCTTGTTTCAGAATCAGAATCAGGTTTATTGTCACACAAGTTGTGAAATTTGTTGTTTTGTGGTAGCAGTACAATGCAGACAAATCAAGTTACAACAATGAATAAATAGTGCAAAAGAAAAATAATGAGGTGGTCTTCATGAGTTCAGAATGACCATTCAGAAATCTGATGGCGTAGGGAAAGCAGGCGTTCCTAAAATGTTGAGTATGGCTCTTCAGGCTTCTGAACCTTTTTCCCAATGGTAATAATGAGATGAGGGAATGTTATAGGTGATGAGGGCCCTTAATGATGGACGCCACCTTCTTGAAACACTGCCTTTTGAAGATGTGCTCAGAGGTACGGAGGATTGTGCCCATAATGGAGTTGGCCCTCTGTAGCCCAGCACAATCCTATGCATTGGTGCCTCCATACCATACCCGACGGTGATGCATCTGGTCAGAATGCTCGCTACAGTACATCTGTAGAAATTTGCATGAGCCTTTGGTGACATGCAAATCACCTCAAACTCCTAATGAAGTATTGCTGCTGGCATGTCTTTGTTATGATTGTTTCAACGGCTGGGCTCAGGAGAGAACCTCTGAGATGTTGACACCTAGGACATGTGTGTATTTCTTTCTGGCTCCCCCTTCCTAAAGTTCAAAATCAGTTCTTTGGTCTTGCTAACTTTGAGTGCAAGGTTGTTGTTGTAACATGTGTTGACCAGCCTAACTATTTTGCTCCTGTGCCCCTCTTCATCACCATCTGAGACCCTGCCAATGATGGTGGCGTCATTGGCAAATTTATAGATGACGTTTGATCTGTGCTTAGCTGCACGGCCATGGGTGTAGTCATAGTCATAGTCATACTTTATTGATCCCGGGGGCAATTGGTTTTCGTCACAGTTGCACCATAAATAATTAAATAGTAATAAAACCATAAATAGTTAAATAGTAATATGTAAATTATGCCAGGAAATAAGTCCAGGACCAGCCTATTGGCTCAGGGTGTCTGACCCTCCAAGGGAGGAGTTGTAAAGTTTGATGGCCACAGGCAGGAATGACTTCCTATGACGCTCTGTGTTGCATCTCAGTGGAATGAGCCTCTGTCTGAACTCCTGCTTTTCAGACACCACCGTGAGAGAGTCCAGTTCCATCCCCAACCCCACAACGTCACTGGCCTTATGAATGAGTTTGTTGATTCTGTTGGTGTCTGCTGCCCTCAGCCTGCTGCCCCAGCTCACAACAGCAAACATGATCGTACTGGCCACCACAGACTCGTAGAACATCCTCAGCATTGTCCAGCAGATGTTAAAGGACCTCAGTCTCCTCAGGAAATAGAGACAGCTCTGAGCCTTCTTGTAGACAGCCTCAGTGTTCTTTGTCCAGTCCAGTTTATTGTCAATTCGTATCCCCAGGTATTTGTAATCCTCCACCATGTCCACACTGACCCCCTGGATGGAAACAGGGGTCACCGGTACCTTAGCTCTCCTCAGGTCTACCACCAGCTCCTTAGTCTTTTTCACATTAAGTTGCAGATAATTCTGCTCACACCATGTGACAAGGTTTCCTACCGTAGCCTTGTACTCAGCCTCATCTCCCTTGCTGATACATCCAACTATGGCAGGGTCATCAGAAAACTTCTGAAGATGACAAGACTCTGTGCAGTAGTTGAAGTCCGAGGTGTAAATGGTGAAGAGAAAGGGAGACAAGACAGTCCCCTGTGGAGCCCCAGTGCTGCTGATCACTCTGTCGGACACACAGTGTTGCAAGCACACATACTGTGGTCTGCCAGTCAGGTAATCAATAATCCATGATACCAGGAAAGCATCCACCTGCATAGCTGTCAGCTTCTCCCCCAGCAGAGCAGGGCGGATGGTGTTGAGCGCACTGGAGAAGTCAAAAAACATGACCCTCACAGTGCTCGCTGGCTTGTCCAGGTGGCCGTAGACATGGTTCAGCAGGTAGACGATGGCATCCTCAACTCCTAGTCAGGGCTGGTAGGCGAACCGGAGGGGATCTAAGTGTGGCCTGACCATAGGCTGGAGCAGCTCCAGAGCAAGTCTCTCTAGGGTCTTCATGATGTGGGAGGTCAATGCCACCGGTCTGTAGTCATTGAGGCCGCTTCGGCACAGGGATGAGGCAGGACGTCTTCCACAGCACAGGAACCCTCCGGAGCCTCAGGCTCAGGTTGAATACATGGCGAAGTACTCCACATAGCTGAGGGGCACAGGCTTTGAGCACCCTGGTACTGACACCATCCAGTCCTGCAGCCTTGCTTGGGTTGAGACGTTTCAGCTGTCTTCTCACCTGTTCAGCCGTGAAGCCCACCGTGGTGGTTTCGTGTGGGAAAGGGGTATAGTCATGAGAGCAGGGTGGGGGACTGTGAGGAGGGGTAGGAGGGGAGAGTGGAATATGTGTTGGTTGGGGGCCGACAACAGATGACTCGTGTGGGGGATGGGCAGGGGCCACAATGTCAAATCTGTTAAAGAACAGGTTAAGTTTGTTGGCCCCTTGCACACTGCCTTCAGCTCCTCTGTTGCTAGTTTGCCGGAACCCAGTGATGGTCCTCATCCCCCTCCAGACCTCTGTCATGTTGTTCTGCTGGAGTTTCCACTCAAGTTTCCTCCTATACCTGTCTTTAGCCTCCCTGATCCTGGCTTTCAGGTCCCTCTGTATTGCCCTCAGCTCCTCCCTGTTTCCATCTCTAAACACCCTCTTTTTAGCGTTCAGGATGTCCTTAATGTCCTTTGTCATCCATGGCTTGTTATTTGAATACCAAAGGACAGTTCTTGTCGGAACATTACAGTCCACACAGAAGTTGATGTAATCAGTGATGCATTCTGTGAGCCCATCAATATCCTCTCCATGTCTGTCACCTCAAAACGACCCTGGAGCGCCTCATAAGCCTCCTCTGACCATTTCCTTACTGTCCTCGAGGAAGCGGGTTTACTCTTCACCAGAGACATGTAGCAGGGTTTTAGATGCACCAGATTGTGATCAGAACTTCCCAATGGGGGGAGGGGAGAGGAGCTGTATGCATCCTTTACATTAGCGTACATCAAATCCAGAGTCCTCTCCCCTCTGGTTGTACAGCTCACATACTGCGTGAAGTTGGGCAGGTTTCTAGCCATGGTAACATGGTTGAAGTCACCCAAGATGGTAATGAGGGCACGCGAGTGCTGGGTTTGTAATCTGGCTATGACGGTCTAAATGATGTTACACGCCAACGTCGGGTTGGCAGAGGGAGGGATGTACACAACAACCACAATTGGATGCGAGATTTCCCTTGACAAATAATATGGCCGGAGTCCAACAGCAAAAAGTTCAATACCCAGGCTACAAACATGTTCCTTGATCGTAATATGACCAGGATTGCACCATCTGTTGTTTACAAGAACCGCAAGCCCCCCTCCTTTACACTTACCGCTCTCAGTGCAATTCCAGTCAGCTCGAACGGTCTGGAAGCCCTCTATGGAAACGCTTCCTAAAGTTCCTAAAGTTCAAAATCAGTTCTTTGGTCTTGCTAACTTTGAGTGCAAGGTTGTTGTTGTAACATGCGTTGACCAGCCTAACTATTTTGCTCCTGTGCCCCTCTTCATCACCATCTGAGACTCTGCCGATGATGGTGGCGTCATTGCTAAATTTATAGGTGACGTTTGACCTGTGCTTAGCTGCATGGCCATGGGTGTAGAGAGTAGAGCAGCAGGCTAAGCGTGCATCCTTGAGGTGCGCCTGCGTTGATTGTTAGTGAGGAGGAGATGTTAGTTCTGATCCACAGTGATTGTAGTGTCCCGATGAGGAAGTCAAGGATCCATTTGCAGTGGCCAAGTGGAACAAAGGCCCAGATTGAAGCTCGAGGCTTGTTGATTGTTACTAATGGGACGATGGTGTTCAATGCTGTACTGTAATCAATAACCAGCAGGTTGACATAGGTAATGCTGTTGTCCAGGGGGTCCAAGGTTGAATGGAGTATGAAAGAGATTACATCCCCTGTAGAATAATTGTGATGGTAGGCAAATTGCAGTGGATCCAGGTCCTTGATAAGGAATTGAGTACCAATTATGACTAACTTCTTAAAGTGCTTCATCAAAGTAGTTTTGTGGGCTAACGGGCGACAGTCATTGAGGTAGTTCACCTTGCTCTTCTTTGGAACTGTTATGGTTGATGCCTTTCTGAAGCGGCTGAGAACCTTTGACTACAGCAGTGACAGGTTGAAGATAACCTTGAACAGTTGGCTGGCACAGATCTTCAGTGCTCTGACAGGGCCTGATGCCTTGTGAGGGTTTACCCTCTTGAAGGATGTTATAATGGCAGCTTCTGAGACAGAGATCACAGGGTAACCAGATGGTGTGGAGATTTGTACATGTGTTATTTTATTCTCCCTTTCAAAGTGTGGATAAAAGGCATTGTGTTTATTGGGACTGAAGTATTACTGCCAATTATGCTTTTAGATCTTGCCTTAGGAAGTAATCCCCACTTAAGTTACAGAGAGATAATCAAAATTACAAAATTAAGAGTGGTATAGATAGGGTAAGCAGATTTCTTCAACTGAGTTGGGTGAATAGAACTAGAGATCATACTTTGAGGGTGAAAGGTGTTTCAGGGGAACATGAGGGTGAACGTCTTCAGTCAGAGGACGGTACAAGTGCCAAATAAGCTGCCAGCAGAAGTGGTGAATGTGGTTTAGATTGTAACATTTAAGAGAAGCTTGGATAGGTACATGGATGGGAAGAGTTTCAAAGGGTATGGCCAGGGTGCAGTTTGATGGGACTAGGCAGACTAACAATTCGGCATGGACTAGATGGGCCAATAAGTCTGTTTCTGTATCACAATGTTCTATGACTCCATGAATCTGTAAGCAATCCTTTTTAGCTAGTGACTTTTGATGAATGCTAGTGAACTGCTAACCACATCTGATCCCTTGGTTATAAGGCATGTTTATGCAGAAACCCATCTTGAGCACAGTTTAAGATGAGGCCTGTTCTGATTCTTCTGGTCAATATAAAACTTCAAAAGTCTGAAAATAAACTCTCCTCTTTTGTTCCTTACTACAAAATCAAGAGAACCATGAACATTTAAGACTCTTCAACAGCTTCACACAATGATTGTAAAATGCCAGAATGGAAATACTTTGGTCCTTCAGATCTGTCGTTATTCAATGACTGTATTTATTTATTTGTTTGTTTGTTTATTTATTGAGATACAGTACAGAATAGGCTCATTCAGCTCTTCGAGCCATGCTGCCCAACAATCCCATGATTTAATCTTAGCTTAATCACTGGACAATTTACGATGACCACTTAACCTATCATCCGGTACATCTTTGGACAGTGGGAGGAAACTAGAGCACCACAGCAAACCTGTGTGGTCAGAGGGAGAACGTCCAAACTCCTTACAATTATTTTGTTTGGTTTCTGTCCATCCCACGTTCAATATTAGTGCCTTCAGAGCTCTGGCTCTTTTTCTCTGTAAATTCAGGCCAAAGGGCCTCATTACTCTGCATGCCATCCTTAAGTCCATTCACAGTATCAGTTTTGTCAGGTCTGAGGGAGCTGGTGTTACTTCTCATCTCTTTTCCCCATGTAACTGGAGACATTTATGAGATCGTATCCCTTTCCATATGCCCATGCTTTTGATCATTCACTGTTCTTTGTATCTATCTGAGTTAACAAGTGTGTTGATGCTTCAGTTTCCCTGGGGTCCCTTTCCTCTTGACATCCATAGCTATATTTTTGACAAGTGGGACTCTTGCCTTTAAGGCCTATGAGCTTATCATTGAACAATGATACGGTTCTCCGGCTTACTGCAACAGTGCATGTTTCACTACATCCAAGTCAACCTTAACCTCAAACCTTTGACATTTTCCACTTTCTCCAGTGCAGATGCTACATTGATGAATGCTAGTGAGCTGCTAAACACATCTGATCTCTTGGTTATAAGGCATGTTTATGCAGAAACCCATCTTGAACACATTTTAAGAGGATGCCTGTTCTGGTTCTTCTGGTCCATATAAAACTTCAAAAGCCCGAAAATAAACTCTTCTCCTTTGTTCCTTACTGCCTAAAGCCTTGATATACAATCTTCCACTTCACCATTCCTAAATTCTACCCATAAAGTCTCCACTGCCTGACCAATAACAAAATCCTCTTGTATTGAAGATGGTTGAAGAAGTTTGGTAAGGCCCCCCAAATTCTAAGAACTTTCTACAGGGGCATGATTGAGAATATCCTGACTGGCTGCATCACTGCCTGGTATGAGAACTGTACTCTCCTCAATCGCAGGACTCTGCAGAGAGTGGTGCGGACAGCCCAATGCATCTGTAGATGTGAACTTTCCACTATTCAGGATACTTACAAAGACAGGTGTGTAAAAAGGGCCCGAAGGATCATTGGAGACCTGAGTCACCCCAACCACAAACTGTTCCAGCTGCTACCAACTGGGAAACGGTACCGCAGCATAAAAACCAGGATCACTGGGGTCCGGGACGTCAGACTGCTTAATTCATGTGGATGCAACTGTATTTCTATGTTATATTGACTATCCCATTGTACATAATATTTATTATAAATTACTATAATTGCACATTGCACATTTAGACAGAGATGTAACGTAAAGAATTTTACTCCTCATGTATATGAAGGAAATAAGTAATAAAGTCAATTCAGTTCAGTTTTATTCAACTGATATTTGCCAATCCAATCTGTTTCTTCACTTCTATCACTTCCCTATTTTCTTTATTGGTTTTATATTCTGGTACATTTGTTTCTTGTCAATCTTAATGTTGCTTATCTGATGCTATGTGCCTGTGATGTTTCTACAAATCATTGTAGGTGTTCATACATGTACTTATGCATATGACAATAAATATGGCTTTGGCTTTGCCATGTTCTATCAATGACAATCTTGTCTACATCTGCAGTGGGATTTGTGCCTGCAAATCATTTAATTTTGTCTCTTATATTTGTATTAAGACTAAATACTTAGGCTACATACATTGATTTAACCCTCTGTTCTGATGTTTTACTCATACATCTCTTATTACCTTCTCCTTGTTAAAACCCCTTCGTCCTTTTGTTGACACTGCCCAATTCCCTTTCCTTTTGCTTGCTTTAGAGTTACAACATAGAACATAAAACACAGATCAGTACAGCAGCTTTAGCCCATGATTTTGTGCCGACCTTTGAACCTACTCTCAAACTAACTTCTTGTTGGCAGAATCTGACCCATTCCCCAACACAACCCTCAGTTTATCTATCATCCGTGTGATTGATGCACAGGAAATATGAGTAGGAGAAAGCCATTCAACCTTCTGAGCTGGCTCTACAATTTAATATGGTCACAATCGATCATCCAAATCCACTCTCTTGTTCCAGTGTTCTCTCATATCTCTTATTCCTTTCAGTCCTAAGAGAAATATCTACCATCTTCTCAGATATAGTTAATGCTCTGACTTTCACTGCTTTCCATGACAGAATTTCGCAGATTCACTGTTCTCTGAAAGAAATATCTTCCTCATTTCAGCCTTAACTGACTTCCTCTTGATCCTGGGCTCTCTAGTCGTCATTAATTTCCTTTCCGTATCACGTCCTCATGGACCTTTGAGAATTTTGTAGGATTCTAGAAGATTCTCATGCAGTCTTTCAAACTCCAGAGTTTGATTAGCACAACATCCCTTCTCGCGTCAGCCCTGCCATCCCAGAAGTTAGTCTGGAGAGTATTTGCTGCACTTGCTGCCCAGTTCAAATAAAGGGACCAAAACTGCACATGACATTTAGGTTGAGATCTCACCATGATCCTACAGAATTGCAGCAGGACAGTGTTGCTCTTGTACTCCAACTTTGCACAACAAAGACCAGCATATTATATGCTTCCATAAATACCTGATGCTCTCTCTGGTTCCTTCAGTAACTGGTGCACAAGGACACTTAGGCCTTGGAATATTTCACCTTATCCCAATCCACCATTGTTGAATGTCTCCTACTGTCCAGCTCAGGAGATGGAGAGATTTGAGGCAAACAATTCTACTGCAGTCATATCTGTTCAGACACTCCAGCAGTCCAAAAACAAATGAAGTCATGGAGTCACCAAGCACACAGCACAGAAACAGAAGCCAACCTGATTTGCCCAGTTCCTTATGCCTGCATCCAGACCATAGCTCTACATACCTTTCCTTTCCAAGTACAGTATCTATCCAAACTTTTCTTAAGTGTTATAATTGAATTTGCATCTATCAAGCGTTGATGTCAATATGCTCTGCCATATCTTAGTTTCTGTTATGTGCATCCGCTTGTTAGTTTGTGGTAACATAGAAACAAATGCATGATCTGATTTTCTGCACGTGAACACCGCAGCACAATTTGACGTACACATGGCAATGAGTTTACATTAGTTGCTGTGAGTATTTGATGTCTCTTCCTCCCACTCAGTATTGAAGTTGTACCGTTGAATGTCCGCGTTTTCTGTGTGTCCATTTCTGATTTGTCTTTGTCACTTTGTCCACTCCCTTTCAATAATGGAGTCTTTAGAGGCATTTTGGGACATATAAGCATTTGTGACACAGCTGGTAGAGCCATGGCCGCACTGCTGCAGATTTTTATCCAGACCAAGGAATTCATTATGGACTTCAGGAAGGAGAAGTTGGGAGAATACATATCAGTTCTGATTGAGGGGTCAGCAGTGAAAAGAGTGAGCAGTTTCCCGTTCCTGGGCATGAACATCTCAGAGGATCTGTGCCTGGCCCACCATATTGATGCAATTATGACAAAAGCACAGCAACATTTATATTTCATTAGAAGCTAGAGGAGGTTTGGAGACATCAGCAAACACCTGTGGAGGGATAATAATGCTCCAATGCCAACTACACTCATCTGACAGAAACCGGGCAGCAAATGGTGTGCGGCTGGGGTGCTGCTAAAACAAACCTGCGTAATTACCCCCCCCTTTTGGGTTCTGCTGTTTCTTTTCTGCCATGTTCTAATGTTAACCTGTTCTTTCATATGGTGTGCAAGGCACCCACAAAAAGGAAAAAGGATCTTTTCACCTTGATATGGGCTGGTAGTGACCCGTGACATTATCGGTGCCCTATATTTAACTACAAGCTTCGAGCTGGAAGATGCCAGAGTCTAATTGTCTCTCCATCGAAGCCTACCAGGAGTTGAGTGTTGTTACAACAGGTAAATCTTATGTTTCCTTTTTAGTTCTATGGGCAAGGAAGCACTGGAATTTAGAAGGATGAGAGGGGATCCGATTGAAACATATAAGATCATTAAGGGATTGGACATGCTGGAGGTAGGAAGCATGTTCCTGCTGATGAGTGAGTCCAGAACGAGAGGCCACAGTTTAAGAATAAGGGGTAGGCCATTTAGAACAGAGTTGAGGAAAAACTTTTTCACCCAGAGAGTGGTGGATATGTGGAATGTTCTGCCCCAGAAGGCTGTGGAGGTCAAGTCTCTGGATGCTTTCAAGAAAGAGATGGATAGAGCTCTTAAAGATAGCGGAATCAAAGGTTATTGGGATAAGGCAGGAACTGGATACTGATTGTGGATGATCAACTGTGATCACAGTGAATGGCGGTGCTGGCTCAAAGGGCCGAATGGCCTACTCCTGCACCTATTGTCTATTGTCTATTGTCTAATAAGCTCCTCCAGGCATCAAAAAAAAACTTTTGTCGTCTTCCCTCAG
The DNA here is from genome assembly GCF_030028105.1 of Mobula birostris. Classification (NCBI taxonomy): domain Eukaryota; kingdom Metazoa; phylum Chordata; class Chondrichthyes; order Myliobatiformes; family Myliobatidae; genus Mobula; species Mobula birostris. The sequence goes on along the minus strand of NC_092378.1, from coordinate 56,997,313 downwards.
ACTGCAGAACACATCTCTCCCATTATAGCAGCAATTCCTGTCTGCACTCAAACTCCTTGGGGAGTTAAGTTACAATGAAAAATAAAAATAAGTAAGTAAATAAATAAATAAATAGTGCAGAAGAGGAATGATGTGGAAATTTAGAACATTCAGAAATCTGATGGCAGAGGGGAAGAAGCTGTTTCAAAAATGTTGAGTGTGGGTCTTCAGGCTCCTGTACCTTCTCCCTGATGGAAGCAATGAGAAGAGGTCACAAAACAGAACGGGAGAATTTCCAGCCTGAAAAAAAATTATTAAAAAAATAAACGAGGGCAAACGTCTTCTTAGGAAAGGTTAGAAACTTAGAGACCTATGATAGGGTTCAGGGTCGGAGTGATCAGATAAAAGCAGTGATAATTGTGCAAGACAAAAGGAGCTGATAAAGAGGTTTCTGGCACCAGCAACATGTCTCAAAGTCATAAAGCATGGACACAGGCCCTTCAGCCCAACCGATCCATGCTGAAAAGGATGCCCACCTAAGCTAGTCCTATTTGACTGCATTTGCCCCATACATACCCCTGTCATGTCCATGTATGTGTCCAACTACCAAATAAATGTTAAATGTATCTGCCTTGTCAACTTCCTCCGGTGGCTCATTCCACATACTGACCACCTTCTGGATGTAAAAATTTTCTCTGTGGTTTTAGGTCATGATGAAATTTCCCAAGTTTTTGCAATTGCTGTGCTCTACGTTAAGTTAAAGGAGAAGTATGGATTTCTGAACTTGGATAACATTTTCCAGCCAGTTTTCAATGCTGTTTTGATGAATGGTAGCTGTGTTACTTGTGTGCCAGGAAGTTGGCTGAATGTCCACACTGTGCAAATAGAATCTTCTGTTCCTCTCTATATCAGAATGACATCATATGTCAATTCTCTTCACCAATTAATTCAAATGTCACCATTCTGTTACAGCAGAAGGTGGAAAAGGCATCTTGCGTGGCCTGCTCTCCTAAATTAGTAGCAAACAAAAACTGAAGTTGTGAATTTGGATGAGAGTTGTAGGTGGAAATACTTGTAAATTTAAATTGGATGATTCAGTCACAAATATCACAGAACAAGGGGCTTTCATATCCTACTCTATGGGGGTGTTCCATCTAAAAGAGGCCGTTAAGTTCAAGTGTAACTAATGAATACTCTGATGAGGACAGCTGTACTAAAGGAGGCAGGGAAAATAGAAGATGTGTCAGCTGTGTGTTAAGGATTGAATGAGAGTTAAAGTGAATCAGATTGGAGTGAGCTTGATATGTTAAGCGATCAATTAAATCCTGGCACATGGCCACAATATTCAACAGGGCAACAGGGCAACTGGGCAGGATTGCGTGGAGAGTGCGTCTTTATGCTGTCTGTCAATAGACTCAATTATGCTGAATAAAAGAGTCTACAGAATCAACATTCTTAACGCAGTTTTCTTTGTTTACACTAGAAGTGATTTGGAAACATAGTTCAAAAGATCTCCATTAGCACCATTAACAAACGAAACATTGCTTACAATGTCACAACATGGTAATATAATAGTATGGGGTAGCTATTGTCACGGGCTACTGGGAAGATAGATTGGTTTGGAACATGAATAAGGATGATATTCCTCAATACAGATGCAGTAAGTAAGGCTGACAATTCCAGATGGAGCATTCCTGGAAGTTTATGTGATCCACAGAACTGTATGCCATGGCTTTGGTGGAGATGTTAGTTCGGTGACCTTAAGTAAATCTGAAATTATTACCTAAGTGTATTTGCATGCTGCTGTCTTTATTAACCTCCCTCTCTTTACCCCTGCTTCCTGTTCCCACCATTAATCCCCACTAATAATGTCTAACAATACACCAACTGACCCTGGCCGATACGAATTGAAGTGGGGAAGATATTGTTTACTGAACCTCTGCAGCAGCTGGGTAATGTGTGATGGGATAATATTGGTGTACCACTGAGTCTGTGGTTTCTCTGTGCTGGTAGCTGGTACTGATGCAGTGGTGGGTCCCGAGTTGCACAAAGTAGTGTCTGAAAGATCCATTCAGTTGACAATGTCCACCAAACTGCTAAGGGATTCCCTTATCAGGGTAAAATTTGAGTATTTTCCATTCTCCAGTAACCAAACTTATCACAGAGAACTTGAATCCTGCCTGACCAACCTGTTGTTGAGATTAGTATCTTAAACATCAAGTTCCAGCGCATCGGCGTGATTAATTAAATTCAAAATTACAGACATTGGGGTTAGATTTGGGGAACTGATGAGGAATTGATTAGAGAATGGCTATTAGAGTGAGGGAGGGAAAATTCAGAAATTTAGACTAGACTTATTAATGTTTACCCTGGATTCCAAAAACATTGTCCAGCCACTCAAATTAGGTGTGGCTGTAGATATACCAAATGTTATCTATTATTAATAATAATAAAATAGAAATACCAAATGTTAATAAGACAAAATGTATAAGATCACTGAATAATAATGGGTTGCAAAACTTAATATGGTTGTTTAAAGCTCTGTGAGGAAAAAAAGGGGGATGACACAACTATTGGTAGGAGGATGAGTCCTGAGAAAGATGGCAAGAAGATCCAGTCTGATTTGGGGAGATGGAGACACTGAGGAGCTCATTGCCAATGCAAGTTCAAAGTAAATTTATTATCAAAGTACATATATCCCACCATACCTGAGATTCATTTTCTCACAGGTATTCACAGAGAAGTACAACGGAATCAATGAAAAACGACACACAATCAAATGTGGAACAACAACCTATGTGCTAAATAACACTGTGCAAATACAAAAAAAATATATATATTGTAAGAAATAGTATTTGAAACGTGTTGCGGAGACTGTGAAAGTGAGTCATAAGTAGTGGATTCAGTTTAATGTTGTGGTGAGTCAAGTTATCTATGCTGGATCAGGAGCCTGGTGGTTGAGGGCTAATAACTGTAACTGAACTTGGTAGTGTGCCACCTAAGGCTGATGTAACTCCTTCCAAATGGCAGTAGTAAGAAGGGAGCATGGCCTGTATGATGTGGGTCCTTGATGATGGATGTTGCTTTCTTCTGGCAGCGATCCTTTTAGATGTGCTGAAAGGGCTTTTTCCCTGATGGACAGGGTTATATTGAAAGACTTAAATCTGCTCCTGTATCCAATGATCTTATGGTCTAATGGCCCATCAAGTCTGCCGTGCTATTCCATCGTGACAGATTTATTATCCCTCTCAACCCCATTCGTCTGCCTTCCCTCCATAACCTTTGATGCCCTTACCAATCAACAACATATCACCCTCTGTTTTATATATGTCCAATAAGTTGGCCTCCACAGGCGCCCGTGGCAATGAATTCCACAGATTCACCACCCTCTGGTTAAAGAAGTTCCTCCTCATCATTGTTCTAAAGGAATGTCCTTCTATTCTGAGGTTGTGCCTTCTGGCCCTAGACTCCTCCACTACAGGAAACATCCTCTGCACATCCACTCTACTTAGGCCTTTCAATATTCAATAGGTTTCAATGAGATCCTCCCTCATTCTTATAAACTCCAGTGAGTGCAGGCCTAGATCTATCAAATGCTTCTCAGATGTTAACCCTTTCATTCATGCGTTCATTCCCATGATCCTCCTTTGGATCTTCTCTCATGCCAGCACATCCTTTCTCTGATAAGGGGCCCAAAACTACGTGTTGTATAACTAATCCTTTATAAATCCTTAACATTACATTCTTGCTTTTATATTCTAGTTCTCTCAAAGTGAATGTTAACATTGCATTTGCCTTCCTTACCACTAACTCAACTTGCAAATTCACCTTTAGGAAATCCTGCACAAGGACTCCAAAATCCCTTTGTGTCTCTGATTTTTGAATTTTCTCTCCATTTAGAAAATTAACTATGCCTTTATTCCTTCTACCAAAGTCCATACACTTTCCTATACTTTATTACATCTACCACTTCTTTGCCCATTCTCCCAATTGTCTAAATTCTTCCGCAGACTTCCTGCTTCCTCAACAGTACTTGCCACTCCACCTATCTTTGTATCACCTAACAACTTGGGCACTAAGCCATCAATTCTGTCATCTAAATCATTAATGTATAATGTGAAAAGAACTGGTCCCAATACCAACACCACTAGTCGCCAGCTGCCAACCAGAATAGGTCCCCTTTATTCCCAGTCTTTGCCTTTTGCCAGACAGCCAATCTTCTATCCATGCATATCTATATCGTTCCTGTAATTCCATGGGCTCTTATCTTGTTAAGCAGCCTCATGTGCAACACCCTGTCAAAGGCCTTCTGAAAATCCAGGTACACAACATCTACTGACTTTCCTTCGTCTATCCTGCCTTTTATTTCCTCAAATAATTCCAACAGATTTGTTAGGCAATATTCCCCCTTAAAGAAACTATGACTTTGGCCTATTTTATCATGTGCCTCCAATTACTCCAAAATCTCATCCTTAATAAAGGACTCCAACATCTTCCCAAGCACTGAAACAGGCTAACTGTCCTATAATTTCCTGTCTTTTGCTTCTGTCTCTTCTGAAAGATAGGATGAACATCTGAGAGGTGACTTTGGTGAGAAAGCTAAGTTTAGAAATTTATTGGAACCCATATTAGTAAAAAAGTGACAAGTTCAAACAAAGCCGATCTCTGCACTATTTATCAGGAAATTATTTGGTTAATGTGTAATAGGCATTCACTTCCAGCAACCTTTGGCCAAATAATTTCCTGGTATCAGTCCAGAGATCTGTTTTGATTGAACTTAAATTTCGGGCAAAAAGGAAACAACAGTAAATTTTTAGAGATGTATATTTTTTGCTAATTTGTGCTTGTATAAAGCTCCTAGATTTGTAAAGAAATGATGCAATTGTAATTTATAAATACACAAGATTCTGCAGCTGCTGGAAATCTAGAGAAACACATACAGAAAGCTTGAGGATCTCAGCAGGTCAGACAGCATCTACAAAGGAGAGCAAACAGTCAAGGATTCGAGGCAGAGATGCTTCATCAGTACTGGAAAGGAAGGGGGCAGAAACCAGAATAAGAAAGTGAGAGGAGGGATGTAGTACAAGCTAACAGGGGAGAAGTGAGACCAGGTGAGGGGGAAGGTGAATAGCTGGGGTAGAGGGGATGAAGTGAGAAGCTAAGAGGTGGTAGATAGAAGAGGTAAAAGGCTGAAGAAGAAAGCATTTAGTAGGAAAGGACAGTGAACCATGGACAAAAGGGAAGGAGAAAGGGAACCAGAGGGAGGCAATAGGCAGATGAAGAGAAGAGAAGAGAAGGGGTGAGTAGGTAACCATAACAGAGATTGGAAAAAGAGTGAAGGGGTCAGGTATAAGTTACTCTAAGTTAGAGAAATCGATGTTCAGTCCATCAGGTTGGATCCTTCCTAGATGGAATATGATGTGCTGCTTCTCCAACCCCAGTTTGGCCTCCTCCTGAAATATAAGATGTTGATGATGAGTTCCTACAGCATTTTCTGTGCTACATGTAAGTGTAATTTATTGTAGGGTAATAGAGTTGTACTTTTATTCTCACCTATCACTATCTTCTGATTGTTCATCTTTTGTTCAGGCAGTCTATGTGATCAAGGCTGCCTTGTTTCCAATTCATTTCAGCAGAGTTTGAGATGGAGGATAAGGCTAGTGTAGGGAAAAAAGAACCTACTTGTAGAGTGATGGTTGTGCAGGTCGTGATTACTTCCCATCACACCGACTCTGCCATTTGTGGAGTGATGGGTGTGCAGGTCGTGATTACTTCCCATCACACCGACTCTGCCATTTGGAGAGTGATGGGTGTGCAGGTCGTGATTACTTCCCATCACACCGACTCTGCCATTTGGAGAGTGATGGGTGTGCAGGTCGTGATTACTTCCCATTACACCGACTCTGCGATTTGTGGCTCTCAATGACAAAAAGTTATTTCTCCATTGTAAGTGCGCATGGGTCAGAGATTCCCAAGACTCAGCATGTTACATTTTATCAAGCAGACCCTTGGGAATGTTTTTCAATCACTTACGTGGTCCACTGAATAATCTCTGGTCTTGACAAGACTTGGTCTGTTTTGGGAGTAGCTTGCTGGATATGTGAGTATTGTGGCCTGTCAATTAGAGCTAGCTGATGGTGGTCTGTACCTTGATGTTGGTGTGGAAGGTTACATTTACTTTTCTCTATGTGGATATAGAGTATGCACAATTCTTCAGTACTGTCAAGACTATTTGTGTACCAGCGCCCAAAGACTCGCCCTACTAAGAGCCCAGATTATCATGGACAAAAAGAAAATGAATTGGAGGATGAACACAAAGGTCAGGCAGCATTTGTGGAGGGAGGTAAACAGTCAATGTTTCAAGTCAAATATTTTCATTTGGACAGGAGTCCAGATGAAGTGTTTCAACCCAAAATGTTAACAAAAATCATTCCATGCTTTTAATGGTGGGAGAGGAAGCAGCTGTTCCTAAAACAATGAGTGTGTATGTTCAGACTCCTGGACCACCTTCCTGATGGTAGCAATGCGAAGAGGGCATGTCCCAGATAGTGAGGGTCTTTAATGAAGGATGTTTCCTTCTTGAACCATTGCCTTTTGAAAGTATCCTCAAGATATTCTCTATGGTTGAGAGGGTTGTGCCCGTGATGGAGCTGCCTAAGTCTACGACCCTCTGTATCCTCTTTCAATCCTGTGCATTGGAGCCTCCATACCAGCTGGTGATGCAGCCAGTCAGAATCCTACCAACTACCTCTTTATGCCTCACATAATTTTATAACATTCTATCAAATCTCCCCTCAGGTCCACCTCCCTAGAGAAAGTTGGCCCAGATTGTCCAAAATCTCCTCATAGCAGATGTCCTCGAATCCTGGCAACATCCATGGTCACATGCAGAGCATGTGAACTCCACACCGACAGCACCCGGTGTCAGGATCGAACCCAGGTCTCTGCAGCTGTGGACTCTACTCACTGTGCCACTTTTTTCCTGATTTTCAGCTTAATAACAAAGGGGAACTTTCTGAATGGAGTTCTCATTGTCACTTGTAATGAGTTGAATATTAAAGCACAATTTGGTCTTCTTAATGATAACAGAGATGACCAGGGTGCCATTCCTTTGCTCAGCCTGATGATAGGTGTTTCCTTGTCCATTTGCTTAGCTGGTGAAGAAGAAGCTTCAGAGTTGAGCATTTTGAGACAACTAGAATATAAAAGTAAGGAGGTAATACTGAGGCTTCATAAGTCATTGTTCAGACCTTGACCAGTTTTGGGCCCCTTATCTAAAAAAAAGATGTGCTGACATTGGGGAGATTCATGAGTATGATCCTGGGAATGAAAGGGTTAATGTATGAGGAGCATTTGATGACTCTGGGCCTGTACTTGCTGGAGTTCAGAAAAATGAGGGGCAGATCTCATTGAAATCTCTTGAATATTGAAAGGCCTAGACAGAGTAGATGTAGAGTAGATGTTTCCTTTAGTGGGGGGTCTAGGACCAGAGGCACAGCCTCAGAATACAAGGACATTTCTTTAGAACAGTGATGAGGAGGAATTTCTTTAGGCAGAGGGTGGTAAATTGGTGAAATTCATTGCCACAGATGGCTGTGAAGGTTGTCATTACATATAATTAAGGCAGAGTTTATAGTTTTGTGACTAGTAAAGTTATCAAAGGTTATGGAGACAAGGCTGAAGAAAGGGGTTGAAAGTGACAGTAAATCAGCTGTGATGAAATGGTAGAGCAGACTCAATCAGATGATTGGACTCATTCTGCTCCCATGTGTTATAGTTGTGGTCAGTCATATGTCTGCCTGAATGTAATATTGCCAAATTCTGAAAGCTAGATTTGCATGCTATCCCACTTCTTTGATCCCACTGTTATCAGTGTCTTTAATGGATCTCTTCTGCACACAATCTAACCCGTTATGATCTCACAATTTATCGTTTACCTGCTCAACATTTTTTTGGTAACTTCTATACTTTATTCTGCATTGTAATAGTTTTATCTCACTGCACCTGGGTAACGATTTGATCTGCATGGACAGTCTGTAAGGCAAGCTTTTTACTGCATCTGGGTACATGTGACAATAATAAACCAATACATTTATCAGTTTATGTGGCTCTATCCATGACCTTCGGATGACCCCAACTGATCGCAAAGCAATTAAGTGCTTTGAAAATGTGGTGATTTTCATTGTGTGGAAACAGCAGCAGCCAATTTGCCTTTGATGACTCTAATATACTGAAGTTGGGTAGCTCCTCCTTTTGTGTGCGATTAATGCCATGGGTCATTTATCCTCAACCGAGAAGGCCCAATATATAACTAATAATATTTAGAGTGGAGGTTGACGCATTCTTGATTAGTAAGAGTATTAAAGGTTGCAGGGAGAAAGCAGAAGAATGGGTTGAGAAGGATAATAAATCAGCTATGATGGTGAAGCAGACTTGATGAGCTGAATGGCCTAATTATGCTGGTATGTCTTATGGTCTATTGGCCTCAGTCTATCTGATCTGAAATGGCAAATCTAACAATATATCTAACAAACCTCTAAAGTTACTATGCCTTCCAATAAAAGACTCTGAAGTTGCTGCAACTTTCATTACAAATCCATCAATCTCAAATGTTTTTAAACTTCGTAGATAGCCAATCCTTTCCTAATGTGTGGAGTTGATCTTGCTGTCAGTGTACTCTGGCATTTCTTGTACATAGATCTAATTGTATCTGAGACACCGGTTATTTTTGCATGTACTAACATTCAATTTTATAACAAGTTGGTGACATTTGAATACAGGAATAAAGAAGTTGACCTGCGATAACAGAGCTTTGGTGAGTGTACTTTCCATAGAGCAGCAAAGATTCATGGGGCCGTTTGAAGCAGTGAAAGGATTTTATGCTGATCAAATATTGGACATTGATTAGTATGTTTTTAACCATTGCCAAACTGATAAAACAATCTCAAGACACAATATGGTCTGCCATTAATGTCATGTAGTAATATCAGTCGGTTGATTTACTTTGTGCTTTCAGAAGGCCTTTGACAAGGTGCCACACATGAGGCTGCTTAACAAGATAAGAGCCCATGGAATTATGGGAGAGTTACATACTTGGATAGGGTGTTGGCTGATTGACAGGAAACAGAGAGTGGGAATAAAGGGATCCTATTCTGATTGGCTGCCGGTTACCAGTGGTGTTCCACAGGGGTCCGTGTTGGGGCCGCTTCTTTTTACTTTGTACATCAACGATTTAGATTATGGAATAGATGGCTTTGTGGCTAAGTTTGCTGATGATACAAAGATAGGTGGAGGAGCCAGTAGTGCTGAGGAAACAGAGAGTCTTCAGAGAGACTTGGATAGATTGGAAGAATGGGCAACAAAGTGGCAAATGAAATACAATGTTGGAAAATGTATGGTTCTGCACTGTGGCAGAAGAAATAACCAGGCAGACTATTATTTAAATGGGGAGAGAATTCAAAGTTCTGAGATGCAACGGGACTTGGGAGTCCTCGTGCAGGTTGCCCTTAAGCTTAACCTCCAGGTTGAGTCGGTGGTGAAGAAGGCAAATGCAATGTTGGCATTCATTTCTAGAGGAATAGAGTATAGGAGCAGGGATGTGATGTTGAGGCTCTACAAGGTGCTGGTAAGAACTCACTTGGAGTACTGTGGGCAGTTTTGGGCTCCTTATTTAAGAAAAGATGTGCTGACGTTAGAGAGTGTACAGAGAAGATTCACTAGAATGATTACGGGAATGAGAGCGTTAACATATGAGGAACGTTTGTCCGCTCTTGGACTGTATTAGATTAGATTAGATTAGATTATGAGGACATGCAGTCCTCTTTCATTGTCATTTAGTAATGCATGCATTAGGAAATGATACAATGTTCCTCCAGAACGATATCACAGAAACACAAGACAAACCAAGACCTGAAAATCTGATAAAAAACACATAATTATAACATATAGTTACAACAGTGCAAAGCAGTACTGTAATTTGATAAAGAACAGACCATGGGCATGGTAAAAAAAAAGTCTTAAAGTCTCTTGAAAGTCCCATCACCTCACGCAGATGGTAGAAGGAAGAAAAACTCTCCCTGCCATGAGCTTCCAGTGCTGCAAACTTGCCAATGCAGCACCCTGGAAGCACCCGACCACAACCGACTCTTGAGTCCATCCGAAAACTTCAAGCCTCCGACCAGCACTCCGATGCCGAGCACCGAGTACCATCTCTGCCGAGCGCTTCGACCTTGGCCCCGGCAACAGGCAGTAGGCAAAGCCGAGGATTCCTTGGAGTTCATAAGAATGAGGGGGGACCTCATAGAAACATTTCGTATGTTGAAAGGCATGGACAGAGTAGATGTGGCAAAGTTGTTTCCCATGATGGAGCAGTCTAGTATGAGAGGGCATGGCTTAAGGATTGAAGGGCGCACATTCAGAACAGAAATGCGAAGAAATTTTTTTAGTCAGAGGGTGATGAATCTATGGAATTTGTTGCCGCGGGCAGCAGTGGAGGCCAAGTCATTGGGTGTATTTAAGGCAGAGATTGATAGGTATCTGTGTAGCCAGGGCATCAAAGGTTATGGTGAGAAGGTGGGGGGGGAGTGGGACTAAATGGGAGAATGGATCAGCTCATGATAAAATGGCAGTGCAGACTCGATGGGCTGAATGGCCGACTTATGTTCCTTTGTCTTATGGTCTTATGGTCTTTATGGAAAGCACCTCTAAAATTGTTTTGTAGATGCTGACAGGAATAAATATAGAAATGATAAGGATATGGAACTCTGTTAAGTGATTTATTGGGTGCCAACTTAAATGAGCACCAAGTCGGGTTGCATCTGGAGGTTCTAGTATTTCTGACACAGTCTTGCAACTTCATTGAATTGTCAAGTGATGGACCTAATGCAAGGAAGCATACTCTGTCTTTTAGTCAAATAAATGATGATGCCACATATGGAAAAAGTGACCACATCACTGTCCCATGCCATGTGGGCATTCCTTCACACATGGTAGTTCTACATCCTCTCATATGTTGTTAAGGATTGTCTATGATAGGCCAGTACCATGGGGCACATTAAATATTCCAGCTCTGCATTAAGAGCTATCACAGATAGAAAAACATTCACAACGAGCTGGTCAGTAGCATCTATGGAGGGAAATACATGCTCGATGTTTTGGACAGAAAAGGAAGGGGCAGAAGCTAGAATAACAAGATGAGGGAGTGGGAGAAGTACAAGCTGGCAGTGATAGGTTAGTCCAAACAGATTCCTTCTCTTCCACCTATCACCTCCAAGCTTCTCACATCACTCCCCCTCATTCCCCCCTTCCCCACTCACCCACCTTCCCACACTTAGACATATCTATCACCTGCCAGCTTGTACTCCTCCTGACATTTCTCCTAGTTATTCCCCTTCCTTTCCACTCTGGATGAATGGCCTCAGCCTGGAATGTCGACTGTTTATTCCCATCCATTGACGCCACCTAACCTACTGAGTTCCTCCAGGATTTTGTGCGTGTTGCTCGAGATTTCCAGTATCCACAAAATTTCTTGTGTCTTAGACATAGAAAATTATGGCAAAAAGGAAAATTAAAGTTCTATAATCTACATAGCTCAATGTGTCCATCCAGCAATACAAGGAATATCCGAAGCTCCCGCTACCCAACTCTCAATCTACATACATGATGGTCTTGACACATCCATTCTTAGCTAGATAGACGTTAAAGCAGGGGAGGTGTTTCTTCTAATCTATAATGCACTGTTCCAGATCTCACCCACTATTCAGGCAAAGACAATTTTCCCCAATTCTGTTCTAATCAGAATCAGGTTTATTTTCACCGGCATGTGACGTGAAATTTGTTTACTTAGTAGCAGCAGTTCAATGCAGAACATAATATAGAAGGAAAAAAATATAATAATAATAATAATAAATAAGTAAGTAAATCTTATTCGGAATACTTAATACAGTACACATATATTGAATAGATTAAAAATTGTGCAAAAAACAAAAATGATTATATATTTAAAAAGTGAGGTAGTGTCTAAGGTTTCAATGTCCATTTAGGAATCGGATGGCAGAGGGGAAGAAGCTGTTTCTGAATCACTGAGTGTGTGCCTTCAGGTTTCTATACCTACCTGATGGTAACAGTGAGAAAAGTGCATGCCCTGGGTGCTGGAGGTATTATGTAAAATATGTCTCTGCATTAATCGCTTTTCTGTTAAGAGAAATAGGTCTGTATTCACATTATAGGATTATACTGCACAGAACTTTGCGGTTATGGAACACCTCAAACATGCTGAATGTGATCAACATATTACAGCCAGCTACGACCACCGAGCAGGAAGTAGAGGAGCTTCAAGTCCCACAACTCCTGGTACAGAAACAGTTACCACCCTACAAACATCAGGCTTCTGAATTCGTCATGGCCTCATCTACTGTCACGATAAACCCAAACACAGGTTGAAGGAGCAATCTGATAACATGAACATTGATTTCTCAATCTTACAGTAAATTTCTACCACTCCCTCTTATCATTTTTCTATTTCCCATTCTGGTTACCCTCTCATCCCTCTTTTCTCACATGCCTATTATCTCCCTCTAGTTCTCCTCCTCCTGCCCTTTCTTCAATGATCCATTCTCCTCTCCTCAGATTTCTTCTTCTTCTGCCCTTTACCTCTTCCACCTATCACCTACCATCTTCTTACTTCATTCCCCCTCCCCCACCCACCCACCTTCCCCCTCACCTGGGTTCACCTGTTACCAACCAGCTCGTCATCTTTTTCCTCACTCTACCTTCTTATGTTGGCTTTTGTTCCTTTCCTTTCTCGTCCTACTGAAGGGTATCGGCCTGAAACATCAACTGCTTATTTCCCTTCATAGATGTTGCACGACCTGTTGAGTTCCTCCAGCAATTTGTGTATGAGGCTCCTGTACTGGGGTTGGCAACTTTATACACCACTACTCTGGATTGATCCTAGAATCTACAGACTCGCTTCCAATGACTCTTTACAATTCGTATTCTCGGTATTATATTTATTTGAACCATTTGTCTTCTTTTCCTTATTGGTTGTTTGTCAGTCTTTGTCTGTTTATGTATACTTTCTTGTAAAATTCTATTTTGTTTCTTTTTTCCTGTAAATATCTGCAAGAAAATGGACCTCAAGGCAGTATACGGCAACATATATGTATCCCAATAATAAATTTACTTTGAACTTTGAACATTGATGCCTGTCCACACTAACTCCATTTGCTGCATTAAGCCCAGATCCCTTTATGCCTTTCCTGATCTTTCTAAATGCCTTTTTAAACATAATTGTATCTGCTAAATGTTATCATTGCATCTGAAAAATCTTTCCAATTAACTTTATTTCAATTTGCAGATCAGAATCTGGTTTAGTATCACTGGCATACGTCATGAAATTAGTTAAATTAGCGGCAGCACTACATGCAATACGTGATAAATATCGAAAAAAAAGATTTACACTAAGTATATGTATGTATATTAAATTAAGAATAGTTGTCAAAACATAAATAATAACAAAAAATGAGGAAGTGTTCATGCGATCAATGTCCATTTAGAAACTGGATGGCTGGGGGGAAGAAGTTGTTCCTGAGTCGTTGAGTGTGTGCCTTCACGCTTCTGTACCTCCTTCCTGGCAGTAACAATGAGAAGGGGCATGTCCTGGATGATGAGGGTCCAAAATGATGACACTAAAATTGGTTCTGCAGTGGACAGTGAAGAAGTTATCTGTGTGATTCATTTTGGGAAGTTAATCCAGGGCAGGAATTATACAGTGAACGTCAGGGTTCTGAAGGGTGCTGTTGAATAGAGAACACTTGGGTTACAGGTAGATTATTTCATGAAAACTGGAACACAGGTTGACAGATGGTGAGGAAAGGGTATGGTGCGTTGCCTTCATCACCTGCAGCACTGAATATAAGAGTTGGGATGTCCCGATTACAGATGTATGAAACTTTGGTTGGGCTTCAGCTGGAGAATTGTGTGCAATTCTAGTCACACAGTACAGGAAATGCATGGTTAAGTTAGAGAGAATGTTACCTGCATCAGAGGCCTTGAATTATCAGGAGAGATTGGGTAGGCTCATTCTGTTTCTTCTAGTCTGAATGAGGCCGAAGGGTGATGTGACAGAGGTTTATCAAACAATGAGAGCCATATATAAGGTAGATAGTCAGAGTCTGTTTCCTATAGTAATTATGTCTAAAATTAGAGGGCATAGGTTTAAGGTGAGAGGGAGGAGACTTAGAAACATAGAAACATAGAAAACCTACAGTACAATACAGGCCCTTCAGCCCACAAAGTTGTGCCGAACATGTCCCTACCTTAGAAATTACTAGGATTACCCATAGCCCTCTATTTTTCTAAGCTCCATGTACCTATCCAAAAGTCTCTTAAAAGACCCTATCGTATCCGCCTCCACCACTGTTGCTGGCAGCCCATTCCATGCACTCACCACTCTCTGCGTAAAAAAACTTACCCCTGACACCTCCTCTGTATCTGCTCCCCAGCACTTTATACCTGTGCCCTCTTGTGGCAGCCATTTCAGCCCTGGGATAAAGCCTCTGACTATCCACACGATCAGTGCCTCTCATCATCTTATACACTTCTATCAGGTCACCACTCATCCTCCGTCGCTCCAAGGAGAAATGGCCGAGTTCATTCAACCTACTGTCATAAGGCATACTCCCCACTCCAGGCAACATCCTTGTAAATCTCCTCTGCACCCTTTCTATGGTTTCCACATCCTTTCTGTAGTGAGGCGACCAGAACTGAGCACAATACTCCAAGTGGGGTCTGACGAGGATCCTATATAGCTGCAACATTATCTCTCGGCTCCTAAATTCAGTTCCACAATTGATGAAGGCCAATACATTGTACGAATTCTTAACCACAGAGTCGACCTGCGCAGTTGCTTTAAGTGTCCTATGGACTCGGACCCCAAGATCCCTCTGATCCTCCACACTGCCAAGAGTCTTACCATGAATACTATATTCTGCCATCACATTTGACCTACCAAAATGAACCACTTCTTACTTAAATGAAATCTGCGGCATAATTTTTTAACACAGACACCCAGACAGGTGTGCAAGGTATAGAGAGATATGGAATCAATGCAGGCAAGTGATTTTAGTATAGATAGTCATAATGATAGACACAATGGTCCAGCATTATGCAACATTAACATTTTGAGTCCTCTTATAATTTTATACAAAGGGACATAGAGTCACACACTACAGAGTTGGGCCCTTCAGCCCAAATGATCCCTTGACAAACAAGATTGCCAACTAATCTAGCGCCATTTGCCTGCATTTAGCCCAACCTTTCCTATCTGTGTACCTGTCCAGATACTTTAAATACCGTTAAAGCACCTGCCTCAACCATGTCCTCTGGCAGCTCATTTCAAATCTGCCTACCCTCTCAGTGAAAAAAGTTGCCCTCCAGTTCTTATTAAAACTCTCTCCTCTCACCTTAATCCCATGTAGTTTAGTTCTTGATTACCCAACACTGGGAAAAAGATCGTATGTTTTGACTCTAGTTATGCCAATAATGTTTTTAAAAACCTCAGTAAGATCACCTCTCATTCTCCTATAATCCAATGAAAAGATTTTCAATCTGCCTATCATTTCTCCATAATTCAGTCTCTGATGTTCCAGCAACGTCACGTAAATCTCCTTCGTGCTCTTTCCAGTTTAATGGCATCTTCCTAAATCAGATGACAAAAGCTGAACATGCAGTAATATTCAAAATTCAGGCTCACCAGGGTCTTGTACAACTGCAATATAACATTCCAACTTCTATATTCAGTGCCCCAACTGATGAAGATGTGTACTTCTAGGTACTTCCATTCTACAACACTTCCCAAGACCCTATTATTCACTGTGAAAGTGTTACTCTGATTTGTCTTTCCTCATTTGCTATTCCTCCATCCACTTATCCAGCTGATCAAGATTCTTTTCTTAAATCCTGGTAACCATCTTCACTGTCAATGGCACCACCTATATTAGTGTCATCCGCAGACTTATTAACCATGGCTTGAATAACCTCATCTAAATCGTTGATATAGCTGATAAATCATTATGGTCCCAGCACTGAGCACTGGGAACACCACTAGTCACTGTCCTCCAGTCTGTAAAACAACGTTCCATTCTCACCTTCTGCTTTCTTCCATCAAGCTAATTGTGAAACCAATTAATAATAATAATAATAATAAGTACCTTATTGATCCCGAGTGGGAAACTATTTTGTTACAGCATCAATGTTTAAAAACACACTTAACAATAATAATAAATATAATAATAACATTAATGAATAATAAAGTACAGAATAATAATATACACAATAATAACTTTTCAATGTGCAATAATAATGTTTGAAATCATAAAACAGAGACTATTGTACTATGATGTGTTTCCTCCTGTCGTACAGAGATGAACTGTTGTAAATGTTTATTGCATTTGGTAGGAAAGATTTTCTGTAACGATCCTTGTGACAGCAGAGCTGAATGA
The DNA here is from genome assembly GCF_030028105.1 of Mobula birostris. Lineage (NCBI taxonomy): Eukaryota > Metazoa > Chordata > Chondrichthyes > Myliobatiformes > Myliobatidae > Mobula > Mobula birostris. The sequence goes on along the minus strand of NC_092378.1, from coordinate 56,980,832 downwards.
GTCTGTTTGAAAAAGTGCTCCTCTACTTATTCAGTAGGTCATGGAGAGGATATGCCTGATTGTCCATAATGAATAACAGTTTGTTTAGTGACCTCCTCTCCACCACAAACTCAAAAGAGTCCAGATTGTAGCAAAGGACGGATCCAGGCCTTCTAATGAGTTTAACTAGCTCTCCCCAGAACCCATGCAATCTAACTCTCCATAGCAACCTACCATGCAAAGGCTTACTAAGGTCCATATGGACATGTCAACCTTCCTAACTTCATTGAAACCTGGTGACCTGATCAAAATTTCTCAGTCAAGTTTGTGAGACATGATCTCCCACACATAAAACCATGCTGACTGTTCCTAATCAACCCATCTTTCCATATGCACATATATTTTTTTCCACCAAATCCTCTTCAGTAATTTACCTAGTACAGATTTTAAATTTAATTGTCCATAGTACCCAGTTTTTTAAATCTTTGCAGCCTATTTTCAAATAAAGGCATAACGTTCACCACCCTCCAAACATCTGGCACTTCCGCTTTGCTAAGGATGAGTTCAGGAATCCCACAATTTCTTCTCAACCTTCCCACAGTGTTATTGAAAATACCTGAATTGGCCTTGGAGATGCAGCTACCTTCATACATTTTAACACATCTGGCATACCCTCTGCTGTAATGTGGACTAGCCACATAATATCCCCATTAACAATCTTGAGTTCTGAAATCTTCATGTCATTCTCAATGATCAAAACAAAGGAGAAATATTAATTGAAGACTCCACCCAACACTGAGACTCCACAGAAGGATGTCCACTTTGGTCTTTGCAGGGCCCTATTCTCCTTCCAGATACTCCTTTTTCTTTAATATACCGTGGTGGCTCGCCCACACGGCAAGCGAACCAGCTCCAGCAGTCGCTGGCGAGTCCACAGCCAGCGGCAACAGAGAGGACTCTGAGTGCGGGGCAGACCTTGGCCCGGAAGCCGACGTCACTTCCGCCCCGCAAAGAGAGGGGGATGCTGGGAGCGGGCACTTAAATGTACGCGGATTGAAACGGTAAACAGTTCAACCAGACCCTGCTCAACTCAGTGTGTTGCTTTCACTCATTGCGTATCAGCGTGACTACAATACTTATATAACCTTGTTGGATTCTCCTCAATCCTCTCTGCCGAATATATCTCACGTTCCTTTTCAGCCTTCTGATTTCCTTCTTGAGTACACTCCTGCATCCCCTTTACTCCTCCAGGGATTCACTTGATCCCAGCTGCCTGGACCTATGCCGCCTCATTCATCCTGACCAGTGCCTCAACATTTCTTATCATCCTGTGTTCCAGCCTTGTCCTTCACTTTAAGAGGAACATCCGGATCATGTTCTGTCAGTATCTTACTTTTAAAAAACTCTCACTTGCTAGACAACATACACCAATCAACCTTGGTAAATTCCTGTCTCATACCGTCAAAATTTGCCTTGGCACAATTTAGAACTTGAATTCGTGGACCAGGTCTGCCACATTCTAATACTCATTAAAAACTAGTAGGTCTATGTTCACTGGTACCAAAGTGCTCCCCCACTGAGACCTTAATCACTTATCCTGCCTCATTTCCTAAGGGTAGGTCAAACCATGCCCTCTCCCTAGAAAGCCTCCTTTATAGTGCCTGAAGAAACCTTCCTGAACACACTCAACAAGTTCCATCCCATTTAAACCTAGGCCACAGTTTATATTAGGAAAGTTAACGCCCCTTTCTGTGATGATCCTATTATTCCTGCAACCTCCCTGCCACGTGTTCTTCTAATTCCAGTTGACTGGCCGGAGGACTATAGTACAAAACCAACATGGTGAGCATCCCCTTCTGATTTCTCCTCTCCACCCATAAAACCACAATGGACGATCTTTCAGTGATTTCATCTCAGATTTCAGCCACTCTAGGATGGCCTCTCTGCTAGAGCCAGCCTCCCTTTTGTACCCGAAAACAAGATTTTAAACGCTGCTGGCTCCTCCCTTGACACCTTGACTAAATCATCACTCTGCTTCATCTGTTTGTACCTTATAAATTTATCGTTCCTTTCAGGATGTTTGTAACTTTCCTCTACACCCATCTAGCATTGTGGTAAAGTTTTACAGTGCTGTGTACTAAGTTTTCTCACTGTGAACTAACAAGCACCTAATAGGCCTTATTCCATCGTATGCAACTTGCTCTTGCAATCTGCATCAAAGCTGATGAAGGGAAATATCTCACTTACTGTTTTATCTAAAATTAAACCTCACTTATCAGTCACTTTCCTGATTAATTGATAACATTGAGAAATTCCTTTCAAAGGCAGTTAACAGTCCCTTTGATGGTGCTGATTTTGCAAAATACACAGCCGGTTCAGTCAATTTTGTTCTAATCTAATGAGTCTCCAGTTGGAGGGTGGATATGTGTCTTTTCTGCTTCTGATAGACATGGTCCCAGAGCAGGAAGGTGAAGAAGATAAGGGAGGGAAAGGGGGAAATGCAAATGAAAGGATTATCTCCTTTAATTACTAAAGAATTTATGGGACCAAGTTTATTGGAGGGGGAGGTGTCTGTTGACCCTTACCAATTTTTATTGATGCACTGTTGGAAGCATCCGAACTGGATGCCTAATGGCTTGATATGGCAACCGCTCTCCACGTGATCATAAGAAACTGCAGAGAGTTGTGGACACAAGTCAGTACGTTACAGAAGCCATCCTCCCCTCTGCAGACTCTGTCCACACTTCTCAATGTCAGCTAGCATTATCCAAGACCCCACTCACTCAGACATTCTCGCTTCTCCCCTCCCCCAATGGGCAGAAGAAACATAAGCCTGAAGGCATGTACCACCATGTTCAAGGACAACCTCTGCCCCACTATAATAAGAATGTTAACGCTTTCCAAAGTAAAATAAGATTGATTCTTCACTATACGATCTACCTCGTCATGGTCATGCACTTTATTATTTACCTGCACTGCTCTTTTTCAGTAGCTTTTACACTTAATTCTGCATTGTTATTGTTTCACCTTGTTCTACCTTAATGCCCTGAGTAGCGATTCGATCTGTGTGAACAATTGCAAGACAAGCTTTTCACTGTATCTTGGTACATGTGACAATAACAAACCAATTCTAATTCCAATCCCAGTACCAAGGTGGAAAGGCAGGAGAGTAAGGATTGAGATGCTGCGAGTGTGGACACATGCAAAAGGTAATCCTTACTCATTAGGTTGATCTGAGTTCCTGGCTGTTTGGACAGAAAAGATCTGGGGAACAAAGATGGGATCTGTACTTTGAGATGAGCCAAGATTGGTGAGAAAGATATGATTGTGCTGTGGAATGAACTTGAGGTAAAAAAAATAGGTGAGAAAATTAATACACAAAGAACTGTTTTGCAGAGTAACCGAAGCCTAGGAGTCCAAAAGTACACTTGACTTGTGGAAGAGTATTTTAATCGGCGAAGGACACAAATCAAATTAGGAAGGAGAGTATGAATATGAGAGATAGAGATGGCTTGTCATAAACAGATTATAGGAATGAATAGGCCATGGAAGTCACAGAGTCAGAATTGTACAAAATGGAAAAGGCCCTGGAGTTCATATGTCTTCATATTGACCAAGATGTACTGTTGTCATTCACAGACCTGACCACATGGTAATGAAACGTATCTAATGTACCCACAGCAACACTCCCTCTGGCCGCTGCTGTTTCCATATAGCTACCACCCGTTTCCTATTAAGCTTTTCACTACAAAACCTAAAATTATGTCAACAGACACAAAATTCTCTAGGCACCATCTTTTGAAGGTGTCCTCAATGCTGGGGAAACTCGTGCCCATGATGGAGCTGGGTGAATTAATAACTTCCTGCTGTTTTTTCTGATCCTGTGCAGAAGCCCCTCCATACCGGACAGCGCTGTAACAAGTTAGAAGGCTCTCCACGGTACATCTTTAGAAATTTATTAGAGCCTTTGGTGACATAACAAATCTCTTCAAACTCCTAATGAAATATACCTGCTGTTGTGCCTTCTTTGTAATTGCCTCAAAATGTTGGGCCCAGAACGGATCTTTAGATATGTTGATGTCCAGGGACTTGAAACTGTTCACTCTTTGCACTGCTGATCTCTCGACAAGGAATCAGAATCAGAATCAGGTTTAAAAGCACTGGCGTATGCCATTGAATTGTTGTAATGTGGCAACAGTACATTCCAGTACATAATAATGAGGGGAAAATTGGATAATTGGATCAGCCATGATGAAATGGCAGAGCAGACACAATGGCCCAAATGGCCTAATACTGCTCCTTTATCATATGGTCTTATAATAAAAAAACTGTAAATTATAGGATATATATATACGATTCCACTCAGCCGGCTGATCTATCTTACTCCTGTATGCCTCCTTGTCACCATCTAAAATTCTGCCAACCATTGTTGTGTCATCAGCAAATTTATAAATGGCTTTTGAGTTGTACCTAGCCATACATGAGTGTAGAGAGAGTTTTGTGTCTTAAAATTATGCTCTCTAATCTTTGATTCCACAATCATGTATTTGCCTTGTCTATGCCCTCATGGTATTTTATGCCTTTTTGAGATCATGCTCAGTCTCCTGCTCTCCAGGTAACATAGGCTCACACTGTCTGACCTCTCCTCATAACTCAGTCCCTCGAATTCTGGCAACATAATTGCAACACACACAAAATGCTGGAGGAGCTCAGCAGGCCAGGTTGCATCTATGGAAAAGAATTAACCATCGACGTTTTGGGCCAAGATCCTTCATCAGGACTGGAGAAAAAAAAATGAGAAGTTAGAGTAAGAAGGTGGGGGTAGGGGAGGAAGTACTACAAGGTATGGGTGATAGGTGAAATCGGGAGAGGAGGAGGGATGAAGTAGAGAGCTGGGAAGTAAATTGGTGAAAGACATCAAGGCTGGAGAAGAGGAATCCGATAGGAGAGGACAGAAGTCCATGGAAAAAAGGGAAGGGGGAGGAGCAACACAGAGGGAGGTTACGGGCAGGTAAGGAGATAAGGTGAGATAGGGAAATGGGAATGGAAAATAGTGCAGTTGGGGGGGAGGGTCATTACTGGAAGTTCGAGAAATTGATGCTCATCCCATCAGGTTGGAGGCTACCCAGACAGAGTATAAGGTTTTGCTCCTCCAACCTGAGTGTCAGCTCCACGGCAGTAGAGAAGGCCATGGGTCTCTGACATGTTGGAATGGAATTGGGAATGGGAAGTAGAGTAAAGATGGGTGGTCTCTAGGAGATACCACTTTTTCTGGCAGATGGAGTATAAGTGCTCAGTGAAGTGGTTTTCCTATCTATGCCAGGTCTCACCGATACAAAGGAGGCCGCACCGGAAAAACCAGATGACGCTAACAGACTCACAGTTGAAGTGTCACCTAAACTGGAGGGACTGTTTGGGGCCCTGAAAGGTAGTGAGGGAGGAGGTGTAGGGGCAGGCGTAGCACATGTTCTACTTGTAAGCATAAGTGGCTGGAGAAAGATCAGTGGGGAGGGACGAATGGACAAGGGAGTTGTGTAAGGAGCGATCCCTGTGGAAAGCAGAAAATGGGGGGGGGGGTTTAGAGAAAGATGTGCTTGGTGGTGGGATCCCGTTGGAGATGGCAGAAGTTATGGAGAATTATGCGCTGGATGTTGTGTCTGGTGAGGTTATAGGTGAGGGCAAGAGGAACCCTGCTGGGGTGGTGGAAGGATGAGGACAGGCATGCGTGAAATGGAGGAGAGGCAGGCAAGGGTAATGTACTTGTGAATCTTTTGTGTGCTCTTTCCAGTTTAATCACATCCTTCTTTTAATGGAATGACCAAATAGAACACACCACTGCAAGTGTGGTCTCAACAATGTCTTGTACTATTGTTGTCCAAGAAGGCAAACGCAAAATGCAGTCATGAATAATGTAAACTTATCCACCCTTTTACTTCTGCATTGCAGACCACTGATTAATTCTTGCTTATTATTCTCTTGAAATGTTTCCTCTCTGTCTTTGTGATGCCAGGCAGAGCTCTTTTGTGTTGCTAATTACTTCTTCCTGACAACGTGGATCTATCCTTTTCGTAAAGAAAGCAGAAACAGTAGTCTGAATCTCCTGGTGTGTGTCGTATTGCCTGGGTGTTGATCGAGATAGCTGGAGGAGCAGGTTGTGCTGAGGAAGCAGGGCGTATGCAGAGGAGCATTTGATAGCTCTAGGCATGTATTTGCTGGAGATTAGAAGAATGGGGGATGCGGGGGAAGGCCGAGAAGGAGTGGAGGTGGAAAGGATGTTTCCTATAGTGGGGGAGTCTAGGGCCTGAGGGCGCAGCCTCAGAATAGAAATTTGTCCCTTTAAAATGGAGATGAGAAGGAATTTCTTTAGCCAGAGGGTGGTGAATCTGTGGAGTTCATTGCCACAGCAGTGGACTGAAAAACTTGAGCATATAGACATTAAGGAAGAAGATGTGCTGGAAATTTTGGAAAACATCAAGTTTGATAAGTCACCGGGACCGGACGAGATATACCCCAGGCTACTGTGGGTGGCGAGGGAGGAGATTACTGAGCCTCTGGCAATGATCTTTGCATCATCAATAGGGACAAGAGGTTCCGGAGGATTGGAGGGTTGGAGATGTTGTTCCCTTATTCAAGAAAGAAAGTAGAGATAGCCCAGGAAATTATAGACAGTGAGTCTTACTTCAATGGTTGATAAGTTGATGGAGAAGATCCTGAGAGGCAGGATTTATGAACATTTGGAGAGGCATAATATGATTAGGAATAGTCAGCATGGCTTTGTCAAAGGCAGGTCATGCCTTATGAGCCTGATTGAATTATCTGAGGATGTGACTAAACACATTGATGAAGGTAGAGTAGTAGATGTAGTGTATATGGATTACAGCAAGGCATTTGATAAAGTACCCCATGCAAGGCTTATTGAGAAAGTAAGGAGGAATGGGATCCAAGGTGACCTTGCTTTGTGATACCAGAATTGGCTTGCCCACAGAAAGCAAAGAGCAGTAGTAGATGGGTTGTGTTTTGTGTTTTGTGTGAGTAGACGGGTCATATTCTGCATGGAGGTCGGTGACCAGTGGTGTGCCTCAGGAATCTGTTCTGGGAACCCTACTCTTCGTGATTCTAATAAATGACCTGGATGGGAAGGTGGAGAGATGGATTAGTAAATTTGCTGATGACACAAAGGTTGGGGGTGTTGTGGAGGACTGTCAAAGGTTACACCAGGACATTGATAGGATGCAAAACTGGGCTGAGAAGTGGCTGATGGAGTTTAACCCAGATAAGTGTGAAGTGTTTCATCTTGATAGGACAAATATGATGGCAGAATGTAATATTAATGCTAAGACTCTTGGCAGTGAGGATCAGAGGGATCTTGGGGTCCGAGTCCATAGAACACCCAAAGCTGCTGTGCAGGTTGACTCTGTGGTTAAGAAGGCATATGATGTGTTGGCTTTCATCAACTGTGGGATTGAGTTCAAGAGCCGAGAGGTAATGTTACAGCTATTTAGGACCCTGGTCAGACCCCACTTGGAGTATTGTGCTCATTTTTGGTCACTTCACTACAGGGAGAACGTTGAAACTATAGAAAGGATGCAGAGGAGATTTACCAGGATGTTGCCTGGATTGAGGAGCATGCCTTATGAGAATAGATTGAGTGAACTTGGCCTTTTCTCCTTGGAGCAGTGACGGATGAGAGGTGGCCTGATAGAGATGTATTAGATTATGAGAGGCATTGATCGTGGGGATAGTCAGAGGCTTTTTCCTAGGGCTGAAATGGCTAACACGGGAGGGCACAGTTTTAAGGTGTTTGGAAGTAGGTACAGAGGAGATGTTGGGGTAAGTTTTTTTACACAGAGAGTGGTGGGTGCGTGGAATGGGCTACCAGCGACCGTGGTGGAGGTGGACACACTAGTGTCTTTTAAGAGACTCTTGGATAGGTACACAGAGCTTAGAAAAATAGAGGGCTATGGGCAACCCTAAGTAATTTCTGAAGTAAGTACATCTTTGGCACAACATTGTGGCCCAAAAGGCCTGCATTGTGCTGTAGGTTTTCTATGCTTCTATGATCCGTGAAGGCAAAGTCATTGGGTATATTTAAAGTGGAGCTTGATCGTTTCTTGATTAGTAAGGATGTCAAAGTTACGGGGAGAAGGCAGGAGAATGGGCTTGAGAGGGATAATAAATCAGCCATAATGGAATGGTAGAGTAGACTCAATGGGCTGATTGACCTCATTCTGCTCCTTTCTCTTGTGGCTTTAAATGTACCAGCCACATAAGGGTTTAAAACAAAGCAGCATCTTTTTCGGCTGATCAGTACCAGGCTTATTATCACTGATACGTGTTGTGAAATGTGTTGTTTTGCAGTAAGGCTACTGTGCAAGGTATGAAATTTACTATATGTTACAAGAAATAAATAAAATTAATAGTGCAAAAGTGGTCATGATCATGGGTTCACGGACCTTTCAGAAATCTGATGGCAGAGGGTAGAAGTTATTCCTAACACACTGTGTATATCTTGATGTTCCTGTACCTCTTCCTTGAGGAGACGGATGGTGAGGGTCCTTAATACTGAATGCTGCCTTCCTGATGCACTGCCTCAAAGGCATGGGAAATTGACACTCTGATGGAGCTGGCTGAGTCCATAGCCGTCAGCCGCCGCTTGTCATCCCACACAAAAAAGACTCAATACCAGGTGATGATTCAATCAGTCACCATAAATCTGCAGACACCTGCAAGAGTCTTTGGTGACATTCCAAAAATCCTCAAACTCCTAGTGAGGTATAGCCACTGTGTTCCTTCTTCACGATTACATCATTGGGATGTAAGGCCCAGAATAGACTCTCTGAGATGTTGACACCCAGGAACTTGAAGCTGCTTGAAGTTATCTGTGTGCAGTTATAATTTGGTAACATATAGAGTAGAGAACAGGGAGGAAGAGACTGGGTGATTTCCATTTCTAGAACTTAAAGAAGTGTTGAATGTCTGCTGGAGTTCGAAAATGCTACTTGTCAAGTAATTTCGCAACCTGAAAAATAACATATTGCACCTCTATAGAAGTTGACGTAATTACTGACCCTGAAGTTTGTGGTGCATTCTTTACGCTTCTGAGGTTGTGGACTACAGAGTCACACAGCAAGGGAACAAGCTCTCCAATCCATTGTGTCCATCCTAGCCACTGTAACTATCTATACTAACCTCACTTTATACTCTGCCTCTAGGGATTTTAATGTGTGTCGATAATTTTGAGATAATCTCTTCCTCAAGCAGTATGTTCTAGATCTCAGAACTTCAATAATTAATTACAAATCTCCTCCTCTTACATTAAACCTCTCATTAGAGATACCATGTCTGAGGAAAAGGTGAGTGTTCCTTGCACTTTCCTGTCTGGGCCCCTCATGATATTATAGATCTAATTAAGGTGCCAAGGAAAACAAACTCAGTCTCTCCTCATAACTGAATTGTTCCTTCCTAGGCAACATCCTCTGCACCTTCCGTGGTATAATCACTTGAAGTATTTCAGCCAGTCCTGTACAAAAATATTTCTGAAACCCAGAAATACTTCAATCTGTTTAGAGATGATATGTTGCATTTTCCTGCAGCTTAGAAATGAACTTTATTAGTTTTGGCTGGCTTTCTTAGACAAAAACACTGTATGATTAAGTGATTTAACCTTTAAATTATTTGTTACCAGTTTTCCAGAAGCAATTAGGAGAAAACCACACAAAGCACATTGAAGTATTGAACTTAAAGGAATGAATGCTTTGTCGTGGGTTGTTTAAAAACTTGCAGTGTTAATCAAGTAACTGTCACTGCCTTTGTTTTCTAAGTGGAAATACAGGAATGAATTTGATGTCCTACATACAGAATGGATCAGAGTCTGGTATATCATCACTCACATAGGTTGTGAAATTTATTGTTTTGTGCCAGCAGTACACTGCAAGAGGTAAAAATGACTATAAACTACATAAGTAAGAACATATGTAAGTAAGTAAATAAATAAGACTTGATGAATAGATGGATAAATAAACAGCACAAAAATGGGATAGTGAGATAGTGATCATCTGGGTGAAAGTGGGAATGGAACCAATTTACTGAGAGATCCTAGTGACTGGAGTTTGTAGTGGGAATATCGTTAGTTCAGTGAGAGTCTTCTCACCACCAGCCTAGCAAGGTCTTGGTCCTTGTTTGAATAGTTTTTTTTATTTTTTCATTTATAGAGATATAGTGTGGAATAGGTTCTCCCGGCCCTTCAAGACACGCTGCCCAGCAATCCCTCGATTTAATCTAAGCCTAATCACGGGACAATTTACAATGGCCAACTAACCGATCAACCGGTACATCTTTGGTCTGTGGGAGCAAGCTGGAGCACCCAGAGGAAATCTGTGTGGTCACAGGGAGAACGTACAAACTCCTTACAGGCAGCACTGATTTTGTGATGAGGATTTCTGCCAAATGACTTGCACAGGCAATGAACATAATCTACTGTGACATGTTCCCAGAGGTCCTTGTGACTTTGCGTGCAGAGATTGCCTGAGTGATTTTGTTTTATTGTTTTATTTATTGTACTACAATGCAGAATAAGCCCTTTCTGGCCCTTCGAGCCATGCCGCCCAGCAATGTTCTGATTTAATCCTAGCCTAATCACAAGACAATTTACAATGACCAATTAACCTACCAACCAGTGTATCTTCGGACTGTCAGAAGAAACATGAGCACCTGGAGGAAACCCACATGTTCATGGGGAGAATGTACAAACTTGGACAGGCCCTTCCTTGGCGATATTGGGGACAGGAAGAACATCAGTATGTGATGGCTGACTGCTCAGCATGATCTGGGTGCTCTGATCTTGACTGGTATCCGTAATCAGATCTGGCTCTGCCTCCCAGATGCATTTCTTCTCTCCTTCCCCAGTTTAAAGTGCAGTGAATCGATCTTAGCCCCATCATCATTCCATTGCAGTAACTGCTTCTCGGTGATTCGCTGTTGTTTCCCAGTGTGAGCTGCACCAGATAACACTAACTTGTTGACTTCCTCAGATAAGGCGGAAGGAGAAGAGAAGCAGCGCACTGCGCGTGCGCAGCCCTCCGATGAAAAATGATATCATAATCTGTTAAATGGGGTCCATGGACAATTCTGATTTGATGAAGATGGACGTGAAAGCACAGAGGAACAGCTGGAAAAATTTCTGAAACGCTCCTTTGCTGCTGTCGTTACTGCGCGGTCGGGAATCTTTCAGAGGGTAGGCCTCAAAATCCCTGGCTTTGCCTGCTGTTGGCAACTGAGAAGGAGGTCGAATCATTCAGATAGAGGTGGCGCTCAGTACTCGGTGTCGGAGAGCTGATCAGAGCTCGAAGGTTTTGGATGACTCAGAGTTGGACCATGGTCGGGTATGGCAGGGAGAGTTTTTCTTCCTTCTCTCCGTCTGTGTGAGATGTGGGACATTTGAGTGACTTTGAACTTTTACTGTGGTCATGGACTTCTTCATCAAGTTATGGTATTGTTGCACTGTTGTAACTGTATGTTATAATTATGTGGTTTTGTTAGTTTTTTTTCAGTCTTGGTCTGTCCTGTATTTTGTGATATCACACCGGAGGAAATATTGTATCACCTCTTAATGCATGCATTACTAAATGACAATAAAAGAGGACTGTGTGACTTCATAATCTAATATATACTCAGCAATTTTAATGATCCATGATTGGTTTTAAATATTAATTCTTATTGCCGTCTGTGACAGATGGGCACTTTTCAAACTGCCGATGGACAATATTTTTTGGAACCTCTCCTGAAGCCAGATGGAGACCAGTATGAAGACGAGCACAATAAACCCCATCTCATTTACCAGCATGAACCACTGGATAATAACCCCCTGAGGAAATCTTCTCATCCTTGTGCATCTTTAGGTAAGTGAGGAATAATTTCATATACTTTAATGTAAGAAGAAATGTATGTATTTCATGTTATTTCTCTAGTTTTTCTGTATTTGGACATTTGGGTGTTGCCTGGTCACTCTGTATCCTTGCTAATATGGTCATGTTGCCTTCTATCTGAATATCTGAAGAGACTGCTCCTCAAGTTCTGGCTGCACTTCAGCCTCCAGCTCCTGATCTTTGGTCACCCTTTGGGAAGGTGATGGGGGAGGGGGCGGAAATCCCCTAGTTTGTTTGCTGTTGGGCCTGGCCAAAGTGGTCATTCACATGTCCAGGCAGGAGGGCAGTTGAAGATTCTGCCAAAGCTAATTGTCTTCCCCTCTTCTAGGGTTACATATGCACCCGTGTGACCGTTGGAGAAGGAGCACACTGTGTCTATGGGTAGAGAGGGGAATTTCCAGCAATGGTGGACACCACAGGACTTGCATTACATTCTGGATGGAGATGGTCATGTTAGAATTTGAAACTATAAACAATGAGTCATGGAACACTGCATCATAAAAATAGGCCATTTGGCCCATCTAGTCTGTGCCATACTCTTATTCTGCCTAGTCCCATTGCCTTGCACCTGGACCATTGTCCTCCATACCTCTTCTACCCATGTACTTACCCAAACTAATCTGAAATGTTCCAGTCCAACCTGCATCCATTAGTTCTGCTGCAGCTCATTTCACATTTGCACAACCCGCTGATTGAAGATGTTCGCCCTCATATTCCCCTGAAATATTTCACCTTCTACCTCTCATAACCTCTCATTCTAGACCCACCCTACCTCAGTGGAAAAAGCCTGCTTGCATTTACCCTATCTATACCACTCATGATTTTGTATACCTCTATCAAATCTCCTCTCTTTCTCCAATGCACCATGGAGTAAAGTCCAAACCTATTCAATACTTCCCTCTAACTCCAGTTCAACTCCTGGCAACATCCTTGTAAATTGTGAATCTCCTGGTCAGTTTGCTCCTGGGCCTGGCCAAGGTTGTCATTCATGGCTCTGACAGGAGGGAAGTTGAGGGCTCTGTCCATGCCGGCTGGGGTAATGTCCATGCTGGTATGTTCCTGGAGAAGAAGCATTAAGTGTCCATGGGTACAACGAGGGATTTCCAGGACTGGTGGGTGAAACAGGGCCTTGGGTACGTTCTGGTTAGAGACTTTCAGATTATAATTTGATACTGTAAATAGATCGTGTCACGAAGCACTGTACCATTCTAATCCTGTGATACTGTAATCACTGAATAGACCTCCTATGAGAAAGGAAGAATGTGGGCATGTTTAGTCACATTTCACCTTGGAGTCACTCTTGTGAGCAAGCAGAAGGGTCTGCCTTGGAGACTCTAAACACTTCCTGACTGAGACATTGGCTGAGTTCTGTGCTCCCAGCCGATTACAGTCTGAGGGCCTCCATCTTTATAACTTCACCGTTTGATTCAGTGGGATTGCCCACAGTTTCAGAGGTGGCAAAACCATGACATATGTGGTGTGCCCAAGAAAGATGCCACATGCAAAACTTTTGCTGGGATGTGGCATGCAGTGCCATCCCTTGATTCTTTAAGCACCACCTATAATAAAAAGGTATATAAAGATCAACTTTACTGCCAAATGACGTAGCGAATGATTTTTTACAACCTGAGAGCAGTGAGGTGTTTTCACAAGAAACATGTCATGGCCAGCTAGATGGTTGCAAGTACATGTCGTTGGATGATAGTTTTGAAACTCTGGCAGATCTGGTGCACACATCAGTATATGGTAAACAGTTACAATAACAATACTATATTAAAATGATGCTATTTTTCAACTGTTTTTAAAAGATTAATATTAGTAATTTTTGAACAGGTTTTCTAAGATGAATCATTTGTTTCAATCTGTCTCTATTATAATTTTATTAATAATAAAATAATGAATATACATAAATAAGCAACAGGACTGAAGGTTCTTCATTAAAAATGTCGATAATTATTATTACTAATTCACTAATCAATGATAATCCCTGCTCAAATTTACCATGGCATATGAGGGAATTTTTTAGAAAATGATCACCAGTTTGGGCACACAGCTCTTAAAAAGGTTTGCCAGTGCTAGCCTGCACCTCACTCCACAATTGTTATACCCAGTATATATAGGTCTCCTCGTCGTGCATGATGTTAAGAATACTTATCAGTGTTATTCTGAGTGTGAGAATGGTTTGTTAAAGTAAATGCTGGCTTCTGTCTGAATAGCGTATGAGACTTGTTTCTTGCTAAGTGTTTGATCCCTTGTCCCAAGCTGCGCCTTGGCATGAGAGGACAGTATGTAACGTTGGTTATCTCAGACATATTTACAGGTGGCTTGGATGCAGGTGAGTTTTTCTCTTCAGAGAGAGATCACAGACCTATGTAATAATTGAACAGCCTTTTAAATTTAATCTACTAACAGATTACACTGAGCAAGTACAGAGTATTTATGGACAGTTATTTATTGACTTTGGCTTTGGAATTGTACTAACCTGCAAATGCTGAGTTAAGTGTTTTGATGTATGTTCTGTTTGACTGTAAACATGACCCACAAGTATATATCTCGATGGGTTTTGAATGGGATGGCAGTGAAACCACACTGTGAGCAATGCTTCAGATGTTGGTGCCACTGTTTCAAGAATCATGCTTTGATCCTGTACTTGGGAGCAGTTGCCACGGAGTTTCCACATTCTTCCTGTGACTGTGAGGGCTTTTACTGGGCACTGCAGTTCCCTCCTCTTTTCAAAGATGTAGTGGTAAGTTAAACAATTATTACAAATCACTTCTTCATGTGGTTAGTTGGGAGAGGAGTCAAGGGAAATATGAGGGAATGTGGAAGAAAGTACATTACAGGGATATTGGAAGAGGGTAATGGGGCTGATGAGATTGCTTTGGTGGAGCATAATGTACTGGGTGGGCACAGGAGTACATTCAGACAGAGACTCATTCCACCGAGATGCAGCACAGAGCGTCATAGGAAGTCATTCCTGCCTGTGGCTATCAAACTTTACAACTCCTCCCTTGGAGGGTCAGACACCCTGAGCCAATAGGCTGGTCCTGGACTTATTTCCTGGCATAATTTACATATTACTATTTAATTATTTATGGTTTTATACTGCTATATCTATACTCTATTCTTGGTTGGTGCAACTGTAACGAAACCCAATTCCCCTCGGGATCAATAAAATATGACTATGACTATGACTATGGAGCCAGCATGGAGCCAAATCGGCTGAATGGCCTCAAGTATTGTTATTTAGTAAGACATTT
Organism: Mobula birostris; assembly: GCF_030028105.1. Classification (NCBI taxonomy): domain Eukaryota; kingdom Metazoa; phylum Chordata; class Chondrichthyes; order Myliobatiformes; family Myliobatidae; genus Mobula; species Mobula birostris. The sequence continues at coordinate 56,965,669 of NC_092378.1, read as the reverse complement.
GTCAATGCTACAGTGAACAATATACTTCAAGCAAGATATTTTGCTGTTGGAGTTTGATTAATTAGTATTAAGAACAGTTGTGTTTTAGTTGTAAATATCAAATACCCTCCCTGAGTATACAATACTGCGCAAAAGTTGTAGGCACATATGTATAGCTAGGGTGCCTAAGACTTCAGTACTCTAATAATTTGATATATTGCACTGTACTGCTGCTTCAAAACAAAAACAAATTTCATGACACGTGAGTGATGTAACCTACTGAACGTTGAAAGGACTAGATAGGGTGGATGTGGAGAGGATGTTTCCTATGGTGGGGATATCCAGAGCTAGAGGCCACAGCCTCAGAATTGAAGGGGTGACCTTTTAGAAGAGAGGTAAGGAGGAATTTTTTTAGCCAGAGAGTAGTAAATCTGTGGAATGCTCTGCCACAGTTCGTGGATATATTTAAGGCGGAAGTTGATAGTTTCCTGATCAGTCAGGGCATCAAAGGATATGGCAAGAAGGCAGGTGTATGGGGTTGATTGGGATCCGGGATCTGCCATGATGGGATGACAGAGCAGATTCGATGGACCAAATTGCCTAATTCTGCTCCTATGTCATGGTCTTATGATAAACCAGATTCTGATATGGGCCTCTACTCTAGATTGAGAATGGGAAGGGGGCAGAGGGAGGGAAACCATGGTTGGGAAAAGGAGGAGGGAAAAGGAGGAGGGAAAGAGGAGGAAGAGAGGGGGGAGCAAGAAGCACCTGAGAGACTTCCTGTAATGATCGATAAACCAATTGTTTGGAATCAAATGACCTTGCATGGCATCTCAGGGCTGGGTGTGTCTGCATCCGTGCCAGCCCCTGATCCTAACAGTCCTCTGCCACTGTCCCACACCCTTCCTGTGGCGATTCATCCTCACCATTCCCAAAATCCTTTGCTTCCACCAGATTTACATATTCGCTTTCCGCTCCACATTGATAAATACAGTACTGTGTCAAGGTCTCAGGCACGCTAGCTATATACATATGCCTAAGTCTTTTGCACAGTACTGTACATGAGGAAACATTAGAATAAGTGTACAAAGAAGCATACACAAATGATTGATGGGTTTTTGTGGTTATATTTCAAATGAGAACAATTTTATTGATGGGATTTAGGTACCTTCAGGCAGGATAACAAAAATCTGCCAATCTGGATTTCACCAAATATAGAATATCATTCATAGTAAAACTGAGCACACTGGTCACATTCTGTGTGCAAATGATTCTTTGTCCCTTTGTGAACATCAAGAAGTGAACACAGTAGAAAGTTTCAAGCAACCTCCCTGACTGAAGTGATCAGTGTAAATTGTAAAAGTAGTCAGACAATCTCTGAAACTCCTGATGGAGAAGGCGTGATGATATCAGGGAAAGAATGAATGGGAATTCGTGAGTTGCCAATGAAACAATTGCATGGAAGCATTGAACTGGAGGTGCACTTGGACTGAGATCAAAGACTGTCAGCATTTTCAAGAGCAGCTAAGGAGAAAAACCTGCAATGTGCTTTGCCAGGACAGGAGAGTGTTGAAAAACCATCCAACAAACTATGGTAAGTGCCTTCTCTTTGATATTGTGAAATAATTTTACATTTCAGATCAATAGATACAAAGTTATGTCTATAGTATCTGAGGAAACTGTGACTCATTGTTAAACAATATAAAATTCTATGCAGTTGTGAAGGATACAAAAAACATAATTATAATTGGTTTAAATCCATTAAATTGGTTAATTTCTTCAACTTAGAGTGACTTCAAAGGTTCAAAGTTTTAAAGGTCCAATTTAATTTCGGAGAAAAATATACAATATACATCCTGAAATGCCTTTTCTTCACAAACATCCACAAAAACAGAGAAGTGCCCCAAAGAGTGAACGACAGTTAAATGTGAGTTCCTCCCCAGCTCCCCCCACCAGCAAAAATATTGTGCTTCGATACCGTCACCGAGCCCAAGCATGTGCTAAGCAATAGCAAAGACACAGACCAAAGTCTTCGCATTTCACCCGACACTCGACAAACCACAGGTTCTCCCTTTCCATGGCAAGGGAGAGGGAGGTGTCCCCCATTTTCACAGCAAGCAGGAAACATAACAACAAACTGCTGGTTTACGATGTTAAAAGTCTGTTTTGTCGCTTTTTTCAACTTGTGAACTCATTTGGTTTTGGAGCAAATACTGAATTGCAAGCAGTAAGAGGGCCAATAAAAAATTGCATCAAACACATGAGTCAAAAACATCAACTAATGTCTCCATGCACAAGGAATGAGAAAAGCCAACTGATGAAACTAGAACACAGAACATTACAACACAGTACAGGCCCTTCAGCCCAAATTGTTGTGCTAACCGTTCAACCCTTGGTAATATCAAACTAACCCATTCCTCCTACATAGTTCTCCATTTTCCTACCATCCATGTACCTATTAAGAGTTTCTTAAATGCCCCTTATGTATCGTCCAATACCACCACCTGTCGCAGGATGCTCCGGTCATTCACTACTCTCTGTGTAAAGACATTATCTCAGCCATCCCCTCTATACTTTCCTCCAATCACCTTAACGTTATGCTCTGTTGTATTAACCATTTCTACCCTGGGAAAATATCTGTCTATCCACTCAATCTATGCCTTTTAAACTAGTTTGCAGAAATCCTCTGGGTGGGGAAATATACTGATTCAACTTTCAGGGCAGTAGTATGATTGCAGCTGCAAACTACTGGATTTAAGATGGAACACTTCATGTTCCGCACATTAGTGAGTTTTAAAGGATTTTCCTGGGTTCCTGATCTGCTGCAGGTAAGATTGTCTGCACATTTCAAATGACAGTTTTAGTCATCTGTCCTTGAATCTTACATCCCAAAAACAGGCAGTGTAGTCCATCTTAGCCAAACTATCCATGATACCTATCACTTTAATCCCATTTGCCCACATTAGGCCCATATCCGTTGAAATCATAAGACCATAAGACATAGGAGCAGGATTAAGCCATTAGGCCCATCTGGTTTGTTCTGCCATTCCATCATGTCTGAGGCTGGTCATGGCTAAAATCAACTTCTACCTCAGTATGGACCTGAACCCACTGCAGTTTGCCTATCATCACAATATGCCTACGGCAGACAAATTTCAATGGCATTTCATACGACCTTAGATCACCTGGATCATACAAACATTTATGTCAGGAAACTGTTCATTGACTATACCTCACCATTTAAAACCATCGTTCCTACACTCCCAGTCAAAAAGCTACAGAACCTGGGCCTCTGTACCTCCTTCTGCCATTGGATCCTTGACTTCCTAACTGGACCACAATCTGTGTGGATTGGTAATAACATCTCCTCCTCACTGACAATCAGTGCTGGTGCCCCTCAGGGGTCTGTGCTTAGTCTACTGCTGTACTTTCTCTATACCCATGACTGTGTGGTTAGGCATAGCTCAAATTCCATCTATAAATTTGCTGATGATACCACCATCGTTGGTAGAACCTCAGACGGAGGTGAGAGGGAGTACAGGAGTGAGATATGCCAGCTAGTTGAGTGGTGTCACAACAGCAACCTTGCACTCAAGGTCAGTAAGACCAAAGAGTTGATTGTGGACTTTGGAAAAAGTAAGACGAGAGAACACAAACCATCCTTATAGAGGGATCAGAGGTGCGGAGAGGCGCAGTTTCAAGTTCCTGGGTGTCAATATCTCTGAGGATCTAATCTGGTCCCAACATATCGATGCAGCTACAAAGAAAGCAAGGCAACGACTATATTTCATTAGGAGTTTGAGGAGATTTAGTTTGTCACTGAAAACACTCAAAACCTTCTACAGATGTGCTGTGGAGAGCATTTTAATAGGCTGCATCACCATCTGGTATGGGTGGGGGGTGTGGTTACTGCACAGGATCAAAAGAAGCAACAGAAAGTTGTAAAATTAGTCAGCTCCATCATACTAACCACAGTTGTATCTAAGACATCTTCAATGAGCGGTGCCTCAGAAAGTTGACGTCCATAATCCCCCTTCTTATTGTTATTATCAGGAAGGAGGTACAGAAGCCTGAAGGCACACATTCAGTGATTCAGGAACAGCTTCTTCCCCTCTGCCACCCAATTTATAAATGGACATTGAACCTTGAACACTGCCTAACATTTTAATTATTTCTGTTTTTGCACTACTATATTTAATTTAACTTTTTTATATATAGTCACTATAATTCATTTAAAAAAATATTTATCATTATTGCATTGTACTGCTGCCACTAAGTTAATAAAGTTCAGGACATATGACGGTGAAATTAAACCTGATTCTGATTGTGATTTATTATCCCTCTCAACCCTATTTCTGCCTTCTTCCTGTAACATTTGACACCCTTACTAATCAAGAACCTATTAACCTCTGCTTTAAATATACCTAACATCTGTGGCAAGGAATTCCACAGTTTTACCACTGCCTGGCTGAAGAAATTTCTCCTAGTCTCTGTTCTAAATGGATATCTTTCTATTCTCATCCCAGACTCCCATCATAGGAAACATCCTCTCCTTAACCTCTAGGCTTTTCAATAGCACCCCCCCCCCACCCAATGCATGAAAAATATTCTCTGAATGTGGCTACACAGGGTGAAAGGGTGGTAAAGAGGGCATGCAACATATTTGCTTTTATTAGGCATGGAATTGAGTTTGAGTCAAGAAGTTATCGTCCCGCTTTATAAATCTCTGGTTAGGCTGCATCTGGAGCACTTCATTCAATTCTGGTCATCACATTCCAGGAAGGATGTGAAGGCTTTGGGAAAGGTGAAGAAGGATGCTGACTGGATTGAAAGGCCTCCAGGATGCTGACTGCATTAGAGGGCCTGTACTAAGAGGAAAGTTTGGACAAACTTTGGTTGTTTTTTCTTGAGTGGCAGAGGTTTATAAGATTAAGAGAGTCATAGATTAGGCAGCCAATATATTTTTTTCTCCCCAGGGTTGAAATGTCTAATTACAAAGGGTTTTAATTTAAGGTGAGAAGAGGTCATTTCAAAGGAGATTTTCAGGGCAAGTTTTTTTACTCAGTTAGAAGTGAGGATCTGGAATGTGCTGCCTGGGGTGGTGGTGGAGGCAATATAACAGGGGCATTCAAGAGGCTCTTCGATAGGCAATGGATGTGCAGGAAATGGAAGGATATGGACATTGTGTAGGCAGGAGAGATTAGCTTAGTTGAAAATTTGACTACTAATTTACTAATTTAATTAGTTTGGTACAACATTGTGCACATTATTATATGGTACTGTTCTATGACTAGCCTATTTATGCAACCCATTTATCTCCTTAGCTCCTATGTTCCAGTGAAAATAATCACAAGCTATTCAATGTCTCCTTATGATTAGAGTCCTCCATTCCAGGGAGCATCCTTTTGAATCTCTTCTGCACTCTCTCCATTGTTACCACACCCTTCCTATAGTCTGGTTTCCATACATGTACATAATACTTCAAGTGTGATCTAACCAATGTTTTGAACAGCTTCAGCATGGCATGCCAGCTCCTGTGCACTATCAAAGCAAGTTTTATTTACAACCATATCTATCTGTGATGGCACTTTCAAGAAATTATGAATCTGTATCCCCAGGTCCCTCTTTTCTACCACACTCCTCAGTGGTCTACCACTCACCGTGGATGACCCATCCTGCTTGGTCCTCCCAAAGTGCAACATCTCACATTTGTCTGCATTAATCTTCATCTGCAGTTTTTCAGCCCATTAGACCAGCTGGTCCTGATCCTGCTGCAAGTTTTGATAGTCTTCCTTGCTGTATTCTACACCTCCAATCTTTGTTTCATCTGCAAATTTGCCAACCCAATTTACCACATTATCATCTAGGTCATTGATACAGATGACAAACAACAATGGACCCAGCACCGATCACTGCAGCACACCACTAGTCACAAGCCTCCAGTCAAAGAGGCAACTATCTACAACCATACTTTGTCTTCTTCTATAATGCCAATGTCTAATCCAACTTACTGCCTTATCTTGAATGGCAAGCGACTGAACCTTCTTGACCAATGCCCCATGTGGGACCTTGTCAAGGGCATTACTAAAGACAACATCCACTGCCTTGCCTTCATCAACTTGCCTGGTATCTTCCTCAAAAAACTGTATAAGATTGGCTAGTCATGACTTCCACACACTAAAGCCATGTTGACTATCACGAATCAGTGCCTATCTATCCAAATTCTTACAAATATGGTCCGTTAGAATACCTTGCAATATTATATGGTTATATGGTTATATATGGTCCGTTAAAATACCTCGCAATAACTTCCCCACCACTGATGCCAGGCTCACCAGTCAATAATTTCCTGGCTTATTCTTAAACAACAAAACAATGTTAGCTATCCTCCAATTCTCTGGAACCTTACCGGTGGCTTATTATGCTTTAGATATCTATGTTACTGCCCCTGCAGTTTCTGAACCAGCCTTCCATACTCTCCGAGGGAACACCTTGTCAGGCCCTGGGGATTTATCCATCCTAATTTGCCTTAAGACAGCAAGCACCTCCTCCTCTGCAATCTGTATAAGGTCTATTATGTTGCTGCAGCATTGCTTCACATCTATTGACTCTGAGTGAATACAACAAAAAATCTATTTAAGATCTCCCCCATCTTTTGCAGCTTCACACAAAATTAACACTCTGATCTTTTAGAGGACCAATTTTGTTCCTTGCTGTCCTTTTGCTCTTAATATATCAGTAGAAGTCTGAGGATTCTCTTTTACCTTGTCTGCTAGAGCAACCTCTTGTCTTCTTTTAGCTCTCCAGATTTCCTTCTTAAGTTTTCTTGCACTCCTTATACTCCTCAAGTACCTCATTTGTTCTTGCCAGCCTATACCTGCTCTGCACCTGCTTCTTCTTCTTAACAAGCACCTCAATATTTCTTGAAAACCAACGTTCCCTGAACCTGTTATGCTTGCCTTCTATTCTGACAAGAACATACAAACACTGTACTCTCAAAATTTCACATTTGAAGGCCTCCCATTTGCCAGAAAGCACCTGTCCCTAATTACAATTGCCAGATCTTTCTGATACCATCAAATTTGGCCTTACTCCAATTTAGAATCTCAACCTGAGGACCAGACTTATCTTTTTCCATAATTACCTTGAAACTAATGGCATTATGATCAGCAGTTATGTTGAAGTTCTATAGGACGTTGGAGAAGCCTAATTTGGAGTATTGTGTGCAGTTTTGGTCACCTGCCTTCAAGAAAGATGTAACAAAGTTGAAAGAGTACAGAGAAAGTTCATAACTATGTTGCCGGGTTTGGAAGGCCTGAGTCAAATAAGTTAGGACCTTATTCCTTGGAATGTAAAAGATTCAGGGGAGATTTGTTAGAGGTATACAAAATTATGAAGGGTACAGATAGGGCAAATGCAATCAGGCTTTTTCCAATGAGGTTGGGTGGGACTACAACTACGGGTCTTGGGTTAAGAGTAAACAGTTAAGTGTTTAAGGGGAACATGAGGGAAATTTTTTCACCCAGAAGGTCATGAAAGGCTAGTGCAAGTGGTGCATGTGAGCTTGGTTTCAACATTTAAGAGAAGTTTGGATAGGTACATAGATGGGAAGGGTATGCAGGTCGATAGGACTAGGCAGTTTATTAAATGGTTCAGAATGAACTGGATCGGCCAAAGGGCCTGTTCTGTGTTGTATTTTTCTATGACTCTAGATGCAAAGTGTTCCCCTACATAAACTTCTGTCACCTACCCTGTCTCATTCCCTATTGGGAGATCTAGTATCACAAATTCAATGTGACATTGAACTTTTTGCAAAAGCAGTCTAATCTTTTGCAGGAGTCTGGAAAATTGCCATCACAACGAAATGCATGGACCCTCCAACAGTCATGCCACAGGAAATATATTGATATACTGATCCACTGACAAATCTTGAGCAGATATCCCTGACAATATCTTGTATCCATTCAGTTACAAGGAATGGAATGTGAAGTTGGAGGAGATGCACAACAAGCTACTGATGCTGAAGCACTGAGCTTAGGCACACCTGGCAGTGAACATTTTGTGCTGAGAGGAGGGACAATCTGATGAGTAACTGTAGCTGTGTTTCAGAAAGTTTTCTTCTGAGGCTGTCTCTGCTGATCACATACAACAATAAACTAGAAACCAATCCATGGAGACTGGCAATTCTTCCACACCACTCAAAAAGAGAGTTTTGTCAACCTGAGTCTTGTGTATTGGGTATGCCCATATCAAGATAATAGAGACGGAGATTTATTTAGAGATCTAGGACCAGAGGACACAGCCTCAGAATAGAAGGACATCCCTTTAGAAAAGAGCTGAGGAGGAATTTCTATAGTCAGAGTGTGGTGAATCTGTGGAAATTGTTGCCACAATTGGCTTTGTAGGCCAACTCATTGGGTATATGTAATGCTGAGCTTTATAGGCTGCTCTAGGCGGTGGATCTAAGGACTTAATCTGGTTTGGAATGCTGTCATTTTCTTCTATTGTGTACATGATGTGTGTTTTTTTTCCTCTTTTTCAGTGCAGTGGTTATGGTTTTTTTAAATTGGGTTCTTCAGGTTTCTTGGTTTGTGGCTGTCTGTAAGCAAACAAGGCGCATGGTGAACAAACTTGTATAATTTATACAATCCTTGATAATAAGTGTACTTTGAACCTTTGGATCTTGATTAGTAAGGGCATCAAAGGTTACAGGAAGAAGGGAGGAGAATAGGGTTGAGAGGGGTAATAAATCAGTCAGGATTGAATGGCAGAGCAGACTCGATGGATCAAATGGCTTAATTCTGCTCCAATGTCTCACGGTCTGAAGGCCTTATACTGGGCCTATGAGCCTGTGATGCCATGTGACCAATTACCTTCTATCCCATGCACCTTTGGAATGTGGGAGGAAACTAGCACCTGGAGGATACTGATGTGGTCACGGGGAGAACGTACAAACTCCTTACAGGCAGCAGCGGGAATTGAAGCCGCATTGCTGGTACTGTAATAATGTTACACTAACAACTATGATGCCATGCAGAATTGATTTGTTGATAGTTTTCTTTCAGATAACATTGCTCTGAAGGGCGATATATAAATACAAGTTTTGGTAACAATAACTCTAATTGTTGGCAACTGATTTTTTTCCCACATCGAACAGTTAAATAATATAATTTGTAAATATATATTATTACACATTTATAAGTAACTGCTAATAGTGCAGACATGTTATATTCATTCATATTGTACATGGCACACTGGGATAACTCATTCCAGATTCACTTTACAACAGCATGACATCAATTCTTTCCTTTACCTTCAATCAGCATCAGTCTGTGGGGGGTTTAAAAGAGTTCCAGCAAGTTATTGCCATCTCTGATTTGTACTAACCATATGAGGTATGGCAGTCAAAGAGAAGGATGCTGTTTAGCAGAGCTAACAAAGGGCAGAGGGATCGATGACTAGACAGACACAACTGTTTTATTGGTCCTTTAGTATGCTTTGAATCAGAATCGGAATCAGGTTTATTATCGCCAGCATGTGATGTAAAATTTATTAACTTAACAAGCAGTTCAATGCAATACATAACCTAGAAGAGAAAAAATATAAATAAAATAATGATAATAATAATAAATAAACAAGTAAATCAATTACAGTATACATATATTGAATAGATTTTAAAAATGTGCAAGAAAACAGAAATACTATACATCAAAAAAAGTTAGGTAGTGTCCAAGGGTTCAATGTCCATTTAGGAATCAGATGGAGAAGGCAGAAGCTGTTCCTGAATTGCTGAGTGTGTGCCTTCAGGCTTCTGTATCTCCCACCTGATGGTAGCAGTGTGAAAAGGGCATGCCCTGGGTGCTGGAGGTCCTTAATAATGGACGCTACCTTTCCAAGACACTGCTCCCTGAAGATGTCCTGGGTACTTTGTAAGCTAGTGCCCAAGATGGAGCTGACTAGATTTACAACCTTCTGCAGTTTCTTTTGGTCCTGTGCAGTAGCCTCCCCATACCAGACAGTGATGCAGCCTGTCAGAATGCTCTCCATGGTACAACTATAGAAGTTTTTGAGTGTATTTGTTGACATGCCAAATCTCTTCAAACTCCTAATGAAGAATAGCCACTGTCTTGCCTTCTTTATAACTATGTCGATATATTGGGACCAGGTTAGTTCCTTAGAGATCTTGACACCCCGGGACTTGAAGCTGCTCATTCTCGCCACTCCTCACCCCTCTATGAGGATTGGTATGTGTTACTTCAACTTACCCTTCCTGGAGTCCACAATCAGCTCTATCGTCTTACTGACATTGAGTGCCAGGTTGTTGCTGTGGCACCACTCCACTAGTTGGCATATCTCACTCCTGTACACCCTCTCGTCACCTTCTGAGATTCTACCAACAATGGTTGTATCATCAGCAAATTTATAGATGGTATTTGAGCTATGCCTACCCTCACAGTCATGTGTATATAGAGAGTAGATCAGTGAGCTGAGCACACACCCCTGAGGTGTGCCGGTGTTGATCGTCAACGAGGAGGATATGCTTGTTGTAAATAGGGTGACAGACAGAACACTTGAAGCCACAATCAAAGAACAAATTTTACACAAAATGAGCTCCAATTACCAATGTAGATGTCCTGCATCAGTGGATCCAGACCATTTTTCAAAGGGTCATTTTTCATTCATCAACTTCGAGGTAAAGTGGCAAGAGGCAATATAGCTTTGAAATGTAAAGGAAAGATCTCCTCTCTTTGCGGTTAAAAAAAATGACTTTCTAGGCCTTGTTTTGTAGGATGTGATTATGCAATCCACCTGACTATCTGACTTTGTCTGTATAATGATGTTTGTCTGAAGATGAGGTCCCTATATTCCCCATTATTTATAGAAAACTAAATAATGAGCATGATGTAAGCTGAAGGAGATAACAAAGTGTTTCATGCCTACCCACATACAATACACTTTAGTGAGACAAATTGTAAGTAACATGTTCCAAGGTTCCTTTTATTCTAAACAGTTTTATTGATAAACCATTAATTTGTAAGTAATTATTAATTTCATTAATTAGCTTTGAAGGGCAGAGCCATACAGCACAGAAACAGGCCATTTGGCCCACCATATCTAAGCTGACCATCAAATACCCGTCAAACTAAGCCCATTTTCCAGCATGTGGGCCATCCATCGCCTTCTCTACCTCAGTGATTAAAGTACTTGTCCAGACACTCATTGAATGTTACGAGAGTCTCTGCATCCACCACCTACTCAGGCAGTGCATTCCAGATTCTAATCGCTCCTTGGGTGACAAAGAACTTCCTAAGGTCCCAAGTAAACCTTTTGCCTGCTATCCTAAAACATGTAGCTTTTGACACTTCTGTTGTGTGGAAAGAATTTTACTATCTATTGCAACAATGTCCTGTGTACTCCTTTCATGATCCTCTCTCCATGCATCTCTGCTTCAGGAACACAAGTTCAGTCTATTCAGTCTCTCTTCAGTGATTTGTCTTCACCCCATCTGCTTTAAATGTTGAAAGGCCTATAGTACCATCCCAGCAAAGTGATCCACTTTCCATCAAACCTGCAGACAAGGGGGTGCTGTTGTACTCTGGCGGACTGACCTCAACCTTGCTAAGGCCAGGCGGCAGCAATCAGACACCTCCCCTTTCATACCCCTTGAACAGAACCCTACTTTGGGGCATCATGCCACTTGTCTCCAATACCATCAACAACCTCATCAGCTGGAGATCACCCATTCACTGCCACCATCCTCAGTTTCCTTATCTCACACTGCTCATTTTTGTCTCCAACCCAAAATCCATAAACCTGACTGTCCAGGTAGGCCCTATGTTTCTGCCTGTTCCTGACCCACATAACTTGTGCATGAACACCTCAACTCCATTTTGTCCCCCTTGGTTCAGTCCCTTCCCAGCCACATCCACGACACTTCACATGTTCTCGATCTCATCAATCATTTTCAGTTCTCTGCCCCTGATTGCCTCATTTTCATTATGTTCAGTCCCCATACACGTCTCTCCTCCATCCGGAAGGTACTAAAACTCTTTGCTTCCTTCCAGATAACATATCTAATCAGCTCTTCTCCACCACCACGCTCCTCCATCTGGCAGACCTGGCCCTCACACTCAGTAACTTCTGTTTTGACTCCTTCCACCTTCTCCAAGTCAAAAGTGTAGCTATGGGCACTCACATGGGCCCTACCTATGTCTGCCTTTTAGTTGGCCAATTAAACAGTCCATGTTTCACAGGGAGTGCTCCCCAAATCTTTCTGAGCTACATTGACAACTGCATCATTGCTCCCATTCTGAGTTTATCAATTTAACCAATTTTGCTTCCAACTTCCACCCTGCCCTCAAATTTACCTGGTCAATCTTTGACACCTCTCTCCTCTTTCTTAATCCCTCTGTCTCTGTCTCTTGAGACAGACTGTCTAGTGGATGGAGCTTCAAGGTAGGGATGCCTTTCTCCAAGGAGGTTGAGTTTTAGTGAGACCACACCCAGAGCATGGTGTACAGATTGGTTACTCTAGTTAAGGAGGAATACACTTGTCTTGAAAGCAATTAACCAGACCAGATGTTCAGAATAATGTGACTGCAGTAAAACAATATTTGATTTGGTGGAACTATGCATTTAGAGAAACACATGTGATTTGATTGAAACATGCAGAATTCTGAGAGGTATATTTTATTTCAATATTTATTCCATTACATACACAAAGTGCAATCAATACATGCCTTTCTTTAAATTAATGGTCCCACCAAATCAATGCATTGTTTTACAATGTGTCAATGCGTTCAAGGCCTATTGCTAGGGTCCTCATCCAAGGTCCTCAATCATCATCATCTGCAAGACCAGAATCGATACTGAAAATCAAAGCCTGAAAGTCAATTGGAGGACTGGAGCGAAGTCCGAAAGTTTTATTAGAGTTCTGGATCGGAGCACAAAGGCCAATCGGAGGACTGGATCAAAGTCTAAGGGCTGATTGGAGGACTGGTTCAAAGCCTAAGGGCTGATTGGAGGACTGGATCGAAGCCTAAAGGCTGATTGGAGGACGGGATTGAAGCCTAAAGGCTGATTGGAGGACTGGATCAAAGCCTAACAATCAATCAGAAGTTCATTTGATTGAGCTGGAGCCGAAGCCTGTGAAACTCCACAAGTCCACTGGGGAAGTCATATGCTAGTGTCTGTGAATCCAGAAGCCTGCTGGAGGTCTGTCCAGGGGTTAGAGGACTGTGTGTTTGCATATGAGGTGGGGTGGAATGGGGCTTGTCTTGCTATTGTTGCTTTGTTACTTGGTTTGTTCTGTTTTACTGTGTTTGTTCTGCCAAGCATTGTGGGCATACTATGTTGGCGCTGGTATGTCTGGCAAGCTGCTCCCAGCACATCCTTGGGTGTGTTGGTTCTTAAAGCAAATGACAATTTTAACTGTATGTTTTGATATACAGTACATGCAATAAATCTGAACCTGAATCTCTTTCCACCTTAAACAATATACCCATGAAGTGTTGGAGAGGCAGGCCATCTCAGAAGATTCTGAGGCAAAGAGGTTGATTCCATACTTCTTTAAGTTCCACCTTTGACTGCAGTAGGAACACACTCCGCATACTTTTCTGCAGATGGTTCAATATTCTTTGGATCCAACTTGCTTTCGGGACACTGTTGAGAAAGAAGAACTTCTGGAAGTTCACCTTACAATAAACAAGCATCTAGATGAAGGGTCTCATCCAAAGTTTCGACTGCCCTTTTCTTCCACAGATGCTGCCTGGCCTGCTGGGTGCCTCTGGCATCCAGATTCCAGCATCTCCATTCTCTTGGGTCTCCCTGATGCTCTACTTAATTGCTTTTCACCAGTGCTTCAGGGAGTCAAAGAGGATCTTCATGGTTTTCCATGCTGTGTAATCCCTCTATATTTCCTCAATGTTCTCTGGATCACAGCTGAAAACTTAATTTCCACATGCCCCTCCTAGTGGTGGGAGTTGTCAAATGGCAGCCACAGTTGGAATGTATGGAAATAGCAGAGCAGACTTGATTGGCAAAATGGTCTAATTCTGCTCCTATATCTTATGCTCTTAGGGTATACACTGGTTAGTTGGAGCAGGAGCGCAGTGTTTCTGAAATGTTGTATTCACCACAAGGTGAAACACCACCAGCCATGTTTGTGGGAGACATAACACCAGTTGTCCCTGAACATGTTGAGAATCCGTGAGACCACCATTATTCGGGACATTTACAGCAGCAGTGAGTAAAAAGGGCGCAGAAGGACTCTAGCCACCCCAACCACAAACTGTTTCAGCTGCTTCCATCAGGCAAACAGTATGGCAGCATTCAGGCCAGGACCAACAGGCTCCGGGACAGCTTCTTTCACCAGGCCATCACATTTATCAATACACATTGATCTGATTGCATATCTGACTGTACATATATCTATATAAAACAATTTTATTTACAACCATAGTGTTTGGGCAATATCGTCCCATATTTCCCTTCCTTACTGCTTGTACTTAGCAGCGGAGATACAACATGAAGATTTTTGCTCTCTCATGTTGTGAGATGGATGTAAGAAATAAAATTCTAATTCTAATGACCGATTATTGTGGAGGGGTGGTAGGTCACACTCACAGAAACATCAGACCACCCTAAACTTTGCCAGGTATTCCAAGGTGAGCAAACACTGTTCAGTGCCTTTCACGCCATGCACGTTAAATCAGCTTTCATATCCACAACCCGACGGCCTGATATTCAAAGTTAGATTACTGTCATTTGTCCTGAGCCCACATGCCATGTTGTTTTTGTGCTGAGATATGGACACTATTCTCCCACAGGCTCTGGGCCCTTGTGGTGAATCTGCTGGCGTTGCCTTGGAGACCAAGCTGGATCTCTATGACTGCTAATGTCTCCAGTTGTTTCTGGTCTGCACAGATGTTCTGGAAGTCCTGGAGCTGGGTTGTTTTGGGATCTGCGCTGGTCTCAGTTGCTTAGAACTGGGGTATGTTATATCTTGTGGAGATGGGCTGTGCCAGCCCCAGATCAGAATAGTCTTAATCTTACTGAATGATAGAGCAAACCCATGTGGCCATTGGCCAACTCTTGTCCTTATTCCCTATTGTTGAGTGATGGGTACAATACTTTGCTTGGGATAGAACATAAATAGCAAATATCTGCATAAGTCAGGAGCTGCCCTGGTTAGAGCTTGAGTGGAAAGACATTGAAAAAAATCAAAGCAGGTCTTCAAAAGGGCGGAAGTGCAGCAAAAATTTAACAATAGAAATAGATTTAAAACCCAACTCAGAATGTGAGACACTCTAACAACGGGTTCCGACAGAAGTCAGGTGGAAGTTTGATCCGTCTGAGGGGTGCAGTCATAGGGGTGGGTTTGTGGATCAAACAGAATGCTTTCAGTTTTGCTGACCTTTCGTTGAAGATGCTGGTGGAGTGACAAAGGGTTGGTGCTGATTTGAAGACTTCTCTCAGCATGGGTGTAACTGCAAAATGCTCGAGACAGTAAATAGAAGTGGAAAGTTCAATAACTTGATTGTAAGTGTTGTGACTGACCAAATCTGAGCCACACAAAAGCTGTGACAGGGAAATATAAAAATCTTTATTTACACAGCAAACCTGCAGGACAGAGAGCTCAAGAAAATCCCACTCTCCTGACACAATGTTTTGAACCCTTTACACAGAAAAATAACAATAAATGATTGACAAGAGTTTCAATAGTAAGAATGAGGTACTCTGCCACAGGCCAGAGTGAGGGTAAGAATAGGATGACTTGGCAGATGAATGTGTGGCTGAGAAACTGATGCAGGGGGGCAGGGTTTCAGATTTCTGGATCATTGGGATCTCTTCTGGGAAAGGTATGACTTGTACAAAAGGGACAGGTTACACCTGGGGACCAATAACTTTGCAAGTGGGTTCGGTAAATCTTTTGGGAGGGTTTAAACTAATTTGGCAGGGGGAAACTGAGTGATAGGGCAGACGATGAGGCAGTTAGTACACAAGCAGAGGCAGTGTGTAGTGACGCTGTCAGGATGGACAGGCAGATGATAGGGCAAAATTGGAATCAGTGGGATGAGTTGCAGTCTAAACAGGGGGACAAAATTGAATAGGGTGACAAATACAAGACAGAAGGTGTTATAAGTGAATGTACACAGTGTATGGAATAAGGTAAATGATATTGTAGTACAGTTAGAGATTGGCATGTATGATGTTGTGGGCATCACAGAGTTGCGGTTAAAAGTAGATTATAGTTGGGAGTTTTAACAGCCAAGGATACACTTTGTACCAAAAGGACAGGCAGGTATGTAGAGGGGGTGGCATGGCTCTGATGGTAAAAAAAACAAAATCTAATCCTTTGAAAGACATGGCATGGGATGAAAAACTTAGGGTTGTGGTAGGTAGAGTGAAGGGTAGGGGTACTGCAAAGGTAAAAAGACCTGATGGAAGTTATATACAGATCTCCAAACAGTAGCCAGGATGTGGGCTACAAATTACAATGGGAGATAGAAAATGCATGTCCAAAGGGCAATATTATGATAGACATGGTGGAATTCAATATGCAGTTAGATTGCGAAAATCAGGTTGGTGCTAAATTTGGATCTTGAGAGAGAGTTTGCAGAACGCCAACAAGATGGCTTTTTAGAGCAGCATGTTGTTGAGCCCACAAGAGAACAGGTATTCTGGACTGGGTTTTGTGTAATGAACTGGATTTGATTCTGGAGCTTAAGGTAGAGGAAACATTTGGAGAAGTAATCATAATATGATAGAATTCACGCTGCAGTTTGAGAGGGATATGCTCAAGTCAGATGCATCAGAACTACAGTGGAGAAAAGGGAATTACGGAGGCATGAGAGAGGAGCTGGCCAAAATTGATTGCAAAGGGACACTAGCAGGGATAACAGCAGACCAGTAATGGTTGGAGTTTCTGCGAGCAATTTGGAAGGTGCAGGATAGATACATCCCAAAGAAGATTAAGTATTCTAAAGGCAGGATGACACAACCATAGTTAATTAGAAACTATGTCAAAGGTAACATAAAAGCAAAAGAGAGGGCAAGTAATAAAGCAAAAATTAGTAGAAAATTTGAGGATTGGGAAGCTCTTAAAAACCAACAGATGGCAACTCAAAAAGCCATAAGGAAGGAAAAGATGAAATATGAAGGTAAGCTGGCCAGTAATATTGCAGAAGATACCGATGTTGTTTTCAGATATATAAAGAGTAAAAGAGAGGCTAGAGTAGATATTGGACCATTGGAAAATGATGTTGGAGAGATAATAATGGGGGTCAAGGAAATGGCAGATGAACTGAGTAACTACTTTGCATCAGTCTTTGCTGTGGAAGACACTTACAATATGCTGGAGATTCAAGAGTGTCAGGGGGCAGATGTGAGTGGAATTACAAGGGAGAAGGTGTGTGCTTGGGAAGCTGAATGATTGAAAGGTAAATAAGTGAGCCAGATGGACTACACCCCATGGTTCTGAAATAGGTAGCTGAAGAGATTGTGGAAGCATTAGCGATGATCTTTCAAGAGTCACTAGATTCTGACATGATTCCGGAGGACTGGCAAATTGCAAATGTCACTCTTCAAGAAGGGAGAGAAGCAGACAAAAGAAAATTATAGGCCATTTCGACTGACCTCAGTGGTTGGGAAAATGTTGGAATTGATTGTTGAAGATAAGTTTTCAGGGTACTTGGAGGCGTGTGATAAAGTGGGCCAAAGTTATCATGGTTTCCTTGAGGGAAAATCTTGCCTGACAAATCTGTTGGAATTATTTGAGGAAATAACAAGCAAGAGAGATAAAAGAAAGTCAGTGGATTTTGGGAACTTGGATTTTCAGAAGGCCTTTAACAAGGTGCTGCACATGAGGCTGCTTAGCAAGCTTGGCTGCCAGTGACGAGGGATGTTCCTCAGAGGTTACTGTTGGGATCATTTCTTTTCAAATTTTATGTCAATGATTTGGATAACGGAATTGATGACTTCCAGGCTAAGTTTGCAGATGATACAAAGATAGGTGGAGGGGCAGATAGCGTTGAGGAAACAAGGAAGCGGCAGAAGGACTTAGACAGATGAGAAGCATTGGAATATTCTAAGCAGTTTTGGACTCCCATCTAAGAAAGGATGTGCTGATATTGGAGAAGGTTCAAAGGAGGCTCAAGAAAATGATTCCAGGACTGAAACACTTATCACATAAGGAGCTTTTGATGGCTCTGGACCTGTACTTGCTGGAATTTAGAGGAATGGTGGGGGAGGGGAATGCAGAATCTCATTGAAACCTACCAAATATTGAACAGCCTAGATAGACTGGATGTGGAGAGGATATTTCCTAGGCTATGTCCACACTACGCCGGATAGTTTTGAAAACAAAGCTTTTTCTCTTTGTTTTGACCTTACGCCCACACTGAAACGGCGTTTTCAGCTCCCAAAAACGGAGATTTTCAGAAATGGTCTCCAGAGTGAATAGATCTGAAAACATCTAATATCCGTTGCAGTGTGTACGGGGTAACCGGAGCTTTTTAAGACCGCTGTCATGACGTGCCGGAACAGATAGCGGCAGCGCGGCATTTCATTGTCTTCTTCTTATTATTCTTATTATCATTATCATTACTACTTTATTGTCGCCAAACAATTGATACTAGAGCGTACAATCATCACAGCGATATTTGATTCTGCGCGTTCGCAGAACCTAACAATTTCAGAACAGACGGCAACGAGACTGAAGGTAGAAGAGTTAGAAATGTACTCACCAAATACTTTGACCCATAGCTACTGAATAAATAAGTATTCTCACTTTGCCCTGTTTTCTGTCCTTCCTTGTATGAAGGTGGTTCACCTATTTATGCAAGTACTTCTCTGACAATAGATGTGTAACAGCCTAATGTAACATTGTATGGAAATACAAGATAACACTGATGCAGACATGTTTTATACATTTAACAAGGTGCTTTATTAATGCAACAGAGTTAGTCAGTTTTTCAATGTTCGTCGTCAGCCGGGTCATACTGTCTGTGAACTCCCTGTCGGTTGCCTCCATATGCAAAAGTATTTGTTTTTTTTAGTTTTTTAAGTCCTCCTGCGCGAGAGCCAAGAGCAATTCCTTTTAAGTTTTTTCTACTTTGTAACTGGACAAACGCGCACCAAGTGTATCGTTTCCTCTTCGCTTGTTTTCTGTGTGTCCTGCGCATGCCCAGTAGGAGGAGATTTGCCCAAATATCCATTTAATGTGGACAGAGATATTTTGAAAAATGCTTAGTGTGGACGCCTATCGTGTTTACTCGAAACCGGCGTTTTCAAAATTATCTGGCGTAGTGTGGACGTAGCCCTAGAATAGGGGAGTCTAGAATCAAAAGACACAACTTCAGATTAGAGAGAAGGCCATTTATACCTGTGGAATTCGTTGCCACATCTGTCTGTGGAGGCCAGATCATTTAGTGTATTTAAAACATTGGCTAATAGTTTTTTAAATTTAAAAATCCTATCAAGAGAACTACCGCTGGTCAATTACAGATGTCAGTCTACAAGAAAGCAACACACACTGATCAAATTCTGAACTTCAATCGCAATCACTCAAAGTTTCACAAACAAAGCTGTGTGAAGACCTTATTAAAGAGGATTGAGTCCCATTGAATCACCAGAGATACAAAACTGGAAGAAGAAAAGAGCCTCTTCAAGACCTTTCAACAGAACGGAAATCCAATTAGCTTCATCCGAAGGTGCCTCAAGGTGAGAAACCCAAATGATGAATAAGTGAATTGTATTGCCGTACATAAAGAGCGTCTCTGAAATGACAGCAAGACTGCTTCAGCAACACAACATCACAGATGCTCACAAACAGACTGCAACTTTGAGAAGGAACCTATCAAAGCTCAAAGTGCAAGAAAATGTGACTGATAGAACTAGTGTTATCCACAAAATCCAGCATAGTGACTGTGACAAGTACTGCGTTGGTCAAACAGGAAGAAAATTATTGACCAGGTGACACGAACATCAGCTAGCAAGCAGTTGCACGATGCACTGTTGCTAGTATCAGCTCATGAAGATGAAGAAGGACACCATTTCAACTGGACGACAGCCAGAGTCTTGAGTCAAGCAAGAACATGAGAATTTCTCAAAGTTTGGTTCTCTACTGAAGGATCCATCAACAAACACATACTTTATACCTTTATACTTTATTGTCGCCAAACAATTGGTACTAGAACGTACAATCATCACAGCGATATTTGATTCTGCACTTCACACTCCCTGGATTACAAATATTAAATATTATAAATATAAAAATAGTTAAATTAGGAAATATTAAAAATTTAAATTAAAAATCATAAATAGAAAATAGAAAAATGTGAAGTAAGTTAGTGCAAAAAAACTGAGAAGCAGGTCCGGATATTTGGAGGGTACGGTCCAGATTCGGGTCAGGATCCGTTCAGCAGTCTTATCACAATTGGAAAGAAGCTGTTCCCAAATTTGGACGTACGAGTCTTCAAACTCCTGAGCCTTCTCCTGGAGGGAAAAGATATAGATCTGGAATATGAACCCTTACAGAGAAAACAGAAACAATGATGTCAACAATTAATGAATTGCCAGTAATCTCGGGATCTGGACAGCCAAGCAAATACTTCCAATGGACCTCCCTTGAAGCTAACCAATCAGAATCTTCCACTGCATTTCTAACTAGCCGACCGGATTATCTAAACAACACCTATTTGGACCCCAGAGGAGTATATAAAATGGGATTCTGAGGAGACAACACCCTCAACTGTACATTGACGATGGCTTTTTGATTGCAGCCAAAATGTCTGCAAACATTTTACCAAGCTCGGTGACCAACTAAACTTCCAAATAGCCAATCTGAGCTATAGTTCAGATTTTTTTATGTCAGGGCGTGAAAGGTTACGTGGAGAAGACAGGAGAATGGGGTGAAAGGGAAATGGATCAGCCATGATTAAATGGCGGAGCAACCTCCTTTAGTTCAGGCTTTTGCTTCCGCTTTGCATGGGGATTTTTCTTCTGTTCTAATTGGGTCTACTCTGACTGTTTCACAATCTTGTTTGTGTTCAACCGATACCCTGGGATCTCCTGACATAATCTAGATACACCATCCTGGCTCCGGTCCCTGTTCATCGGTGCTACTGTGTCCATGTAATCTGTCCCTTCACTGAGTCTATGACAACACCTGCCTTACCAAGTGCATCTATCCTCACAACTGTGGCCTCATTGTTTAGGCACACCCAGAATTCCACTGGAAAACGCATTCCTTCTATCTCAAGAACTTGAGGGCCACTTGTTTCTGCCCTCATTGTTTTGCCACCTACACCTGTGAGATAAATACCCTCTACAATTATGGGCAAAGAAAAGTGAGTTGCAGATACTGAAGTTCCTCTGTCCACAACATATTGCATTGCTGGTCTCCTATTAAACCTCTTGTGCACATTAAGGGTGACAATGGGAGCTGCTGATAGCTCATTGTCTGACAGGATACTGTCTTTACTAGTTCTATAATCTGGTCAGTGGTCAGTATGGGTAGAGAAAATTCTGCTGGGTTTTCTGCCTGTCCTGGTGCGTGATGGTCACATCTTTGTTCCTTCTTGTGACATTGCTTCGGACCATGGCCTGAGAAGCTACAGCTATAACAAACCATGGACTTTATCCTTCTATTCTACTTTGGAAGTCCTTTGCTAGGTACCCTGATGCTGGCACACAAAGCAAGTCCTCTGTGTCATTGCAGCAGTAATATCCACTACAGCCACATTACTACCCCTCCTCTCTCTCTCTCTCTCTTTCGGTCTGTTTCCCTGGCTTATGAAACTATTGTGAGTAGGTGGATGCCACAGTTATCCCCAAGTCTAAAACTTCCTGGTAGGCTGAGCCCAGCCGTTCCTTGAGCATTTTCATGGTGACTGGATCATCCTTCCCCGGATTGCCCAGCCCTGAGTATTCCTCATAGTCCCGGTGTTTTTCTTCTGCAGAGTCCATAGTAGGTTTATTGGCCTTGTCATTCCCCAGTTACTCTCACCTCCTCCCAGTGACTGCCTCACTTCTTCCTTAAAATTCTGATACCTCTCGTCATTACTGACATTCTCATTAGTTTCCATCCTGTACCCCTGGGCTCATACTGACCCATGAATTCCTCAGGCATTTAGATGTAACAAACACGTGTATGTTTTTGTGTTGCGTCTGGTGGTCTTTCTAACCTATGCTAAAATTCTGCATTGTCATGCAACTCTATGTGAGGGAGGTTCGGATGGAATTCTCTGATTTCCCCATGGGGTGAAGGGTTTGTGGAGAGTGGTGTTGAGTGTGAGTGGCTGGCTGGAATCATTAGGTCCTGACCCTGCTGTTGCCTAGTCTCTATAGGTGCCACTCTAACAGACAGTACTGAGTACAGTGTCAAAACATAAACCAAAGAATGTCTGCAGATGCTGAAAATCCAAAGCAACACACACACAATACTAGAGGAACGCAGCTGGACAAGCAGCATCTATGGAAATGAACAAACAGTTGATGTTTTGGGCCAAGTCCCTTCTTCACGACTGGGAAGGAAGGGGGAAGATGCCAGAATAGAGAGGTGGGGGTAGGGGAAGGTGGATAGCCAGAAGGTGCTAGGTGAAGGCAGGTCGGAGGAAAGACAAAGGGTTGGAAAGGAAGGAGTCTGATGGAAGAGGAGGGTGGACCATAGGAGAAAGGGAAGAGGAGAGGACCCGGGGGGAGGTAATAGGGAAGTGTGAAGAGATAAAAAGTCTGAGTGGAATAGAAGAAAAGGGGAGGGATAAGGAAATCTCCATCAGGTTGGAGGTTACCCAGACAGAATATAAGGTGTTGCCTCACCTGGAAGGACTATTTGGGGCCCTGAATAGAGGTGAGGGAGGAGGTGAATGGACAGGTGTAGTACTTTAGCTGCTTGCAGGGAAAAGTGCCAAGAGGAAGATTGGTGGGGAAGGACTAATGGACAAGGGAGTCACAGAAGGAGCAATCCCTGCTGAAAGCGAAGAGAGGAGGGCGGTAAAGATATGTTTGGTGGTAGGATCTCTTTGGAGATGGTGGATGATGTTGTGTTGGATGCAGATGCTCATGGAGTGGTAGTTAAGGACAAGAGGAACTCTATTAAGGCAGCGAGAAGATGGGGTGAGCGCGGATATTCGGGAAATGGAGGCGTGCCCTCTCCAATTTGTGGGCACTTGCCCACTTGTCAACTTCCTGGTCTAACACTTCCCAATTTACCTCATCTCCTTCCCTCAACAGTTATTTCCATGGCTGCTGCCTGGCGAGCACTCACCTGCCGGGCCTTATCCTATTTACCTCTCTGTCTGCCTAGATCCTGATTAGTTCATTCTTTTATTGTTCTCAATGTTCTGCCTGTTTTTCATGCACATCTCTTGCTTTGCCAGAAGGTGTTCTGTTACTTCAATCTGTCCAGCTCTACTTGTACACTGTCTCAGTGTTCTCTGTATTCATCCCTTTCCTTCTGTAGCTCTACTATTTGTACATTACGTGATTCCTGACACTTTGTTTCTCTGGCAGGTACACGTGACATAGATCGATTACTGCTTTATCTCCCTTCTTCTTTGATTGGCTTTTCCTCCACTGCCAATGTTCCTCCAGCTTCAGGTCTTAACCCATCTGTCTTTGTCCCTTCCCTATTCAACCTCCTCATGTTTATGGAGTATAGTCTGTGAGTTTTCCCTCTTTCACAATTGAGCCCATGTATTGCAGTAACCCTTTTAAACAGAAAGCTAAATATTTCTGCTCTATTGCCCATTTCAGGTTTTTCCACACACATAAACAATTCCCTGAATGGGTATATACTCATTCGAATGAGTATCGACTCTGGCATCCCAATATCTTCCACAATACCCAAATGTTCTCGAGAGCCATGCAACACTTAATCCATTGCCCACTGAACAAATGGACATTTTCTGGTGTTCCATATGGTCAATAAATCCCTTTCATAACGACGGATCTGTCTCAACAGACTACCAATGTTGTCTGGAAGCTGGTCCTTGCAGAAAACACACACACACTCACACACACACACACACACACACACACACACACACACACACACAACACTATACTTTCACATCTACCTCTTCAGCTCTCTGCTGTGCTCTTTGACACTTCGTGACCTCATCATGATTGGTCTTAGCAAATAAAAGCATGAGGATATCACAATCAGAAATACTCACCCTTCTTAGATTGCTGAGGCTGCTGGCCATGTAACTGGGTCACAAGTGTATCCAGACGAGCCCCCAAATGTTGTGACTGTGACTACGTTACTGAGGAAACCAGAGAATTTGTAGAAATGAAAGTTTTTATCCCAACAAACATTTGCATAGAGGCCCTCTCAGTAGAGCCTTCTGAATCCAAAAGTACGTCATATTTTTATATCCTTCAGATCAAAAGTCACAGTTGGTGATTCAGTACAATTTCAATAGTTACAAAGATTGTTTACTTCAATACTTTGTGTTGATAAATGGTTCCTTTGAGGTATATGTTTTCAGTGAATGCACATTTTAATTGATAAGACACCTCTGAAGGATCAAACACGAGGAAATCCGCAGATGCTGGAATTTCAAGCAACACACATAAAAGTTGCTGGTGAAGCAGCAGGCCAGGCAACATCTCTAGGAAGAGGTATAGTTGACGTTTCGGGCTGTCCTGACAAAGGGTCTTGGCCCGAAACATCGACTGTACCTCTTCCTAGAGATGCTGCCTGGCCTGCTGCGTTCACCAGCAACTTTTATGTCTGAAGGATCAAATACTTTTTGTTGGGAAAACTAATTAACACGGATATTCTGAAAACTTCTGATGACAGAGATCCAGACAAAACCCTTAACTGTCTGGATTCATGAAGGCCAATTACAACAGCCCCATTGTCTTAACATTTGGCTAATGCAGAAGCAAACATTTCATTGTCACTATTTTGCAAACCACATCTCTTATAGCTCCTTGCAATTTACAATTTGCACTAAGAACTGAAGATTGGCTCTTGTTTGAATTAATATTCAAGATTGTTTAATGTCATTTTCTGCACATAAGTGTAAGGAGAATTAAATAATTGTTACTCCAGATCTAATGCAGCACATAAAAACACAAAAGGTAAAGAACACAATAATAATGAAAAAAAATATGCTACACATATACATACCCAATATAGCTTAAATACACTAATTGTATGTGCATAAAGTGATGTTGAGCTGTACATAAGGTGACTGATAGGAAATACTTAAGTAGGCGGGGAAGTTGTTGATCATTCTTACTGCATGGGGAAAGTAACTGTTTTGGGTCTGGTGGTCCTGGTGTGGATGTTACTTAGCATTCTCTCTGATGGGAGTGAGACGAATGGTCCATGAGCACATTGTGTGGGAACCTTCATAACATTACGGTTTCTTTTCGCGCATTTTTCTGTGTATACGTCATTGATGGTGGGTAGGCTGGTGCCAGTGATGTATTGGACAGCTTTGACTATCCTTTATAGAGCCTTCCTGTCTGCTGTAGTGCAGTTTCCGTACCAATCAATGATGCAACTTGTTATGAGGCTCTCCACTGCACAACTGTGGAATGATGTGAGTATGGATGTGCAAAGTCCAGCTCTCTTCAGCATCCTCAGAAAGCGGAGGCATTGGTGAGCTTTCTTGATGGTGTAGGATATGGTCTGGGACCTTCAGAGGTTGTGTGTGATGTGCACTTGCAGGTGTTTGAAATGCTTGTAGTCTCCATTACTGTGCCACCGATGTAAAGTGGGGGTAGTGTGAGTGATGTGAATTCTACTGAAGTCAATAACTATCTCCTTTGTCTTGCTGACATGAAGGAAGAGGTTATTTGCCTGGCATCTGGGCCTCAACTTCTTCCACCTCCTTTCTGTAGGCCATTTCATCGTTGTTGGTGATGAGCCCCACCACTGTTGTGTCATCAGTGAACTCAACAATGTGATTGCTTGTGTGCTTGGTTATGCAGTCATGACAGAGTAGAGTGTACAGCAGAGGGCTCAGCACACAGCACTGGGGCTCACCCATGTTGAGGATGATGGAGAGCGAGGAGTGATTGCGCATCCCGACTATCTGAGGTCTGTTGGTTAGGAAGTCCATTTGCACACTGGTGTATTTAGACCGAGGAGTAGAAGTTTCTTCACCATTGTGTGTGGGACAATAGTGCTGAATGCAGAACTGAAATCCAGAAACAGTATTCTGACATTAGTGTCCTTGTTTTCTAGGTGTGTCAGGGCCAGGTCCATGACAGATGCTGTGGCATCTGTCGTAGAGTGATTCTGTCAGTAAGCATATT
Source organism: Mobula birostris (assembly GCF_030028105.1). Classification (NCBI taxonomy): domain Eukaryota; kingdom Metazoa; phylum Chordata; class Chondrichthyes; order Myliobatiformes; family Myliobatidae; genus Mobula; species Mobula birostris. The sequence continues at coordinate 56,939,413 of NC_092378.1, read as the reverse complement.
AATGAGTGTCCAATGTGGCAAGAATGGAGCTTGTGATATGTGAAATTACCAGCCATTTAAAGCACGTCATGATGGTGGTGTCAGTGTCACTGGGTGGTAAACGTTTCATTCTCAAGGTCTAGAGTTCTTTGGTACAGGGATAATGGTGGCTGACTTGAACCATGTGGAGGACACCCACCCTGATGAGTGAACTGCTGTATTTACATAACTTCAGAAATCTCCCTAACACTGAGCACAAACCCCTGACACCCAAAATATACCTCTTTGGTTTCATTGTTGTGGGATGGATCCATGGACCTATTACTAACCAGGATGTTAAGTGAAAAAACAGACTTGAACTGAATAGCACATGGCAGGGCTACACCTTTATCAATGCAATTACAAAGGAGATGGCCATGTTAAGTCTTCACTGATCTCATTCTGAATTTTTCAATGATCACTGAATAACAATGTCATTCACCTACTGTTTTCCCTTCCATGGGAATATCAAAACACCCCACAAATCTTCACCAGCTACAGAGTATCAATTAGAATTACAGTTGTGAACAGGTTTTATTTCTTAAATTTGTATTGGTGTTGCATTATTCTTGTCACCTATGCCAAAACACAGTGAAAAGCTGGTCTTGCATACTCTTCGTATACCTGTAGGTCAAGTCATTATAGAGTGCATTGAGCTCGAATAAGGTAAAACAATAACAATGCAGTAAAAACTGCTAAAGTGCAGTGCAGGGAAACAATGAAGTACGAAATCATAACAAGGTATAATGTGTCAATCTTATATAAGAGATTGTTGTGTATTTAATATTTCAGTAGTAATTGAGTAATATTGTAAATATATTATTTGATTAAGCATTCTTGTTAAATTAAATAATTCGTATGTAAAAATAGGTGAACTGCATATGTCAAGATGCTACCACGTGCCTCGCTTAAAGTAAACAAAGTTAGAAATGTTATTCCAAACTCCTTTGTTTTTATTTCGATTAGTTTTTATGTTTTGGAGTTACAAACATAACAGAGGTCCATTCAGGAGTCTGAGAAGAGCGGGATAGAAACTTCTTAAACCTGTTAGCACATGCTTCTGCCTGATGGGAGAGAGGAGAAGAGAAAATGTCCAGGGTAGGTAGGGTCTTTGATTATGCTGGCTGCTTTACTGAGGCGGTGAGAAAAATAGTCAAAAATGTTTACTGTGATATGCTGAGCTGTGTCCACAACTCTCTGCAGTTTCTTGCAGTCATGTGCAGAACTGTTGCCGTACCAGACCATTTTGTATCCTGATAGAATGCTTTCTATGGTACATTGGTAAAAAACAAATGGTGAAAGTCGACAGGGATATGCCAGCATTCTATATCCTCCTGAGGAAATAGATGTTCTCATTTCAATTAATCTTTTATTATACTGTCGATAATCTCATAACTCTGAAATAATCCCTAGCAATAAGCCTCCATCCAATGTAACTTATTTGCATATGGCTGAATATAATATTACGACAAAAACCCTTTTTAAGTATGTTTGCATAGTTTTTTTGAACATCCTTGAGTCTTATTTGAGTCATGGTGTCATACAACAGAGAAACAGGTCCTCTTGCTCATTGTCTCCATGGCAGCCATCAAGAGCCCATCAATACCAATCTCACGCACATGGTCCTGAGCATTCAGTGACTTGCCATACAAATGCTCACCCTGGCAACTTCAATACTGACTATTAACCATAACATTTTGAAACAATAAAATAATACTTTGTGTGAATGTCGTTGTGTGTGCATGCCGGCTCATACCCCCAGTTCTCCAATGCAAGTAGAGGAGTTTGTCAAATCAACGATGTGTCTCATTTTCACCATTCCCACTACATCAAAGAGAGAAGTTGACAATTTAGTTGATGGTTTATCACAGTTAAAATTATAACTTGTTTCCAGCAGTCATATGCAGTAGTTTTTTTTCTGAACATCATCCTTTAAATTGCAACTATCTTCAACTCCACTCTGCTATGGAGAAACACGTTAATTGTCCAGTGAACTGTACCATGTTATTGACAAATTGGGAGGGAGAGACAGGGTTCAGAGACTGATAAAAGAGTTGTCATGTATATCAGAATTGGCCCCACTACATATTAGTGTTTACCTAACAGGGAAGTGGGTGTTGCAGGAAGCTGTAAATCTGTCTACCTCCTTTGCTCAAACAGTTCTTAATTAGAAGCCAGTGGACTGTAGCAGTAACTTGAAGAAGCATTCACGACCTGAGATATTCTTTGTGACTAACATCATTTGATGACCAGGTCTACTTCGCAGAGCTGAAGAGAGTCTTTGCATCTGGTGGTAGTTGACATCATGCTCCCTTTGGCTTTGATTTGATCTTGTTCTCAATTTGTCAGCTAATTTACATTGAAAGATTTTTCACAAGATGACATGGAAAATTCCTGATCTTCTATTTACAGCCTTTTATTAATCTTCAGTCTCTATTTCAAAATGGAACAAAATTGTTGTGATGATCAGCATGGACTCAATGGGCCAAAGGGTCTGTTACATCACAATATCTCTTTGTGACTCTATGTCCCAGCCAAACTATCCCAGTGAGGGTTGCAGCCCTTGCAGCCACATTCACTTTCCATCAGGGGATTCTTTCTGATTGTCGAGTCCTTTAACCAGATCTAATTGAACGGTATGGAAGTTGCAAAAGTTGATTGCTTGTTTGCAGGCAAAGGGACGATTAGCAGGTGGGAAGCTTTCAAAAGTGAGATGTCAAGAGTTTGAAGTCTGCACGTTCCTGTTAGAGAGAAGGACAAGGTTGACAGGCATGGGGAACCCTGGATGAAGGGTATTGAGGCACTTTGTAGGAAACTGAAGGAGGTATGTGTCAGGTGCAGGGAGGTGGGATGAAGTGAATCCCTGGAGAAGTATAGAGTATTCAGGTGTGTACTCAAGAAAAATATAAGAAAGCAAAAACGGGGCATCACATAGCTTTGGCAGAGGAAATTAAGGAGAATCTTGAGGGATTTTAAATATATCAAGGGTCAATAGAGATAGAATAGGATCCCTCAAAGTCTAAAGTAGACAACTACGGGTTGAGTGAAAGGAGATGGGTGAGATTCTCACAGCATATTTTCCCTTGTTTTTACCATGAGGATAGAATAACTTCGGAACCTGTGATAGTTAATGGGGATGTCTTGGGGATAGTCTACATTACAGTAGAGGAGACACTGAATGTTTTATAGCATATAAAGGTACAATACTGTACAGGTGTATAGCTAAGGTGCCTAAGACTTTTGCACAGTACTGTATTTGTCAATGTGGAGCAGAGAGTGAGTTTGTATCTGGCAAAGGATGTTAGGAATGATGAGGGTCGAGCACTGTGAGACTGGTATGGGACAGGTGGCAGAGAAGGAGTGCCAGGGGCGGGGGCAGACACACCCAGTCCTCAGACACCAGGCAAGGTCAGTTAATTCCAAACAATTTGTTTATTGATTATTATAGAATGTCTCTCTGGTGCTTCCCACTCCATCCCCTCCCCTCTCCCTTCTCATTTTTTTCCCTTTTTTCCAACCATGATTCCCCTTTCCTTGCCCCCTTCCCACCCTCAGTCCACAATAGAAATCTATATCAGAATCAGGTTTCTCATTACTCACAACTCGTAAAATTTATTTTTTTTTCAGTAACAGTACAGTGCAATACATAAAATTATTATAGTACTATGCAAAAGTATTAGGCACCCAAGAGATATATATGTGCCTAAGACTTTTGCACAATACTGTAGATATATCACAAGGCCTGATCAGGTACATCCAAGAACACTGTGACAGTCTAAAGAAATTGTGGGAGCCCCGGCTGAGATAATGTATACCCAAAGGGTAAAGTGTGGGAAGACTGGAATAATGTTGTGCCTTTATTTGAGAAGAACTGCAACAAAATATATGGGAAATATAGAATAGTAAGCCTAATGTCCATGCCAGGTAAGTTATACAGGGATTCTGAAGATGTACATGCATTTGGGATTGATTAGGGATGGTCAGTCTGTGCATGGCTCACTAATTTAATTGAGTCTTTTCAGAAAGTCAATGAGGACAGCACGTAGTCTGTATGGAATACAGTAAGGCCTTTGGTACAGTTCTGAATTAGATGCTGCTCTGGAAAGTTAGATAGTGTGGGATCGAAGGAGACCTGGCTAATCGGATACACAGTTTGTTTGATGATTGAATCAGAGGTTGATGGTGGAAGTTTATTTCTTGGAGTGGAGTCCTGTGGCTAGTGTTTCTCGGGTGTTGGAGCAAGGCCCATTGCTATTTGTCATCTATAGCAATTACTTGGATGAGAATATACGAGGAAAAGTTATTATGTTTGCAGAAAACACCAAAGAGATGGTGTCATTGACAGTGAAGAGGGTTATGAGGATTTACAGAGGGATGCTGATCAGTTTAATGCAGTCCAAAGAATGGCAAATGGAGTTTAACTCATTAAGTGTGAAGTGTTGCATTTTGGAAAGACAAATGAGGGTAGGAATTCCGCAGTGAAAGGTAGAGCCCTGGAGAGCGTCATAGAACAGGAGGATCTAGGAGTGCCAGCGCCTGATTCTCTGAAGGTGGTATCACAGTAGACAGGGTGTTGAAGAAGGCTTTTGCCATGTTTGCGTTCAACAATCAGACATTGAGCATAGAAGTTAGGATGTTAGGTTACGGTTGTACAAGATGTTGGTGAGGCAGCATTTGGAACATTGTGTTCAGGTTGGGTCATCCTACACTAGAAAAGGTAGAAAGAGTGCAGAAGAAACTCGTTTGCCAGAACTCAAAGAACTGAATTATGGAGAGAGGTTGAGTAAGCTGGTACTTTATTCACTGGAGCAAGGAAAATCAGAGGTGACATTATAGCTCATGAGGTGCATGATAGGGTGAATGAGCACAGTCCCTTTCTCAGGGTTGTAGATTCAAAAACTAGAGGGTATAGGCTTAAGGTGAGAAAAGAGAGATTTAATGGGAACCTGAGAGGCAACTTCAGGTCTATATATGGTCTGAGCTGCTAAAGGAAATGTCTGAGGCGGATGCATTAACAGCATTAAAAGGTACATGGATGGGAAAGGTTTAGAAGGAAATTAGCTAAATATGGGCAAATGGGACTAGCTGAGATGGGAATCTTTGTTAGCATGAACCAGTCGGGCTGAAGGGCCTATTTTTGTACCATATGACCCCTTGACTCTATATTACAAGGAGGCGACTTGCTTTTCTGTTTTCTTCTTGCCTATATATTTCTGGGAAAATCTTCTGGAACTTTGCCAAATAAGCATTGTTCATGTGTCAGTCCAAATCACTACACTCTCAGTTCTGTGTCTTTTCCCATCTTTATGCTTACTTGAGATTCATTCCTGCACCTCCTACATCACCTGTTTTTGTTTTTGTCTGGTATTGGAAACCACCAAATGCTGATTAAAAATGTACCCCTTTGGACAAATTCTTTATTCCTGCTCCTTAGTTTCTGTTCGATTTTTTTTTTCTGATTACACTCCTTGTAATGTTTTGCAGCAAAGGAGGTGATGTATAAAGGCCACTTTGTAGTTAGTGTTCCTGTCTGTTGTCAAATTTCAGAGTCAGACCCAATCATTACTTGGTCACTTTTCTGATCTTAGAAACATAGAAACATAGAAAAGGGAAGAGGTCCTGAAAACGGACTACAGGTAGTTAGGAAAAAAGTTGAGAAGCAGGACCTCAAAGGTGGTAATCTTGGAATTACTGCCTGTGTCACAAGACAGTGAGTATAGGAATAGTGAGGTGGAGGATAAATGCGTGGCTGAGGGATCGGAGCAGGGGGCAGAGATTCAGATTTCTGGATCATTGGGACCTCTTCTGGGGCAGGTGTGACCTGGACAAAAAGGATGAGTTCCTCTTGAATCTGAGGGGGACCAATATCCTGGCGGGAAGGTTTGCTAAGGCTATCGGGGAGAGTTTAAACTAGAATTGCTGGGGGGTGGGATCGGAACTCAAGTGACGGAGGAAAGGGAGGTTGGCTCACAAAGAGAGAAAGCTTGGAGAGAGTGCGAGAGGGAGGGTAGGCAGGTGATAGAGAAGGGACGGTCTCAGACCAATGGCTTGAGATGTGTCTATTTTAATGCAAGGACTATTATGAATAAAGCAGTTGAGCTTAGAGTGTGGATCAGCATTTGGAGCTATGATGTTGTGGCCATTACAGAGACTTGGATGGTGCAGAGGCAGGAATGGCTACTTCAAGTGCCAGGCTTTAGATGTTTCAGAAAGGATAGGGAGGGAGGCAAAAGAGGCAGGGGTGTGGCACTGTTGATCAGAGATGGTGTCATGGCTGCAGAAAAGGAGGAAGTCATGGAGGGGTTATCTACAGAGTCTCTGTGGGTGGAAGTTAGGAATAGGAAAGGGTCAATACCTCTACTGATTGTTTTTTATAGACCACCCAATAGCAACAGGGACATTGACGAGCAGATAGGGAGACAGATTCTGGAAAGGTGTAATAATAACAGGGTTATTGTGGTGGGAGATTTAATTTCCCAAATATTGATTGGCATCTCCCTAGAGTGAGTGGTTGAGATAGGGTGGAGTTTGTTAGATGTGTTCAGGAAGATTTCTTGACACAATATGTAGATAAGCCGATAAGAGGAGAGGCTGTACTTGATCTGGTATTGGGAAATGAACCTGGTCAGGTGTCAGGTCTCTCAACGGGAGAGCATTTTGGAGATAGTGATCACAATTCTATCTCCTTTACCATAGTATTGGAGAGGGATAGGAACAGACAAGCTAGGGAAATGTTTAATTGGAATAAGGGGAAATATGAGACTATCAGGCAGGAACTTGGAAGCATAAATTGGAAACAGATGTTCTCAGGGAAATGCATGGAAGAAACGTGGCAAATTTTCAGGGAATATTTTCGTGGGGTTCTGAGTAGGTAGGTTCCAATGAGACATGGAAAGGATGGTAGGGTCCAAGATACAGGGTGTACAAAAGCTGTTGTAAATCTAGTCAAGAAGAGAAGAAGAGCTTACGAAAGGTTAAAAAAATAGGTAATGATAGGAATCTAGGAGATTATAAGGCTAGCAGGAAGGAGCATAAGAATGAAATTAGAAGAGTCAGAAGGGGCCATGAGAAGGGCTTGGCAGACAGGATTAAGGAAAATCCCAAGGCATTCTACAAGTACGTGAAGAGCAAGAGGATAAGACGTGAGAGAATAGGACCTATCAAGTGTGAAAGTGGAAAAGTATGTATGGAACCGGAGGAAATAGCGGAGGTACTTAATAAATGCTTTGCTTCAGTATTCACTGCGGAAAAGGATCTTGGCGATTGTAGGGATGACTTGCAGTGAACTGAAAAGCTTGAGCATGCAGATATTAAGGAAGAGGATGTGCTGGAGCTCTTGGAAAGCATCAAGTTGGATAATTCACCGGGACCGGATGGGATGTACCCCAGGCTACTGTGGGAAGCGAGGAAGGTGATTGCTGAGCCTTTGGCAATGATGTTTGCATCATCATTGAAGATGGGAGAGATTCCGGAGGATTGGAGGGTTGCTGATGTCGTTCCCTTATTCAAAAAAGTGAGTAGGGATAGCCCAGGAAATTATAGGCCAGTGAGTCTTATTTCAGTGGTTGGTAAGTTGATGGAGAAGATCTTGAGAGGCAGGATTTACAAACATTTGGAGAGGCATAATATGATTAGGAATAGTCAGCATGGTTTTGTCAAAGGCAGGTGGTGCCTTACAAGCCTGACTGAATTTATTGAGGATGTAACTAAACACGTTGATGAAGGTAGAGCAGTAGATGCAGTGTATATGGATTTTAGCAAGGCATTTGATAAGGTACCCCATGCAAGGCTTATTGAGAAAGTAAGGAGGCATGGGATCCAAGGGGACATTGCTTTGTGGGTCCAGAACTGGCTTGCCCACAGAAGGCAAAGAGTGGTTGTAGATGGGTCATATTCTGCATGGAGGCCGGTGACCAGTGGTGTACCTCAGAGATCTGTTCTGGGACCCCTGCCCTTTGTGATTTTTATAAATGACCTGGATGAGGAAGTGGAGGGATGGGTTAGTAAATTTGCTGATGACACAAATGTTGGGAGTGTTGTGGATTGTGTGGAGGGCTGTCCGAGATTACAACGGGGCATTGATAGGATGTAAAACTGGGCTGTGAAGTGGCAGATGGAGTTCAACCCAGATAAGAGTGAGGTGGTTCATTTTGGTCGGTCAAATATGATGGCAAATATAGCATTAATGGTAAGATTCTTGGCAGTGTGGAGGATCAGCGAGATCTTGGTGTCCAAGCCCATTGGACACTCAAAGCTGCTGCACAGGTTGACTCTGTGGTTAAGAAGACATACGGAGCATTGGCCTTCATAAATCATGGGATTGAGTTTAAGAGCCGAGAGGTAATGTTGCAGCTATATAGGAACCTGGTGAGACCCCACTTGGAGTACTGTGCTCAATTCTGGTCGCCTCACTACAGGAAGGACATGGAAACCATAGAAAGGGTGCAGAGGAAATTTACAAGGATGTTGCCTGGATTGGGGAGCATGCCTTATGAGAATAGGTTGAGTGTTCTCGGCCTTTTCACCTTGGAGCGATGGAGGATGAGAGGTGACCCGATAGAAGTGTACAAGGTAATGAGAGGCATTGATCATGTGGATAGTCAGAGGCTTTTCCCCAAGGCTGAAATGGCTAGCTTGAGAGGGCATAGTTTTAAGGTGCTTGAAAGTAGGTACAGAGGAGATGTCAGGGGTAAGTTTTTAAACTTGCCTGTGACTATAGAAGACATGAAGATCTTAGTTTAGGCTCCAGTATTCTCAAGTCTTGCCTCTCTCAGTAACCTGGACTATATCCCAACACATCCTGGATACTCACACATCCTAAAATTCTTCAAGTGGCCCTCCTTCCTTATGTCAAAATGCCCTAGCTTATTAACATGTTCTGCACTGATCTTCTGATCCTCCACATCCTTCTTCCTGGTAAATACTGGCACAAAATACTCATATAGCCAGTGCGGAAGAATGGTCTTGGCCCAACATGTCATCTGTTTGTTCATTTCCATAAATGCTGCCTGACCTGCTGAGTTTCTCAGGCATTTTGTGTGTGTTGCTTTGGATTTCCATCATCTGCAGAATCTCTTGTGTTTATCATTTAATACTTTGCTGACATCCATCCACATGTTTCCTCCTTAGTGCTTGAGTTGTCCTACCCTCACTCTAGTTAACCTCTTGCTCTTGACAAGTATCTCATTCATTGTCACTAAAACAAGTCTCTCAGTAGGGAAGGCTTCCTGTCTTCTCAAATGCTGCTGTGCTCCAGCTCCTTTCATCCACAGTCTACTGACAGGCCCGTATCCTACTGTACTTTAAAGAAGAGATCCACTCGGGCTGCTCCTGCAGGGGCTGGGGACTCAAGCTTGAATCCCTTCCCCACCTCCAGTCGTTGCGGAGGACCCCCTGTGTCGCCTGACTTTGGTCAGCTGGCTGGGAGGGACAGTTGCTCTGCACTGAGATTTGGGGTTCAGGGCTGCTGTCCATCCTGCATGGTGGGGTGAGGGTCACTGCAGGTATTGGCTGCACCTGCTTGATGTGTCTGTCCCAGCTTGCCTCAGTTCCTGCAGGTACCCCTCATCACCTCCTGCCAGATGTGATGGAAGCTACTGCCTTCCCACCTCTCCAGCAGCTGCCCAGTCCTCCCCAGCAGAGAACTGTCTTCGTGGTAACAGACTCAGCAGCAGTCACTGGCTACCTTTGGACTGGGCAGAGCTGTGGAGTCAGACAGCAGCTTCAAATGCATCCAGCAGGTGATGAGGCAGACTGTAGGACTCAGGCAGTATTGCCCATCCTTGGCAGTGACCATTCTCCCTGAAACTCACAACTCAGCACTGGGGGTCTTCCGTGCTCATCGCCAGCCCCAGCACCCGTCCTCACAGCGAGCATCTCCATCATGAGTTGTGGGGCCATTTGTTCTCGGTGAAGCACTGAATCTTGCTGCAGAGGGTCCCAGCACAGCATGATATCAGTAAAACATCTCTCTCTCTATAAGCAACACACATAAAAGTTGCTGGTGAATGCAGCAGGCCAGGCAGCATCTATAGGAAGAGGTACAGTCGACGTTTCAGGCCGACACCCTTCGTCAGGATTCGGCCCGAAACGTCAACTGTACCTCTTCCTAGAGATACTGCCTGGCCTGCTGTGTTCACCAGCAACTTTTATGTGTGTTGCTTGAAATTCCAGCATCTGCAGATTTCCTCGTGTTTGTGTTTTTAAATTCTCTCTCTATAACATTGTGAGATCCCCCTTTTAGAACTGATTTAACTCACTCTCTTGTTTGTGAAAATACATTTTGCAGGATGTATTGAAATTGTATAAGACATTAGTGAGGCCTAATTTGGAGTGTTTTGTACAGCCCCTGGTTGCCTACCTACAGGAAAGACTGAAAGACTACAGAGAAAGTTTACAAGAAAGTTGCCAGGACTTAAGGACCTGAGTTATCGTGTAAGATTAAATCAGTTAGGAGTGTAAGACAATGGAGTCTTGATAGAGGTATATAAAAATACGAGGGGTATAGATAGGGGAATTGCAGATACAGTTGAAGTCAGAAGTTTACATACACCTTAGCCAAATATAGATAGAAAATTTGTGGGCAGAACTGAAAAAGCATGTGTGAGCAAGGAGGCCTATAAACCTGACTCAGTTACACCAGTTCTGTCTGGAGGAATGGAACAAAACTCCAGCAACTTACTGTGAGAAACTTGTGGAAGGCCACCCAAAATGTTTGACCCAAGTTAAACAATTCAAAGGCAATACTACCAAATACTAACAAAATGTATATAAACTTCTGACCTACCGGGAAAGCGATGAAAGAAATAAAAGCTGAAATAAATCATTCTCTCTACTATTATTCTGACATTTCACATTCTTACAATAAAGTTGTGATCCTAACTGACCTAAGATAGGGAATGTTTTCTAGAATTAAATGTCAGAAATTGTGAAAAACTGAATTTAAATGTATTTGGCTAAGGTGTATGTAAACTTCTGACTTCAACTGTGGGTCCTCTTTCCACTGAGGTTGTGGGAAACTTGAACTAGGGGTCATAGGTTAAGGGTAAAAGGTTATTTAAGAACAATATGAGGGGGATTTTCTTCATGCAAAAGGTAGTGAGATTGTGGAATGAGTTTCCTGCAGAAATGGGGGATGCATGTTTATTTTAAGCATTTAAGAACAATTTGGGCTAGAAATGTTGACTGAACTCTTCCGCAAAGTTCTTCTGATCTCAGGTCACTGCAATCTGTCCATGACTTTCAAAGCACCCATAGTTGTCATGGATGAGATGAGTAGTAGGGGTGTGATTCAGGTGCAGGTTGGTGGGACGAGGAAGAATAATATTCCCTTATGGACTAGTATGGTGAAAGGCCTGTTCTGTGCTTTAGTGCTTTATGACTCTTTTCATAAAGAATCTATTATCTGCTCAGCTGTATTCATTCCTAGTCACCTCATTACAGGAAAGATGTGGAAGCTTTAGAAAGTGTGCAGAAGAGATTTACTGGGCTGCTGCCTGGATTAGAGAGCATGTCTTATGGGGATAGGTTGAGTGAGCCAGGGGTTTTCTCTCAGAGCATAAAAGAGTGAGAGGTGACCTGATAGAAGTGTGGAAGGTAAGGAGCATAGATGGAATGGACAGCCAGTTACTTTTTCCCAAGGAAAAAGTGGCTCCAAGAGGGATTAATTTTACAGTACCTTGCAAAAGTCTTAGGCACATACAAAAAAATTCTGTAAAGCATAGACACTTTCAAAAATAATTAAATAAAAGTTACTAAGTATTAACACATTTACTGTAAAGTGCAGTAAACTGGAAAAAACTAAATCAAGTCAATATTTGGTGTGACTTTGCATTTAAAACTGGATCATTTCTCTTTGATACGCTATTGTGCAGTTTTATAAGGAAATCATTTGCTAGGTTGTTCTAAGCATCTGGAGAATTTGGCACAGTTCTTCTGCAGTCTTCGGTAGTTTCACTTGCTTCTGTCTCTCTAGGTAATCCCAGACAACCTCGATGAAGTTAAGATAAGGGCTCTGTGAAGGCCATACCATCTGTTGCAGAAGGCCTTGTTCTTCTTTTCGGTGAAGATATGACTTTGGCTGTGTGTTTGGAGTTATTGCCCTGTTGCAGAATGAAGTTCAGACTGATCAGGTTCTCCCTGATGGTATTACATGATGGATGAAAATCTGCTTGTACTTCTCAATATTGAGGATTCCATTAATTCTGACCAGATCACCAATTCCTTTTGCAGAAATGCAGCCCAAACTTGTAAGGAATATCCTCCCTGCTTCACTGTTGGCTGCAGAGAATCATCCATGTAACACTCTCCAGTTCTTCTACAGACAAACTGCCTCCTGTTTGAGCCAAAAATGTCGAAGTTCAACTTGTCAGTCCTGAGCACTTGATCAGCTTCTCAGTTTTTGTGCGTAAGTGAGTCTCTTGAATATGTTTTCACTTCAGACGATTGGCTTTTTGGCAGCAACTTTCATGAAGACCACTTCTGACAAGACTTCTGGACCGTAGAGGGGTGTACTTGGGATCCAGTGGTCTCTGTGAGTTCAGAGCTGATAGCAGTGCTGGACTTCTGCCAATTTAAAAGGGACATCAGTTTGATGTATCTCTCGTCTGCTGCACTCAGTTTCCATGGCCCACCACTGTGCATTTCTGATCCTCAACCTTGCTCAGTTCTTTGTGCTTCTTCAAAAGAACTTGGAAAGCACAGCTTGAAACTCCTGTCTGCCATGAAATTTCTGCTTGGGAGAGACCTTGCAGATACAGGTTGAAGTTGCTACACTGAAGCACCTTATGTCTTGTTACAATGCTTACTCTTGCCATGGCGTAAGAATTAATGATTTGAAGGTTAAACCATCACATCTGAACACCCTCACCTTTTACTTTGGTTGTTCTTAGCCCAGTTTGATTCCTTCTACACCCATTTCTGTTTCAGTTAATTCATTCAATTCCTTCAACTCATTATGTCATTGATCATTACCATCCCTTCCCCACCAATACTCTGAAATTCCGTCTCCCTCAGATCCCATTGTCAGCTCCTGGGCCCTCAGAGGCTCCATCTTCCTCTCACCCCAACCTTCCCCTCTCCACTGACACACCCAGCTGCACCCCTCCTCCCTCTGATCCCAGCTCTCATTCGTGCCGGGTCTTTACCATCCCCTCCGACCTTCAACTGTCGGAGGCAGAACGCTCTGTCCTCAGTAAGGGCCTCACCTTTGTCCCCCTTCGCCCACACCTCAGTGAGTTCCGTGTTCGCCATGATACGGAACTTTTCTTCCACCGTCTCTGTCTCCGAGCCTACTTCTTTGGTAAGGACTCTTCCACCCCCACCGACGACCCCTTCTCCCGTCTTCAACCCTCCTCTTCTTCATGGACACCCCGCTCTGGTCTTCTGCCTGCTCTGGATCTCTTTATTGCTAACTGCCGAAGGGACATCAACCGTCTCGACTTCACCGCACCTTGTTCCCATTCCAACCTCACTTCTTCGGAATGCTCTGCTCTCCACTCCCTCCGCACTAATCCTAACCTTATTATTAAACCCGCCGATAAGGGGGTGCTGTTGTAGTCTGGCGTACTGACCTCTACCTTGCGGAGGCACAGCAACAACTCGCGGATACCTCCTCTTATTTACCCCTTGGTCGTGACCCCACTAAGGAGCACCAGGCCATTGTCTCCCACAACATCACCAACTTTATCCGCTCAGGAGATCTCCCATCCACTGCTGCCAACCTTATAGTTCCCACACCTCGCACTTCCCGTTTCTACCTCCTACCCAAGATCCACAAACCTGCCTGTCCTGGCAGACCTATTGTCTCAGCTTGCTCCTGCCCCACCGAACTCGTTTCTGCATACCTCGACACGGTCTTATCCCCCCTTGTTCAATCCCTTCCTACCTATGTTCGTGACACTTCTCATGCTCTTAAACTTTTCGATGATTTTAAGTTCCCTGGCCCCCACCGCTTTATTTTCACCATGGATGTCCAGTCCCTATATACTTCCATCCCCCATCAGGAAAGTCTCAAAGCTCTCCGCTTCTTTTTGGATTCCAGACCTAATCAGTTCCCCTCTACCACCACTCTGCTCCGTCTAGCGGAATTAGTCCTTACTCTTAATAATTTCTCCTTTGGCTCCTCCCACTTCCTCCAAACTAAAGGTGTAGCTATGGGCACCCATATGGGTCCTAGCTATGCCTGCCTTTTTGTTGGCTTTGTGGAACAATCTATGTTCCATGCCTATTCTGGTATCTGTCCCCCACTTTTCCTTCGCTACATCGACGACTGCATTGGCGCTGCTTCCTGCACGCATGCAGAACTCGTTGACTTTATTAACTTTGCCTCCAACTTTCACCCTGCCCTCAAGTTTACCTGGTCCATTTCTGACACCTCCCTCCCCTTTCTAGATCTTTCTGTCTCTGTCTCTGGAGACAGCTTGTCCACTGATGTCTACTATAAGCCTACTGACTCTCACAGATATCTGGACTATTCCACTTCTCACACTGTCTCTTGCAAAAATGCCATGTCCTTCTCGCAATTCCTCCGTCTCTGCCGCATCTGCTCTCAGGATGAGGCTTTTCATTCCAGGACGAGGGAGGTGTCCTCCTTTTTTAAAGAAAGGGGCTTCCCTTCCTCCACTATCAACTCTGCTTTCAAACGCATCTCCCCCATTTCACGCACATCTGCTCTCACTCCATCCTCCCGCCACCCCACGAAGAATGGGGTTCCCCTGGTCCTCATTTACCACCCCACCAGCCTTCGGGTCCAACATATTATTCTCCATAACTTCTGCCACCTCCAATGGGATCCCACCACTAAGCACATCTTTTCCTCCCCACCTCTCTCTGCATTCTGCAGGGATTGCTCCCTACGCGACTCCCTTGTCCATTCGTCCCCCCCCCATCCCTCCCGACTGATCTCCCTCCTGGCACTTATCCTTGTAAGCGGAACAAGTGCTACACATGCCCTTACACTTCCTCCCTTACCACCATTCAGGGCCCCAGACAGTCCTTCCAGGTGAGGCGACACTTCACCTGTGAGTCGGCTGGGGTGATATACTGCGTCCGGTGCTCCCGATGTGGCCTTCTATATATTGGCGAGACCCGACACAGACTGGGAGACCGCTTTGCTGAACACCTACGCTCTGTCCGCCAGAGAAAGCAGGATCTCCCAGTGGCCACACATTTTAATTCCACATCCCATTCCCATTCTGACATGTCTATCCACGGCCTCCTCTACTGTAAAGATGAAGCCACACTCAGGTTGGAGGAACAACACCTTATATTCCGTCTGGGTAGCCTCCAACCTGATGACATAAACATTGACTTCTCTAACTTCCGCTAATGCCCCACCTCCCCCTCGTACCCCATCCGTTATTTATTTTTATACACACATTCTTTCTCTCACTCTCCTTTTTCTCCCTCTGTCCCTCTGACTATACACTTTGCCCATCCTCTGGTTCCCCCCCTCCTTGTTTTTCTCCCCGGACCTCCTGTCTCATGATCCTCTCATATCCCCTTTGCCAATCACCTGTCCAACTCTTGGTTCCATCCCTCCCCCTCCTGTCTTCTCCTGTCATTTTGGATCTCCCCCTCCCGCTCCCATTTTCAAATCTCTTACTCACTCTTCCTTCAGTTAGTCCTGATGAAAATTCTCGGCCTGAAATTCGACTGTACCTCTTCCTAGAGATGCTGCCTCACTCTGCTGCGTTCACCAGCAACTTTGATGTGTGTGTTGATCCTATTTATTATCTTTGTTTAATCATGCTCTGGGCTATATACTTACAAAGTAATCAAGATTTCATCTGTAAAGTGGCCTGTTACTTAAAAGCACAAACAAGGGAAAATTTGCGGATGCTGGAAATCCAAGCAACACACACAAAATGCTGGATGAACTCAGCAGGCCAGGCAGCATCTAGGAAAAGAGTACAGTCGACATTTTGGCCCAAACCCTTTGGCAGGACTGTTGACTGGCAGGGTCCTGTCAAAGGGTTTCAGCCTGAAACATTGACTGTACTCTTTTCCTAGATGCTGCCTGGACTGCTGAGTTCCTCCAGCATTTTGTGTGTGTCACTATTACTTAACATGTTACTTTCTTTAATGAAATACAAAAAATTCTCTGTAACTTTTAATCTTTTGGAAAATGAAAGTTTGGAAATCTAAAATTTGCTCTTTTCTACTGACACGCTAATCAGAAGACAGGAAATAAACATCTAAAATAAAGTTTATATTTTAAAAAAATCTAGGGTGCCTAAGACTTTTGCACAGTTCTGTAGGTGATTGGAGGAATGTATTGTGGGTATGTCAGAGGTAGGTTCTGTACACAGAAAGTTTTGGGTGTGTGAAACATGTTGCCAAGGGGGGTGGTAGAGGCAGATACATTAGAGGCGTTTAAGAGTTAGATAGGCACATGGATGATAGAAAAATGGAGGGCTATGTAGGAGGGAAGGTTAAATTCATTTTGGAATAGGTTAAATGGTCAGCACGACATTGTGGGCCGAAGTGCCTACACTGTGCTGTACTGTTCTATGTTCTATTCTCAGAATTGACTCTGGTTTCAGTTATATTTGAGTGCAAAAATCTGCTTGCAAATTCTGAATGCAGATCCTATTTAAGGGCTACTGGCTCACTGGGTCGCCCATTGTTACTTGCGACACCCCTGCCCGGTCTGAGGCAAAAGCCAGTGTCCTCCTGTATTATCTTCTGAAATCAAAGTTAGGGCAGTATGAACTCTGCAATCACTCAGCGGCTAATTGCCTCTAATGTCAATATCGTATTCTTGAAAAGGAATACTGTAATATAATGATCCATGAATTGTGAGTTTGTGCGTCTCAAATGTTTGTGTGAATGAGCAACTTTAAATCAGCACTGTTCTGAGCATGAAGTTCATAGATGCTGTTTGAGTTTAGTCAGACATCCTTGGTTGAAGTTGCTACACTGAAGCACCTGCAGAGAATCCATTCACATCGGTCCTTGGCAATGATTTGTTTTTATCCTAACCCAGGCTCCAATCTCTGTCTGAAACTTTCAGAAGGTAGTTTATAACTTTGAAACAAGTATGTAATTAGAGGAACAACAACTTGTAAATCAATTCAATTCTTTGTGAACTCAATGTGCAATGTTGCTCACACACATGGAATAATACCAAACTAAACGCAGAATATCTAGAGATTAAGATTCAAGATTCAAAAAAACTTTATTGTCATTCTAACTGTACATCAGCTCTGCAGGGCAGAATGAGACAGCGTTTCCCAGGAGCAGTGCATTCATAACATAACAAACGCAATACTAAATAATAAACATAACAATAAATAGTAAAAACACAACAGCCACATATCAGTTAAAATCAAGTTATAAGTGTCCAGTGCAAGTTAAAAGTGTCCAAAGCAGAGTCAGGTAGAGCAGCTATTTAGCAGTCTGACTGCCTGTGGGAGGAAGCTGTTTAGTAGCCTTGTGGTTTTAGTTTTGATGCTCCTGTAATGTTTGCCTGATGGCAGAAGAACAAACAGTTCATGGAGAGGGTGTGAGGGGTCTTTATTGATGTACCGTGTCTTTCTAAATACTCAGGGCTGAAAATTAATGTTTTTGTGATCTGCCTGGCTTGAGAGTTCTACTAAAAGTTTTAAAACAATAAGTTGACAATGTCACGCTGTCAGGATAAAAGTAACACTCTGTCTTGGAGGAGTTTGTTTGCATTTTTTTCTCTGAGTATTGCTCTGATGGATTCAATTTCCTTCATGGTTTTGAAAGAGTTGTCATTTATATTTACTTTCGCTTTAAGAGGCCAGGTTTGGTCTTGCCAGTGGTGTTTAATGCACGTTACCTAGTGCCTGTTCTGCAGAGTGAATTCAGTCAGGAGCGTATGGGAGAAGTTGCAAGGTGAGGTCACCACAGGTTCCTGTGCTACATAGATATTCAGCACATGTGGTCTTGGGTTGCGAACTAAGATGAATGTCTTTCCCTCTCTCCCTCCCTCCCTTTCTTTCTTTATTGAAATACAGCATAGAATGGGTCCTCCCAGCCCTTTGAGCCATGCTACCAGCAACCCCCAATTTAACCCTAGCCTGATCATGGGACAATTTACAGTGACTAACTAACTTCTCAATCAGTACATCTTTGGACTGTGGGAGGAAACCGGAGCACCCAGAGGAAACCCACGTGGTCACAGGGAGAATGTATAAACTCCTTAGAGACAGTGGCAGGAAATGAACCCAGGTCGCTGGTACTGTAAAACTTTATGCTAATCACTAAGCTACTGTTAGAATTCCGTTTTGGGAAAACACCACGGTATTTAATTATGATCAGTGACTTTATGTTAATGCCACTTTGGATGGACATTCAGGATTATACCTTGAATTTGTGATCCAGTCTTTGGAGTAAGTATTGAATTTGGATACTGACTTTGAATGTGCAGCCATGATCATATTGAATCTGAGCAGCTAGCCTCTGTGCCTGTTTTCCATGCATCAACACAATTATCCCGTGTACTTGGGACAGCTGCTTCCCAAAGCGTCACAAAATAAAATCATTCCACACTTGAATGCTGGTGCTGGAAGAGTACTGCTTCCATTGCTGCCACTGAAATCTGGGTGATCATATAGCTCAAGCTTCCCGATGATTAAATCTGGAAAATCCTTTGCATTCGGTAGGATCTCATTCTGCTAATGAAATTGGATTAAGTATATCAGCAGTATGGTCATCACACACAAAATGCTGGAAGAACTCAGCAGGTCTGTCTGCATCTATAGAGAGGAACAAACAGCTGACATCTCCGGCTGGAACCCTTTATCAGCACTGAAATTCCTCTCCATCGATGCTTCCTGCCCTGCTGAGTTCTCCCAGCATTTTGTGTGTGTTGCTCTGGATTTTAGCATTTGCACCAGAAGACCATAAGATATAGGAGCAGAATTAAACCATTTGGCCTATCGAGTCTGCTCTGCTATTTCATCATGGCTGATCCAATTTTCCTCTCCGTCCCAATCTTCTACCCTCTCCCTGTATCCCTTCATGCCCTGACCAATCAAGAATCTATCAACCTCTGCCTTAAATATAAATAAAAAACTTGGCTTTCACTGCTGCCTGTGGCAAAGAATCCTACAGATTCACCACACTCTGACTAAAGAAATTCCTCCTCATCTCAGTTCTGAAAGGACACCCCTCTATTCTGCTACAATGTCCTCTGGTCTTAGACTCTCCCACCGTAGGAAACAGCCTCTTCACAACCACTCAATCAAGGCTTTTCACCATTCCATAAGTTTCAATGAGGTTCTTCTGAACTGTAGTGAATACAGGCCCAGAGCTATCAAACGCTCTTCATATGATAAGCCAGTCATTCCTGGAATCATTTTCATGAACCTTTTTGCAAATCTTTTCAGTTTCAGCACAGCCTTTCTAAGATAAGGGGCCCAGATCGGCTCATAATACTGCAAGTGAGGCCTCACCAGTGCCTTATAAAGCTTCAACATTACATTCTTGCTTTTATATCCAAGTCCTCTTGAAGTGAATGTTAACATTGCATTTGCCTTCCTCACTACAGACTCAACCCACAAACTAACCTTTAGGGAATCCTGCTCAAGGACTCCCAGGGCCCTTTGCACCTCAGTTTTTTGTATTTTCTCTCCATTTAGAAAATAGTCAACTCTTTCATTTCTTTTACCGAAGTGCATGATCATACATTTCCCAACACTGTATTCCACTTGCGTTTTCTTTGCCCATTCTCCTACTGTGTCTAAGTCCTTCTGTAGCCTCTCTACTTCCTCTAAGCTTTCTGCCCTTCCACCTGTCATCAAATCATCTAGAAACTTTGCAAAAAAGCCATCAATTCCAACGTCTACATCATTGAAATATAACATAAAAAGAATCGGTCCCAATACAGACCTCTGAGAAACACCACTAATCACTGGCAGCCAGCCAGAAAAGGCTCCCTTTATTCTGACTTTTTGTCCCCTGCCAATCAGTCACTGCTTTATCCATGCTAGAATCTTTCCTGTGATACCATGGGCTCATAGCTTATTAAGTAGCCTCATGTGTAGCACCTTGTCAAAGGCCTTCTGAATATCCAAGCACACAACACCAACTGATTCTCCTTTGTCTATCCTATGGGCAGATGTGTACAAAAATAACATCTTAAACCTAGCTATAACATTTGATAAAAGGATGCACATCCACAAAACTGCAATTTAAAACAAAAAGGTAGTTTAATTCAGAAGTTCACAGAATTCAGAGAGATGAGGCCCCATGAGTGACCATCTGACACCAGACTTCTGGTCAGACTAAGGGCAATATGCTGTAGCTGACATGAGTGTGACTCAAACCCAGATTGCCAACATCTACTGAGGATCGTCAGATGGAGTTGCAAAATTGTCAAGAATATCTGCATGAAAGCAGCAGTTGTACACTTTTACCAGGCTAAGATAATGCTCATTTAGATAGAAAAGAAGGGGAACTAATGTTTTGTCATTGGTTCTTTTATCTTTCCCATCCTTTTCTTCTCTCTTTCTCATTTGTATTGTCAGAGAGCTTAGGTAGGTTTGACTTTATGTATTTCCTGGCACCATTCCATCGGTGTGAGATCGGCTGGAGTGGTAGAACCTAATTCATCCTGAGAGCAGGCTGTAAGTTCAGATGTGTGTCTGTGTCAGGGAATCCCATGGGTTCAGGCCGGTACACTGAGCAGGATTTGTGAATCTCTCATTGCTCTCAGCAGAGACTGTAAATATAAATCTTATTAAAAAAAAACTTCTGAAATCCAGTTAATTGCTCAGGAACACATTCCATCAGATCCATTTTGAGACTAAGTTAGAGAAAGTGGAGATTAGCAGTGACATTCACATCTTATTACTGTATATAAATAACTGAAAGTTTTGCTTTGTGAGGCAGGCCAGGATTCAGCAGTGGCTCAGGAGGTTGCTGAGTGAACGTGCAATGCAGAATAGATCGCTAAAGATGTAGGTACAAAGATACAACCAGTGGTACGTATCTGAAATGCACTTTCAGGTTGATGGTAGAAGCTGAAATCAGGGACATTTAAGAGAATCATAGATAGGCACATGGATGAAAAGGAAAATAGGCACATGGTTAAAAAGTAGGCACAACATACTGTGCTCTGTTGTTTATGTTCTATGTTTTAACACCATAAGCTGCAAGTTTTCTCGAGGGTTATCTCTTCCAGATGGGCATTATAAACATTGTTAGAAATTTAGGGCTGTTCTGTCAATGATCCTTTAAACTGAGTTGATTAATACGAGCTCCCTACGTGCAGCAGGATGCTGGTAAGACACAGTATTCAAATACACAATAACAGGTATGTAACAATGTGGGATATCGAGCTAATGCAGTGGGCAATGCTTCATCATGCTCTATTTTGGTTTCAATATTTTCCTGAAAAGCATTTATAGAAAAGATAGATGAAAATATTCAGATAAATATGATAATGAGGTTTAGATTTTACAATACTAAAACATGGGGCATTGAGCAGAAGGATCAGAAAGTTACGTTGCAGCTGTATAAAACTTTGGTTAGCCCATATTTTGGAGTATTGTGTGCAGTTCTAGTCAGCCCATAACAAGAAGTGCGTAGAGGCTTTGGAGAGAGGAGAAAACGTTCACTAGAATGTTGCCTGGATTAGAGAGTATGAACTGTAAGGTTACACAAACTTTGGTTGTTTTCTCTGGAGCAACACACAGAAAATGCTGGAGGAACTCAGCAGGCCAGGCAGCATCAATGGAAAAAAGTACAGTTGACATTTCGGGCCAAAACCATTCAGCGGGACTGGAGAAAAAAAGATGAGGTGTAGATTTAAAAGGTGGGAGGAAGGGAGAGAGAAACACCAGGTGATAGGTGAAACCAGGAGCCGGAGGGATGAAGTAAAGAGCTGGGAAGTGAGTCTGAGAGGAGAGGATAGAAGGTCACAGAAAAAAGAAAAGGGGGAAGGAGCACAAGAGGGAGGCGATGGGCCGGCACGGAGAAAAGGAAAAGGTGATGTGGAATGGTGAAGGGGGTCGGGGGGCATTACTGAAAGTTCAAGAAATCGATGTTCATGCCATCAGGTTGGAGGCTACCCAGACAGAATATAAGGTGTACCTCCAACCTGAGTGTGATCTCATTGCAGCAGTAGAGGAGGCCATGGGTAGAATGGGAATGGAAAGTGAAATTAAAATGGGTGGCCACTGAGAGATCCCGTTTCTTCCGGCGGCAGAGCGTAGGTGCTCAGCAAAGCAGTCTCCCAATCTATGTCAGGTCTCTCTGATATACAGAAATCCACACAGGGAGCACCGGATACAGTGTATGACCCAACAGACTCAAACAGCCTTTCCAGGTGAGGCGACACTACATCTGTGAGTCTGTTGTGTTTCTTTCATGGCCTTCTGTCCTCTCCTATCAGACTCCCCCTTCTCCAGCCCTGTATCTCTTACACCAATCAACTTCCCAGCTCTTTACTTTATCCCTCCTCCTCCTCCCTCCACCTCCTCCTCCTGGTTTCACCTATCACCTTGTGTTTCTCTCTCCCTCCTCCCGCCCCCCACCTTTTAAATCTACTCCTCGTCTTTTTTTTGTAATTTATTTTTTACTCCTTATCTTCTTATTTCCAGTCTTACCGAAGGGTCTCAGCCTGAAATGTCGACAGTACTTTTTTCCATAGGTGCTGCCTGGCCTGCCTAGCTCCTTCAGCATTTTGTGTGTGTTGCTTGGATTTCCAATATCTATAGATTTTCTCTTGTTTGTTTTCTCTGGAGTGTTGGTTGTTGAGGGGAGACCTCATAGAAGTCAGAGTCTTTTTTTTTCCCAGGCTATAAACATCAAATAATAAAGAGTATTACTTTCTTGGAGAAGAGGGAAGTTTTAAAGGAGGTATACAGGACATTTTCTTTACACAGAGAGTGGTGGGTGACTGGACTGGTTTCCCAGAGTAAATGGTGGATGCACATTTGATAGGAGTATTTAAAAGGCAGCTAGACAAGCACATGAACATTAAGGAAATAGAGGGATGTGTGCAATCAGATAGGATTAGTTTAACTTGGTATCATCATCAGCACAGACACTATGAGCAGAAGGGCTGGCTCCTATCTGTACTGTTCCATGTTCTATGAACTTTCAAGAGAAAGATAGAAAAAGGCACAGCAATAACTGGGTGGTACATCTGTTTACGTAGAAACCATTTGTTTCGAATTTAGAAATTAGAGTATTAGTCAGTATAACCTTTTCTTCAAGTTGGAAGTTCTCTGGAGCAGATCTCATTTTTCAATGTTCTTTACTTTTGAATTTTTTGCTCAATTGTTGGCTAATACATATCCTTTATGGGAAACTAAATTCTTACTCACTTTGCATGATTGTGCGGTCATACAGTATAGAAATAGGCCATTCATTGAAACTGATCCTAAAGGACCAAGATTGCCATCTGAGCTCATTCTGGACAATATCCAGGCTTGGGCTGACAAGTGGCAAGTAACATTCGAGCCAGGTAAGTGCCAGGCAATGGCCATCTCCAAAAAGAGAGTTCTAACCATCTTCCCTTGACATTCAGTGGCATCACCATCACTGAATCCCCCTACTATCAACATCCTGGGGGATTACTATTGACAGGAAACTGAACTGGTCTAGCCATATAAACACCATGGCTACCAGAGCGGGTGAAAGACTAGGAATCCTCTGGCATGTAACTCACCTCCTGACTCCCCAAATCCTGTCCACCATCTACAAGGCTCAGGTTAGGAGTGTAATGGAATACTCACCACTCGCCTGGATGAGTGCAGCTCCATCAACACTCAAGAAGCTTGACACCATCCAGTACGAGGCAGTCTAATTGATTGATATCCCTTCCATAAGCATCCAGTCCCTCCAACATTGGCAAACAGTTGCAGCTGTGCGTACTATCTACAAGATATACTGCAACAACATACCAAAGTTCCAAAGTTCCTTCCAGACCCACAACCACTACAATCTTGAAGGATGAGAACAGCAAATACCTGCAAACCCCACCACATGGAAATCCCCTTCCAAGTCACTCACCATGTTGACTTGGAAAACATATCGCCGTTCCTTCATTGTCATTGGGGTAAAATCATGGAATTCCCTCCCTAACAGCACCGTGGGTGTACCTACACCTCAGCGACTGCAACGGTTCAAGGAGGCAGCTCATTACCACCTTCTCAAGGGCAACAAGGGATGGGCAGTAAATGCTGGCTTAGCTGGCGATGCCCACATCCCGTAAATGAATAAGTAAAAAATCCTATTTGTCTGTGTTTGATGCATTTAGCTCTAAGCCTTTCCTATCCATGTATCTGTCCAAGAGCCTTTTAATTTCTGGTATTGCACCTGCCTCAACCAGTTCTTGTTGCTCTTTCCATATAGTGACTACCCTCTCAGTGAAAAGGTTGCTCCCCAGATTCCTGTTAAATCTCTCCCCTTTCACCCTAAACTGTCATTCTCTAGCTCTTGATTTCCCCAACCCTGAGAAAAAGCTTGTGAGCCTATCTATGGCCCTCATCATTTTATACACCTCTATAAGATCCCCTCTCACTCCCCTGGGTGCCTGCAAATAAAGTTCCAACCTGATTGACGTGTTGCCATAAGTCCTGGCAACACCCCCATGAATCTCCTCTACACACTGTCCACTGCAAATCTTTTCCCTTTATAGCACAGTTATGTGCATGGTAAGGTAGGGTATCTGCCAACCTTTGAAGTGCAAGGTGTGTTTCCTCCTTTGATCTGAACAATAGCTCACAGAAGATAGTTACTGTATATCTTTGGCAGCGCATTTCAGCGGGCCACCTGTTGATTTCAGTGGCAATGCAGACCTGGTAATAGTAGGAGTATTCACACGTTTCTATTTTTGTTGACAGAACATACAATGCAAGCTAGGATGGGGCTTGATTCAGAAAAAGAGCATAGATGCACAGATTAGCACCAGCACAAAGGAAGTGAGTGTTGTCTGGCACAGACTGATCTTACATCTCCATATCTGATTCTATACTTGTACACATGAGTGCAGTCTGATGCCAACCGATAATGCACAGAGGTGTTCATGCAAAAGTAAAATAAATCTTCCATATGTAAGGACATGCATAAATACTTTACTGCCAGCTAACTACATTTGAATTTCCTCTCTGCCTCATTATTCCCTTTTCTTGTTGCACTATTTATTTATTTTCTTGGAAACGCAGCATCATATCAGGACCATCTGGCGCAACGAGACCCATGGCACTCACCTACCTACCCATACATCTTTCAAATATCGGAGGAAACTGGAGCACCTGGGGAAAAAACCCAAGCAGTCATGTAGAAAACGTAAGAACTCCCTATAGAGAGCAAAGTAACTGAATCAGGCCACTGGTGCATTAATAGCGTTACACTAACCGTTACACTATCGTGCTGTCCCATGGTATTACCTATTTATTTTGTAACTTATGGAAATATTATTTACTATACTGTATTGGTGCTGCAAAACTGCATTCACTGTGTCATATTGTAAAAAGTATACGGGTTGAAGCGTGGTGTGCAGAAAGGTTGTATTCTTGCCCCCCAGTCTCTGGGATCTTTTCCTCAGTACTCCAAAACACAGATTTGAAGGAGGTGGACGATGCTAATGGCCTAAATATAAATTTGGAAGGGTAATTCATTTCCTGCCAAAACTCAAGGTGAACACTCAAGTGGTTTTTAATGAGTTGTTATACTCTGATTCTTCCTTAATAACCCATGATGATGATCTGCTACAACAACTTACTGAATACTTTTCAGGAACTTGTCAGACATTTGCTTTCACTGCCAGCATATAGAAAACAGTTGTATGGCATGCAGAGTTTCACACAATCCATTAATCACTCTAAATGAGAACCACTTAGAAGTGGTTCAAAAGTTCAGCTATGCAGGTTCCACAATGACCACCAAATGTACGCAGGATGAAGAATTTAATACTTACATCAGAAAAGCTCCCACCATCTTCCAGTCATACAGGAACATGAAACGCATCCAAGCTCCTCTTCAAGATCGGATGTAAAAATTAAATATCCAACACACCCATTTCAGAACGGATTAGGAAAATATGGGCCAAACATGGGCAAATTGAACTAACTTTGATGGGAATTTGGATCAGTGTGGACTAGTTGGGCTGTTTCTGAGCTGTATGACCATGTACACTGACAGCAAAAGTGAAATAGCTTCTGTCACAAAGGCTCTTTTTAAAAGGGCAATAGCTCCAAGTGTGTTGACCTTATTCGGACTGAGATAAACTGGTTAGGTCACCTGAGCAGATGGGAAGGTGGTTGTGGTCAAGACACTTCAATTATTGACTGCTCTGTGAATCAGCCTTTCAATCCAGGAACATAATTGGAATCAAGATCAGAATCAGGTGTGATTTCACTGACATGTTGTGAAGTGTATTGTTTTGTGGCAGTGGTGCAGTGGAAGACAGCAAAATCACCAGGTTACAAAAAATATAAAATAAGTAAATAATGCAAAAGAGGAATAGTGAGGTAGTGTGTTCAAAGGTTCATGGACTGTCCAGAAATCTGATGGCAGAGGGAAAGAAGCTGTTGCTAAAGCATTAATATGGGTCTTCAGACTGGGTACTTCCTCCCCAATGGTAGTAATGAGGAAGGCGTGTCCTAGATGGTGAGAGTGCTTCATGGAGGGCATGTCCTAGATGGTGAGAGTGCTTCATGATGGACGTCACTTCCTGAGACACCACTTTTGGAAGATGTCCTCAATGGTGGGGAGAGCTGTATCCCTGAGGGAGCTAGCTGCATCTACAAATCTCTGCAGCCTCTTTTGATCCTGTGCCATACAGCCTCCATACCAGGTGGAGATGCAATCATTCAGAATACTTCCCGTTGTATATTAGTAAACATTTGCTAGTCTTTGGTGACATACCAGATCTCCTGAAACTCTTACTGAAAGTTGGATAGTAACTAATCAGAACTGCTGGTCCTACCAAGCAATGAACTTTCATCAGTGCTATACAAAATTGGAATTAAATAGCCATAATTGCCCCTCACTCCTAGAAATAAATATCCATAACTATTGGTTGGGTGAAACATGCACTTAAACATGAGTCGAACCAGCATTGGCCAAATTCTGTAAACAAATCAAAAGGCAAATGGGGCAGACCTATTGATAATTGACAAACTGTGGAAACTCCTGGACTGGAGCAAAGCAACAGTTGACATTGAGAGCTGTTGGGAGGGTAGAAGAGCCTGATTAATTCACTATGTCCTATATTCAGACATCCCACCCTGCAAAAACTCATTTCAGGGAGATAGCACCCCCACCCTCCGCAACCCCATATCAACCCCCGTCGACCTCCAAGGGTGTATGTAATACTTTGTTTAGTGATTTTGTCTAATCTGTAAACCAAGTTGGGTATATACAGCAAATGTGACATTAAAATATGTACTTATATTATCATGTTTATTCTATTACAACTTTAAGCAAGTCTACAGGGAGTTTGGCCTCATCACGTAGGCCATCAATAGTGTAGCTCCTTGGCAGCGACGCAGCTAGTTTAAATCGAGGGTCCCCAACCATTTCTGCACTGCGGACTGGTTTAATATTGACAATCGGGGGGTGGGTGTTAAACACAACTGGAATATAGGTGATAAGTCAACTATAAAGCACTTGTAAGTGGCTAATACACTCAATTTCATTTCTAAAGGGGTTTATCTAACGAATTTAATATTAAACACACAGCACATGTTTTCCTTGCATGAATGTAGTGATAAGTCAATTATAACAGTGGTCCCAAACCTCCGGGCCGTAAGAATGCAGCGGTGCAGCGGTAGCCAGAACACACCCAGCACATCCTTAAGAAAAAAGCCGAAATAAACAAGCTAATTGATTACGTGCCGGGCGGCACCTAATTAATTAGCTTGTTTATTTCAGCTTTTTTCTTAAAGATGTGCTGGGTGCGTTCCGGTCATCGCTGTATTCTTCGCAGCCCGGAGGTTGGGGACCACTGAATTATAAGTCACTTATAAGTCAATAGCATAATAACATTTTAAGTAACGTTTGGATATTAAACACACAGCGCATATTTTCCTCGTATGAACATATAAAATCATTGCAACACACCAATATCGCTGAATCAGTGGGAGCCCTGGGCTTGTTTTCCTGCAACAAGATGGTCCCATCAAGGGGTGATGGGAGACAGCGATACTCGAAGGGGGTTCCTTATGTCCAGTCTATTCCACGATTTAGTTTTCGTTGCATTCATTGCAGAAAACTCCACTTCACAGAAATATGTTGGAAATGGAAACAACGTTTTCAGTGCTTTCGTGGCTATCTCAGGATATTCAGCCTTGAGTTTGATCCAGAATGCTGGCAGAGATGTTATGTCAAACATACTTTTCAGCCTGCCGTCATCTGCAAGCTCCAGGAGTTGATCTTTTTCCCACACTGACATGGATGATTCACCGGGGACATTCACAAATGGGTCACGGACCCATTCCTTTGCATGTCTTGTGTCACTGATGACCTCGCATGCATTGAAATTCAACAGTGCGTGACAGGGAATGAAGAAAGGTGCAGCTGACTCATATCGCCAAATCATATCGTTTCCTCGCGAGCCGGTGGTTGGGGACCACTCTTAGCACGAAGAGAGACCAATCAGGATGCTCGCTCTCCCTCTCCCTCTCCCTCTCAAAAAAATCTATTTCCGGGATATTGTATACAATTTCCGAGTGTCAGGGAGCCACTATCGATATGTGGGAGACTCCCGGAACTTCCGGGAGAGGTGGGATGTCTGTATATTCTAGATTGGACAGCATCTCTTATGAGAATAGTTGAGTGGCAAGGACTTTTCTCTCTGGACTGAATCATCATTATAGTCATCATTGGGACCTCAGACCTATATTTCAGTCATAGGAAGCCGAGCTATATATTAAGGAAATGCATCTGCAATGTGTCCTGCCATTGGTGGTGGTAGAAGCAGATACATTAGGGGCATTTAAGAAACTCTTAGAAAAGCACACAAATCATATAAAAAATGGAAGGCCATAAAGGAGGGTTACAATGATCTTGGAGTACCTTAAAACATTGGCACAAAATCATGAGCCAAAGGGCCTGTACTTAGCTGTAATGTTCTATGTTCTATACTCCACTTGAGTCCATTACATATTACTCAGTGGCCCAACAAGCAACTGAAGGACGTTTTACGTAGTTGATTTCCTCTAAATGCTAGACTCTTGAATTAACGTTGTTATGTTTTCACTGGTTGTTTAGTTCAGGGATTAGCTGATAAATCAAAGCTGATGCAGGTGCAGAACAGAAACATACTGTCTGCAAGTACAGCTCAGGTCCTTTCTCAATTGCAAGCCTAGAATGAGCACCCAGTATTGTTTGGATGTCAAAATAACATCACCCACTAAAGAATCACGGAAACTTTGTCCGTATTGCAACATACATAGTTTTACCCTGCACCGAAATGTTGGATAGACAATGTTAACTTTAGTGATCTGTTGGTATTGCAGACTGCTGATATTCCACACTTCTTTCGGGGAAGTTTGACGATCGATTGAAATAATATTTTACAATAGAGTGATTGCAATATGGAAATTTCACTGAAAGGTCCTTAATAATGCACATTATACTGGACACTGAGAGGCACCAGCAAATCTCTTTCTTCGGGAGGCTGGAGAAAGTTGGCATATCCACTTTAACCAATAATTTTTTATAAATCCACCATAGGAAGTATCCTATCTAGATGCATAAAGGCTTGGTATGGCAACTTCTCTGCCTGTGACCACAAAAGCTGCTGACTTGTAGACACAGCTCAGCACAGCATGGAAACCAAATGCCCCTTTATATACTGTCTGCACTTCCCACTGCCTCAATTAAACATCTTTCGTAATCAAAAACCCCACCTACCTTGTTCTCTCTTCTTTCCTCATCAATTGGGCAGAAGATACGAAAGCCTGAACGGAGGTACCACCACACTCAAGGACTGGATGTACTGCACTGTTAAAAGATATTGAATGGTCATTTATCATGTTAAGATGGACCCTTGACCTCACAACCAATTTTGCTATGGCCTTGCGGTGTATTGTCTATTTGCACAGCTCTTTTCTATTTTAATGTAACACTTAACTTTCTATTCTGTTAACATTTATCCTTGCACTACCCCAATGTACTGATGTGATGAAATGGTCTGTATAAATGGCATGCAAAGCAATGTTCTTCACCATAGCTCTGTACACATGGCAGTAGGAAACCGATTTATGAATTTACCAATAGGCAGTAACAACACTTTCAGGCGAATTTCAACTCTAGCCCCCTCAACCTCTCCCGCTTTCCACAGCAAATTTGATGCCACTTGGAAGAAACAAAGTGTTGGTAGTTGCAATGGGGGTAGTTGGAAGTAGCTAGAGAAAAGAAAACATGGGACTGATGTACACAATTTCCACCTTGGTCTTTAAATTCAGGACACACTGCAGATGTGTTGCCCTAATATATAGCTAGGCTTCCTATGACTGAAACACAGGCTGGCCTTTGTACCTAAAGTCCCAAATGACGACTATGATGATAAGATTCAGTACCATGGAATGTTGAGTTGTCAGTCCGTCCCCTCCTTCAACCATATTGTTGTGATTGTAACAATGTCATCAAGCATAGATTATCTTCCTTACCCATCAGACCTCTTTACAATCGCAACAATATAGTGACATCTAGAACATACAAAAGTACAGTACGTTGCAGGCCATTTGGCACACGATGTTATGCTGACGTTTTAACCTACTCCAAAATCAATCTAACCTACCTTCCCACTTAGTCGCAAACAACAGGAATTCTGCAGATGCTGGAAATTCAAGCAACACACATCAAAGTTGCTGGTGAACGCAGCAGGCCAGGCAGCATCTGTAGGAAGAGGTGCAGTCGACGTTTCAGGCCGAGACCCTTCGTCAGGAGTCCTGACTCTGAGCGGGAAAGTTGATTGGCAAAAGGGGTATGAGAGGATCATGGGACAGGAGGGAGGGAAGTCCAGAGGATGGGCAAGGAGTATAGTGAGAGGGACAGAGGGAGAAAAAGGAGAGCGAGATTTCCCCCCTCCCCCTTTTCTTTCTCCCTGGGCCTCCTGTCCCATGATCCTCTCATATCCCTTTTGCCTATCACCTGTCCAGCTCTTGGCTCCATCCCTCCCCCTCCTGTCTTCTCCTATCGTTTTGGATCTCCCCCTCCCCCTCCCACTTTCAAATCTCTTACCAGCTCTTCTTTCAGTTAGTCCTGACGAAGGGTCTCGGCCTGAAACGTCGACTGCACCTCTTCCTACAGATGCTGCCTGGCCTGCTGCATTCACCAGCAACTTTGATGTGTGTTCCCACTTAGCCCTCCATTTTCCTTTCATTCATGTGCCTGTCTTAAATGAACCAAATGTATTTGTCTCTACCACCACCCTGGCAGTGTGTTCTATGTACACAACACTCTTTATGTAAAAAAATTAACTCTGATATTCCACCCCGCCCTCCCCAACTGCCCAATCCGGGAGAGAGGGGCCTTCATTGCTGGCACATTATTCCATGCAACAAAGCGTGCATAAAAGACATTCAGCCTATCGGGAAGAGAGGAATCACTGTCACTGATGTGCGAGGTGGACTTTTTGTCCATTATGGTCTGAATACCTGGCAACTTTTGCCTCGTGTCTCTGGCGTGGCTGTAAATTTTCTGTGAATAATCCCATTTTGCCTTCCTAATGGGAAAGCGCAGCTCTTGCTGGTTTAAGAGTCGTCATATTCCCCAAGCCGAACTTCTGATTTGCCCTCACAGAGATGTGTTTAATTACGGTGACATCCTCAATACACTTTGCTATATAGCCAGCCACAGACCCACATATTTATCCATGTTAATGTGATGGTCATAGTAGCCGCCTTTCTGAACTTGTTCCAATCTGTGTTTTCAAAATGGTTCTGTAATGCTGAGTTTATTCCTTCCGGACAGTTCATTACCTCCTTTTGAACTGGTTTGATTCATTTATTCAGTGGTCTGTATGCATAAATTAGCATAATAGATTAGAGGCCAGAGAATACAAGTCTGATGGGGGAGGGGTGCAGACTTATAAGCATCACAGATGTAGGTATAAACCAGGTGTAATGTGTTCTTACCTATGGTAGCAAATTCAACATGCTGATAGAACTTGGACAGGATTGAAGTTAGCATGATTAAAGTCACCAGCAACAATGAAATCATTGGGGAGTGTGACTGGAGGTCACTGATGGTGCCATAGAGCTCACCCAGCACCTCCCCAACATTAGCACAGGGGCAATGTATACAGGCACAAACACAAGAACAATGAAATCCCTTGGTAAATGGAGGGTCTGCACTTCACCATTAAAAAACTCTAGCAGAGGTGAAGAGTGAGTTGTCACTACTGAAGCATTCACACACCAGTACTTATTAACATAGATACACAGCTCTCATCTGCGGATCCTACTAGAGGTAGTAGTATGTCTACCCACCCGAAAAGAGATAAATCCTTCTAGCTGGATGTCCGCTTCAGGGGTGGTACCCTGGAGCCATGTTTCCATCAGGATGAGCACGTAGCAATCCTTCATCTTATGCTGACGAAGGTAATCTCGTCCATTTTCCTGCGAGTCTATGTCTGAAAGTAGAATTCGTGGGAGAGCGGGACTGCAGAGTTTTGCCTTCAGTCTCACATGAATACCAGATTGATTTCTGCATTTCTGTTGCCTTGCACATTCCTTCTTACCAATTATTTGTTCAACACAATACTTCTTCCCAATACAAGCGTCAGTTTGAGAGACAGATTAGAAGTCAATAGTAAGTTTCATTTGTGGCGTGTTCAGCACATTGACATAACTTTCCTCTGATTATGGTGGAACAGTGAAAACCTCTGGAAATAATTCAGAGTCTTCCCTGGAGTATGACTGCTTTACATTCTGCAGCCTCAGTAGATGTGCAGTTAGCCTGGTGAAATTGGGAACTTTGCCTCAATGTTTCCTTATGTGAGATTTTCTGAACAGAATGTAATCAGCATTCCTCTAGACCCTGTACGTCCAAACACAGCTCTGATCTGTCACTGTGATGATGAAGGTAGCTTTTGTGATCAGTGACTGAGTTACAGAAAATGCAAACCCTGAACTGCAAACTTTATTTTTGAGACAGCCGGAAGCTGTTGGTGTGTTTCTGCTGCATAACCACCTCTTGCACATAGGGGTGCAGGTCAGTACTCTGTTGACAATAAAAAAGTGTCAGCAAGCACTGTTGATTCTGAGTTCATAAGCAGCAACTTAGAACTAACTGTAATAGATATGATCATGTTAGTCAGCTCTCTTCCTCAGGATATAGAAAGCCCCTATAAGTAATACTGGAAACGTGATGAAACCTTATCTAAACTGCACTGAAATTACAGCTTACTCCCTCATCAACACAATACAGAAGAAGGTCACCTGGACCACACCAGCCCTAAGTTACAGTCCCATTTCCCTGTAGTCTAGAGTGGTTATCCCTTTCAAATATTTATATAGCTTCCATTTATAATTGTGACCCTTCGGCCCACCATCATCATTCTGACCATCAAGTCTCCTTTCCCATCCCTTGGTCTGTAACCTTCTATCATTTGATGATTGAATTGCTTTTCCAGAAGCTTCATAAATATTAACTCAAACATTCCCAGCCCCTTTTCCAACAATACTCTGCAAAGTACTTCATGATAACGCTGCATAAAGGGAAAAAAATCTTCCTTTGTCTGTTGGAATTTTTTGAAAATTATCTCCATGACCATAAGACTATAAAACATAGGAGCAGAATTATTCTGTTTAGCCCAATGAGCCTGCTTCTCAATTCCATCATGGCTGATTTATTAACCCTCTCAAATTCATTTTCCTGCCTTCTTCATTTAATCCTTGATGTCTTTACTAATCAAGAACCAATCAACCTCCACTTTAAATATACCCAATGACTTGGCCTCCACAGCCTTCTGTGGTGATGAATTCCATAGGTTCAGCACCCGCTAGCTAAAGAAATTCCTCCTCATCTCTGCTCTGAAGGGATGTTCTTCTATTCTGAGGCTGTGCCCTTTGGACCTAGGCTCCCCCACTATAGGAAATATCCTCTCCACATCTACTCTATCTAGACTTTACATATTCGATAGATTTCAATGAGATCACCATTCGTTCTTCTAAGCTCCAGCAAGTATAGTATTGGCTGACTGAATTGGCAGTGGAAGTCCTTTCTCCTGTTACATTCAATCCAAACCCTTGAATTATTTCAGCATAACTGCATCACGGTGCAGCGAAGTTGTTGGTGAAATTTTCCTTTTGGGACACTATTTGATTAAATGCTCCACTGTGTATCAGTTCTGAGATCCCATTAGACTGTCCTCATTGAAACAGAATATTGGGTACAATGACCTGATTCTGCCTTTTGTTCAAAGTCATTATCCCTTATTTTAATTAAATGCACATTTTCAACACAAATTTGTTATATTTGACACTGTAGAAAATTGCAGAGGTTTGTGTGATGTCTACGGGAACACGGTTGAATCACCAAGACAGAGAAGGTTACAGAAGGGATAGGAAATGGGTCTTGATGGTTAGGGGATGGGTTAGGGTTTAGAGGCAGGGATCAGGGGGCGTTAGAGATCAGGGCAGTAAATGAAGAGTCGGGCACGAGCAGAGTCCAGTTCAGAATTCTCTACAGTGGAAGGCCAGAGATCCCCATGGGTGGATGTTGGGTGGGCAGGCACTGAGGACCATTAGCGATCCCCAGGTTAGCAGTTCCCCAAGGCCAGCAAGTCCTGGGGTCAAAGATTCATGTGGGCAAAGAGGCACAAGAGCCATTGATCAACTCCAGGTGGATGAGCCCTGGGGACCCGAGATATGTGCGAGTTTGGAGTTCAAAGTCCCATGATTGACAAGGCCTGAGATTGATACCACAGATCGAAGCCCGAAGGCTGAAAACCAAAGTCAGTGAGTCCAGCAGTTTGGCCTCATCGTCAAATTCCCTGGGTCGGCATGTTTGGAATTGGAGGCCTGATGTCTGTAAGTCTACACGTCTGATCCAGGGATAACCACCCCAGGTCATTGAGTCCCAGGGTCAAAGGCCTGAGCAAATCTGGAGTTTGAGGACCAGGGTTTAAAGTCCTATGATCTTAGAGTCTTGGAGTCCTTCAGAAGAAGGTCAAAACCTAAAGCTCAAAGACTGAAGTCAACAAGTCCGGAAGTTGAGGCTTGATGGTCAAAGCCCTGGACTCAGCCGATATGGAAGTCGGAGTCCCAGTGTGCAAATCTGAGGATCTGGGCCAGGGACTGAGACTGAAGGTCCAGAGGTGTCCTGTCTTGGGCTTGGAGGTGTGTGTGTGTGTGTATATGTGCGCGCACGGGTGCATGTGCATATTTTGTTGTTGTTGATTGTGTTATTCTGCTGAACGTTGTTGGCATGCTTGACAGGGATTTACGGTTACAACGCAAGTGCAGAGAGAGCAACATAAACATGGATCCACAGTTCGCTGACTTTTAATAGGAACTGGGCAGAAACACACAAAAGCTAATAAATGCTCAGTCAACTGGGCTGCTAACTAGAATTATCAAATGAGAGTTACATGAATACAGCGTCTTGGAAGAAGGAGCTTATTACTTAATAAATACCACTCCTCAACAATGTCACTCTAAATGCTAGTCTTCCTTACCAGAACCAGGACAGCGGTTAGCAGGGAACGTTGCTCTGCTTATCATTGCCCTGCTTTTGGTCAAGTTTCGACAAGACTGACATGAGAGGAAGGGAGTGAACCTGTTCTGCAGCCTGCCTGAGAGAGTGTGCAGAACCCACGGCAGTGTCTGGTTGTGACAATGCTTTGTTGGTGCCAGAATGTGTGACAGTTGTGGGCTCCCTCCTTGCACATCCGTAGGATGCATTAGTTGTTAAAGCAAATGACATTTTTCACTCTTGATGTACATGTGACAAATAAATGAATCGAAATCTGAAATTACCCTTAGCCTTCATAGGGTGGTAAGAAGACATGTAGTATGTTGGCCTTCATCAGTCAGGGGGTTGAGTTCAAGAGCCATGAGGTAATGTTGCAGCTCTATAATATCCAGTTTGACCACACTTAGAATATTGTGTTCAGTTCTGGTTGCCTCATTCTTGAAGAATGTAGAAGTTTTAGAGAGGGTGTCGAAGAGTTTTACCCAGATGCTGCCTGGATTAGAGAGCATGACTTATGAAAGTAGCTTGAGCGGGCTCGGGCTTTTCTTATGGGACTGAGTGGATGAGAGGTGACTTGATAGGTAATACGAATACAAGATGATAAGAGGCATAGACAGAGCGGACAACCAGTGCCCTTTTCTCAGGGTGGCAATGGCTAATATAAGAGGATATAGTTGTAAAGTGATTGGAGGAAAGTGCAGAGAAGATGTCAGGGGTAAGTTTTTACACAAAGTGGTTGATGCCTGGATGCACTGCTGAGGGTGGCGGTAGAGTCTGATATATTAGGGACATTTAGAAGTCTCGTTGATGGGCGCAAAGATGAATGAAAAATAGAGGGTAATGGGCTCTGTAGGACAGTAGGGTTAGATTGATTTTGGAGTAGGTAAAAAGTCATGGACTGAAAGGACTGTACTGTGTATCAGGGCTTTATTTGTTAATTTTGTACTAATTCAAATAGTTTGCTGGACAATTGTTGTATAAAACATATCCTGCAGGGGACTAAACTCTTGGTTTCTCAGTATGATTGCATGGACACAGTCACAGAGTCACAGAGGATCCCAATTGCCTCTTTTTCTTCTTACCTTAAGCCTATGCCTTCTTGATTTCACAACCCTGGAAAATTACTGTACATATTCACCCTACTTACTGTTTGTCCCTCATGATTTTATTCACATTGTGATGGACATTAACTTGCACATAGATTGGGTGAATCAAGTTGGTCAAGGCAGTGTTGAGGACGACTTCATAGAATGCATCTGTGATGGATTTCTTGAACAGCATGTTACTGAACCTACAAGGGAATGTATTATCTTAGATCTGGTCCTGTGCAACAAGAGATGTAAAATTAGCAATCTTGTAGTTAGGGATCCTTTTGGAAAGAGTGATCACAGTATGAATAAGTTTCTCATACAAATGGGGGGGGGGGTGCAATAGTTTGATATAAAACCAGTGTATTATGCCTAAATAAGGGAGATGAGGGAAGAGATATATAGGGTAGACTGGGAACACAGGCTATATGGTGGGATGATTGAGGAACAGTGGAAGACTTTCAAAGAGATTTTTCATGGTGCTGAACAAAAGTATATTCCAGTTAACAGCAAGGACAGTAAGTGAGGGGGGAGCCAGCCATAGCTAACTAAGAAAATAAATGAAGGCATCAAACTAAGTGTTCATGCTTACAAAGTCATCAAGAGTAGTGGGAAACTGGAAGATTAGGAACACTTTAAAAAAACAACAAAGAACTACTAAGCAAGCAATAAAGGGAAGATAGATCATGAAAATAAACTAGCACAAAATATAAAAACAGATAGTAAAAGATTTTATAATTATGTAAAGCAGGAAAGGATGGCTAAATTTAACATAGTTCCCCTGGAAGACAAAAAAGGGGAATTGATATTGAGCATGCTGTTGTGCAGGAGGACTTGGGAGTGCTTGTGCATGAATCGCAAAAGGTTAGAATCAGAATCATGTTTATTATCACCATCACCATCATGTGACGTGAAATTTGTTAACTTAACAGCAGCAGTTCAATACAATACATAATCTAGCAGACAGAGAAAAAAACATAATGAATAAACAAGTAAATCAATTACATATATTGAATAGATTATTAAAAAATGTGCCAAAACAGAAATACCGTATATTAAAAAAAAAGTGAGGTAGTGTCCAAAGCTTCAAAGTCCATTTAGGAATCAGATGGCAGAGGGGAAGAAGCTGTTCCTGAATCACTGAGTGTGTGCCTTCAGGCTTCTGTATGTCCTACCTGATGGTAACAGTGAGAGAAGTGCATGCCCTGGGTGCTGGAGATCCTTCATAATGGATGCTGCCTTTCTGAGACACCACTTCCTAAAGATGTCCTGGATACTTTGTAGGCTATATAACCATATAACAATTACAGCACGGAAACAGGCCATCTCGGCCCCTCTAGTCCGTGCCAAACTCTTACTCTCACCTAGTCCCACCGACCTGCACTCAGCCTATAACCCTCCATTCCTTTCCTATCCATATATCTATCCAATTTAACTTTAAATGACAACATCGAACCTGCCTCAACCACTTCTGCTGGAAGCTTGTTCCACACAGCTACCACTCTCTGAGTAAAGAAGTTCCCCCTCATGTTACCCCTAAACTTTTACCCTTTAACTCTCAACTCATGTCCTCTTGTTTGAATCTCCCCCACTCTCAATGAAAAAAGCCTATTCACGTCAACTCTATCTATCCCCCTCATAATTTTAAATACCTCTATCAAGTCCCCCCCCAACCTTCTACGCTCCAAAGAATAAAGACCCAACTTGTTCAACCTTTCTAAGTAACTTAGGGGATGAAACCTAGGCAACATTTTCGTAAATCTCTTCTGTACTCTCTCAATTTTATTGACATCTTTCCTATAATTCGGTGACCAGAACTGTACACAGTACTCCAAATATGGCCTTACCAATGCCTTATACAATTTCAACATTACATCCCAACTCCTATACTCAATGCTCTGATTTATAAAGGCCAGCATACCAAAAGCTTTCTTCACCACCCTATCCACATGAGATTCCACCTTCAGGGAACTATGCACTATTATTCCTAGATCCCTCTGTTCTACTGCATTCTTCAATGCCCTACCATTTATCATGTATGTCCTGTTTTGATTAGTCCTACCAAAATGTAGCACCTCACATTTATCAGTATTAAACCCCATCTGCCATCTTTCAGCCCACTCTTCTAAGTGGTCTAAATCTCTCTGCAAGCTTTGAAAACCTACTTCATTATCCACAACTCCACCTATTGTAGTATCATCTGCATACTTACGAATCCAATTTACCACCCTATCATCCAGATCATTAATATATATGACAAACAACATTGGACCCAGTACAGATCCCTGAGGCACACCACTAGTCACCAGCCTCCAATCTAACACACAGTTATCCACCACTACGCTCTGGCGTCTTCCATCCATCCACTGCTGAATCCATTTAACTACTTCGATATTAATGCCTAATGATTGAACATTCCGAACTAACCTTTCGTGTGGAGCCATGTCAAAGGCCTCACTGAAGTCCATATAAACAACATCCACCGCTTTACCCTCGTCAACTTTCCTAGTAACCTCATCAAAAAATTCAATAAGATTTGTCAAACATGACCTTCCACGCACAAATCCATGTTGACTGTTCCTAATCAGGCCCTGTCTATGCAGATAATTATATATACCATCTCTAAGAATACTTTCCATCAATTTACCCACCACTGACATCAAACTCACAGGCCGATAATTGCTAGGTTTACTCTTAGAACCCTTTTTAAACAATGGAACAACATGAGCAATATGCCAATCCTCCGGCAACATCCTTGTTTCTAATGACATTTGAAATATTTCTGTCAGAGCCCCTGCTATTTCCACACTAACTTCCCTCAATATCCTAGGGAATATCCTGTCTGGACCTGGAGACTTATCCACTTTTATATTCCTTAAAAGCGCCAGTACTAATCATCATGCTTTCCATAACTACCCTCCTTGTTTCCCTTGCCTTACACAATTCAATATCTTTCTCCTTAGTGAACACTGAAGAAAAGAAATTGTTCAAAATCTCCCCCATCTCTTTTGGCTCCGCACATAGCCATCCACTTTGATTCTCTAAGGGACCAATTTTATCCCTCACTATCCTTTTGCTATTAATATAACTGTAGAAACCCTTTGGATTTATTTTCGCCTTTTTTGTCAAAGCATCCTCATATCTTCTTTTAGCTTTTCTGCTTTCT